>NC_044305.1:50547545-50847930 GCF_007474595.2 Lynx canadensis | reverse complement strand
GGGGTCTGACAAAGGAGGCTCTTGGGCCCTGAGATAATGTTGTGGCTGGTTCAGAGCCTGCAGACAGAGGCCTGGCTCTGACACCCTCTGGGACCACCACTCAGAGCTGTGTTTGTGTTGCGGGGAGTCTTAAAAACCCACAAAGAGGGCAGGCTGGGGTTCCTGTGGGTTCTCTGTTATGATTCCCCTGTGCAGTATGACACAGTGATACATTGGCCAAGCTACGATATCCTAAGAGAGTGTTCACAGAGCACTTTTTCTCACAATGCCCTGGAGTTACCATGTTTCAGAGGCGCTTTATGTGGGAGAAGTTGGTGGCAGGGAGGAGAATATGAGCTAAATTAAAATAGAAGGATTTCTATACTTGCTCTTTCTGCCTACAGAAGAGTTTTTTTCTTTGATTTTGTTCATTTCACTTTTGTTACATGGAGGGTTCAAATAGGTGCCTGTCGAAGGGGCTATGTATCAAAATGGGGCCCCCCTTGATGTCTGTGTTAGGGCTACATGCCTGGCTCTGTGTGCTTCTAGTATTTGGGCAGCGTCAGGCTGAGGGACGGAGGGCAGTGGGCACTGTCTGAGCCCTGTTTGTGATATACCAAGAGGAGCAGGGACCCAGGCTGAGGCACCTGTGTTCTTGGATGCCTTGAGAGCTTTCTCTGCTTATATTCTCTCCCCCACCTACCCCAGCCAGAGAGATCCTTCGCAAGTGGTACCCTGAATGTTTTTTTTTGGTAGAGAGATGCTTGCAATGTTGACCTCAGCCTAAAGCAGAGGGGTTCTTTAGGGTCTTTTCATTTTCTAAATTCTCAGCACATCTTGGTAGTAAATGCATTCCTGCGGCTTCCCTGGTGGTTATTTATAAACTTGCAGTGCACTAACTAGGCTTGACAACCCTGTCACTTAGCCTTGTCCCTGGTGGAAAAACCATGCAAACTGTCGCCTGAACTCCAGGGCTGGTGCACAGTCTCTGCTGACCCTTGGCTGGGATGCCAGGTGTGGAGAATGAGAGGGTATGTGACCTTGGTCAGGGGGCTGAGTGGGCCCCATTGAGGGGCCCAGGTGAAGGGTCAGTATGCTGTGGGACCAGGTGGGATCTAGTAATGGGCAGGGCAGCTGGTGGGTAAGCCATCCCACACAGCCCAGGATGGCAGGTCATGAGACAGAACTCTGAGGCAGCCGCAGCCAGGCTGTGACAGTGGAAGGGTGCAGGAATAGGCACACCCACCCGAAGGGCCAGTGCCGCAGGCAGCTCTGATCCTCCTCCCACAGGCTCTGAGGAGAGAGTGGGCAACACAGAGCCTTGTGCTTCTCCAGGAAGCTGGAAAGATAAACTCCCCTGTGTTGTCTGGGGGAGTCAGAACCAGAAGAGCTTCTGTGGGCTCCTGGGAGGGAAGGAGTGGGTATCCTGCTGTCACCACTCACATGTGTCTGATGCTATGAAGTTCAGAAGGCACTTTCAGGGAAGTTCCTTCATTCTTCACACTGCCCCATGGAGCCTTGTGTGGGTCATTATTGCTCTGCCTCTGAGGGCAGAGCCCTGGGCCCAGGTGCCCCCAGGAGGCACTGGTTCCAGGTTCATGCCCTCTGGGAACAGAGAGCAACCCAGGCAGAGCAGATGGTGCCGGCTTTCATTGGCTCAGGGGCCTGGTAGGGACTGTGGGTGGAAGAGTGCCAGCCTCTGAACCTGCGTATCTGGGCTTAGCCTCAGCTCCGTGCTCTTGCAGTTGAGCTCGGTGGTTTTTTTGTGTTTTTTTTTTTTTTTAATGTTTATTTATTTTTGAGAGAGGGAGACAGAGTGTGAGTGGGGAGGGGTAGAGAGAGAGGGAGACACAGAATCTGAAGCAGGCTCCAGGCTCTGAGCTGTCAGCACAGAGCCCGAACCGGGCTCAAACTCACAAACCATGAAATCATGACCTAAGCCAAAGTCAGATGCTTGACAGACTGAGCCATCCAGGTGCCCTCCCCTTAAAAAAATTTTTTTTAACATTTAGAGCTTGGTATTTTCATCTGTGAAGTGGGTACGAGGACATCTTGCACGTAACGTTCTGACCCATAGGAGAACTGGTGGGTCATTTAGGGACAAAGGAAGCACATGGGAGAAGCTGCTCACAGCCATCCATAGGGTAGGGAACAGGGAGGAGGGCAACAGCATAGGACTTGGCCTGGGATGGCTTACACGTGCCCAGTAGCCTTGTACAGTGTGGGGCACTGCACCATGCAGGCCTTCAGACATTCTCTGCTCTGTTACACAGATCTGGGAGTCAAGCCCAGGGAGCAGTCTTTCATTTGGAGTGCTGTAGATAGAGGGACAGAACGCCTTGCTGATGGTTCTTCCTGCCGTGTAGAACAAAGCACTGATGAAGAGGTGGAAAGAGGTGATTGTCCCCTTTCTGGGCTCAGGGAAGCCTGCATGCTAGCATTTTGCTGAACAGCAGGCAGCAGGAGTGCTCATCAGTTGTGAAGATGGCATTTCATTTGTTTTCATTGTAGTGGAAGCAGAGTGCAGTAAAATGCGTCAGGAAGGGTCTTCATTTGGCCAAGGCACGTACCTATAATCCCTGCTGCCTCCTAGCCACAGCAAGCAGCTGGAAAGCAGGACAACACCAGCAGATGCTTACAAAAGGGAAGGGATATTCAGGTAGAAGTGAGTGGGATTGCAAGAAATCTTATCTGGCCTTTGACAGTGTATGCGCTGGTGAACCCCCACCCCGGCTGAGCAAGTCAAGTTAGGACCCTGCTGAGTGGGCAGGAAGCCCCTTTGTAACATACCTTTGCTCATCACACATGACAAAATCTGTGTGCTTCCTTCCTTCCCTATTTTGTTTAGAGATGCAGGTCACTCAGACTGGCTGTGTGGATGTGTGTGCATCACCCACAGATGGAGGGTTTCTGTCCATTCAGCCTGAGGAAGTCATGTCTGTGTTGTTTGGCTTTACGCCCATTGACTGAAATCCACGCTACATCACACAGACTTATACTGCTGGAAACCGCTGTGAGGAAGGGGGCAGTCCACTGTGGGTGGGTGATGCTATAACAGAAAAAACATATATCACTGGATGGAGTCAGTCCTCCACCTGGAGCTCAGGCCAGCTTCAGTGTGGCAGGCATAGGAGGGGTGCAAGAGCAGGCCTGGGCAATGAATGACACCTATTAGTGTATGGCTGGGCTTGGATTCAGGAAGGGGCCTGTGGGCTTGTGCCCCACCCCATAGTGACCCTGCACAGATGTCTTGTGAGGTAGCCCACCTGGCTTTCAAGGAACACCTAGAGAGTGGCTGGGGGCCTCTGGTTTTCTCTATCTGTGACAGATGCACAGTGTGTTTCTCTTTGAGCTTCCTGAGCAGAGCAAAGACTGCAGTAAGTTAAATGCTGGGTGAAGTAAGTGAAGTCCTGGGTGAGGCCACTGGTCATGGTCCATCTGTCTACCCTCATATAGGACCAGGAGTTGAGAGCTTCCTGTCTAGGGTGAGAACTAGTGACTGTCCTCCTCACACAGTTACCCCACGTTTCGGAACGGTTCTATAGCATCACTCTGTTGCATCTTTAGACATCTCCATGGGAGGCGAGTGGATGATACCCATCCTACAGAAGGGGGAAGGAGCCCAGCAAGATAGCACTCTGCCCAAGTGCTGGATTCAGTGTGTGGTGGTACAGGGACTCTGGACAGAACTAAGGTGTATTTCCCTTGAGAGTATTATGGGATAAGAAATAAAACAGAACTCCAAGCTCTAATAATTCCATCTGTAAACTCTGTCTGGACAACACACTAATTTGTAACTATTTCTTTCTGAGTACCTGTGACACTAACTAACTGGGAAGTTCACTTGCCAGTGAAAATATATGTCCTTGTAACATCTATTTAAAAACCTTGTTTACTCCAAGACTGTTCAAAGTTCTCAAGTATTCCCCTCCCATTTCTTCCCTAGATTTTAGTTGCCTTGAGGGCAAAGAAACTGTTGCCCTTTACATGTTGAGATCTCCCAAACACTACTGTGATTCTATCACAGCCCTGCCTGCGGAGGATAAGAAATCCCCTTTTTATAAAAGTGCATGTTATTTTGTGCATTTAGTAGTTACTAGTCTTGTTTAAGTAGTGTGGGTCATTGAGAATCAGTTAAATGGCAGGCATTCCCAGGCCTTGCTTATGGACTCATACAGTGTCTGGGAGCTGGGAGCACCCTGAAGACCAGATCCTCTAACCCTTTACTTACAGTGGAGAAACTGAGGCCTCAAAGGGCCACTGGGTTTGCACTTTGTTATATTCTCCGGGCTGTACTGACACAAGAGACATTCTGACACGTGACGTGTAATAAAAATCCTTCAATGAGTATGCAGCATTTTATTCTATTCGATCAGGAGAAAAGGCCACAGGGCTATAAGAACCAGGTCCCCCAGCAGGGCAGAGCACAGCAAGAGCAGGAGGAAGTGAGCCAGGGATCCTCCCTGACAGGCTAACAAGAATGCACAAGCCTAAGGAGCCTCTGGACCTCGGTGAGGAAAGGCCACAGTGCTAAGGTCTTTCCTGCTGAGGTTACAGTTGTATTTTTTAAACAAAGTCTTATTTAAAGAAGACCATCATCATTAAGATTCTGCATTTAGATATCTGAGGCTTGAAAACTTACAGGGAAACTGCTTGCCTAATGGGTTTTGTAAATGTGAGGGATCAGTGTCTCAGATGACCATTATTCAGAAGCACCAGATAGACATTATAATGAGGACCAGGAGCTCCTCACAGCACATGGGTCAGCCCAGCCTGATTGCAGAAGCTCGGAGGTCAGTCATCACACCCTGCTTTGATGCCCCAGTGGCCTCTTATGGCTCCCCACTCTCTGTAGATGGGTGAACCTATCTAGGTCCTTCCCTTGCAGCCTGGGATCTGAGGCTGATTCATGTCTCATCACTGCAGAGATTTGTAAAGAGTAATTAAATGGCTGGAATATGGAGACTTAAAAAAAAGCCTCTTGTGGGTTAAAGTGCTGAAGCATGGAAAGATTCATTCTCTCTCTATTTTTTTTATATGAGGAGCTAAGTAGAGACTTTGCTCAAGGTTTTCACTGCCTGAACAAAGTGGGTTGATAGACTTAGTTCATTCTCCCTGGAAAGCTTCCCAGGGAGGAGATTGTGCTAGAAGGGGCTGTCAGCTGTGCCATGTCAGGACCTGGTCAGGAGGATTTAGGAGCCTCACATGGTCTGTGACATGCATCCTCTGAGTCTGTTAGTGCTCCTCCATCTGCCTCAACACAGCTGTCCCCTGAGTCTGTGAGTGCTCCCTGTCTCCCTCGACATTATCCCTATGTGTCCCACTAGGCTTTCCAGTGATCTGGTGCCCATACCATGGAGTAAGCAGTCGGTATCAGTAGACCCAGATGATTTTGTTAGAGACTCAATTTTTATACATGAATAGGTATATTTTTTAAGAGTTTATTTGCTATCAGAATGCCTCATGTAAAAAGCCCACCAAGATTCCAGGAGCCAAGAGAAAGAACTAGAGCTTGTTAGCTAGAAATGGCTTTGACATACTAGAAAATGTGCTTTTGGCCCAATTGAGACATACCTTGGCCCTATCCTGGTGAGTGGACTGGATATTTCTGCTTTCTGGGATAACTCAGGTCAGCTCCCCACTGAAGTAGGGAGAAGATTCTCCAGAAAAGAGAAGTTCATTGTCCTCCCCCTCCCCAAAGCAGCACTCGTCATGGCTGCAGGTAGATTGCCTCTGTGGTCACTCTGGCAGTAAGTAGAACTCTAGCACCCAGTGCTGTTCAGATTAAATATTCACTGTCTTCCTCAACCCAGCATGACATTCAGAGGCATGGACATGGTCTGCATGTGTTTGTAGCATGTGGCAAACCCTTGCCTCTTACCTGTAGCACCGGATGTTGTCTGGACTGGGTTGTCAGACCTTCTCCCCTTACCCTCCAGGCTCATCACTTTGCAGATTTCTCCTGTGTGGGCTTGCTCACTTGGCCTGTTTGCTATGTGCTAAGAGCTAGCAGGTAGAGCTGCAGTGCAGGAGGAGACCTTCGGTGATCCCTAGACTTCACTGGTATCCTGAGAGCTCATTCTTCCCTCCTTGTTGACATTTGGGAGACATGCTGTGCTCCAGTGTGTGGTGTGGTCATCCAGCCCAGATCCCGAAACTTACATGTATGTATACCCAAGCCCACCAACTTAGGACAAAAACAAACCCCACCCAGAACCCTGATTTCACTCAGCCTGTTTTTAGAGGTCAGGGCCCATCTTGGGGGAGAAACAGGAAGGTGATGCTGATGACTGAGTGGTGTTTGTGGGCTTACTGCTTCGTGTCCGGCCTTGTCCTAGGTGTTCTTATCTGTGAAGTGGCATGGTCACTGACCTCCATTGCCAGGATGCTGATGCCCAGGGAGGTGGCATCCCTGCTCAGAAGTGTCAGATCACAGTCCCTGATTCAGAGCCTGTGCTTTTTCTAGGAATGGGTGTGACTGTCCTGCAGGGAGCCTTTGGTCCTCTTCCCTAAGACAGCAGGGCCCCCACCACTGCATTTGGAAACCCTCTGCAGAGACTGCTGAGTGCCCAGACCAGCGCCCACCTGGTCTGGCAGAATGGACCTCACCTCTACCCCTTCTGACAAGACATCTGGTGCCAGTGTCCAAAGTGGCCTTGTGGCCTTGTCCTCAATGCAGTGTCCCTGGGTCACTTAGAGATGGCACCAGCAAGCATGGGGTTTTACAGTGTTGCATGGTGGCTGCCACATACCCTGGCTTTCCAACTGTCACCTACTTTGAGTTATGAGTGGAGTTTTGGGCAGTTCTTGTCAGGAAAAACTAGCTTGAAATAGATTAATCCTAGGTTTTGTTTCCCCAGTCTTTTAGCATAGATAGGAATCTTCTTGTAGATCTGGAAGTCACCCCCAGCAGCTTGCTGGTGGATGCATGCAGGCTTTCCATAGCTGCACCATCTCTTAAGTGGCCAAGAGGACAAATGTCATTGCCTACACTAGGGGACCCACATGTCACAGTTCCACGTGTGCCTTTCTTATGTCCTCTTGGACATCACAGAAATCATCAGGCATGGGCAGACACACACATCACATCATCACACACACACACACACACACACACACTCCACATCACATATACCCATACCACACACACATAAACACATATACACACCACATACCACACACACACCCCCACACCACACACATATACACACCACACATGCACCATACACACACACATATATACACCATACACACAAAAACATACCGCATATCACACACATACACCACACATATGTATACACACCACACACACATATACACATATATACACATATACACACACCACACACATGTATACACACCATACACACTACACACAAATACACACCACACACCACATGTATTCACACATCACACACAGACTATCACACATGTGTGCACACACACCACATACACCACACACACACATATACACCACATACAAATACACATCACACATATTCACACACAACACACAATCACACATGTGTGTATACACACACACCACACACCACACATATTCAAACACACAGTTCATCGCACACATATGCACATTCATGCCACACACCACACATATTCGCACATCACAAACTATCACACACACATGTGCACACACACACACACACACCACACCACACATATTCACATACCACACACAATCCATTGCACACACATGTGCACACACACCCCACTCTGTCCAGCACCCTGGCACCAACTCCCTTGCCACATCCTGTGGCACTTGACAAAACACCCTTGCTGAATTCTGCTCCCTGCATCTCATGTGCCTGAGTTATCATCAGAATCGCCAGGCTTTCATTGTTAGAGTTGTGCCTCTTTTCGCCATTTCTTCAGTGTCAGTGGTCACTGTTGGGTGAGGCCCTGTCCTGAGATAGTAGGCAGTGGACATGGGAGGGGGTGGTTTGAAACGGGAGAAGGGTGGGCCTCCTGGGCAGAGGTTATGGCCAGTCCATGGAGCCTCTGCTTGCAGGGCCTGGAGTGCAAACAGCATCCCCCACAACCCCTGCCCTCTCATGACCTCAGCCAGCCCCACTTCCATCCTAGCCCTTCCACTGCCTTCCCTCCTCCCAGTGGAGATGGGCTTGGTGAGCCCCCGACTGCCCACCCAGACATCATCTCAGACATTGAGACGAGCTGCTTGCTGCCTGCCTCGGAACTGATGGGTGTAGGCAAAAGCACTGGGACATTCCCAGACTCCCTTGTTTGGTGGGTGCTCACTTAACCTGAGACTGAACCTTTCTGCTAGTCACTCACACTAGTCATTCACACTTCACTTGGGGCTTTAGTCAGCCTGGGGAGAAATTACAGCTCAGGCTTCCAGAGGCTGAGACTAGGAAGCCTGGTGCCTCTCCCTCAGGCTCCACACTTAGTTGAGGCTCAGTAGATAAACGATGGGTGAATTTGTTTAATGAATGAAGTCTCAAGGCCAATGCTACACTTAGTTATAAGCTCTCAAGGTAGAATTTAGAACCCAGGATGCTCAGGCTGCCAGTGGGAAGTCAGGAGTCTTGTTGGTGGTGAATTTTATAAAGGAGATGATACAGGCATGCACAATGAGCCTGCGGGTGCCGGGTGCCTCCTATGTGCTTTCTGTGCCTGACATGTCCAGTGCCCTTCCCAGCCTCCCCAGGTCAGCATTATTACCCCACTCTGTGGATGAGAAACTGAGGCACAGGGAGGTTGAGGAGCTTGCTGAGAGCCATACAGCCTGGGCTGGAGCAACCCAACCTTACCCTCTTTGGGCTTTCTAGATCTAATGCATAGTTTCTCCACTTACCATTTGGCAGTGTGTTTCTAAACATCTCACACTCCCTTCCTGGAAAAATCATTCATGCAAGAAATCTAGGGTTTATTTAAAGGGGGGGGGGTTGCACCGTGGATAGTGTCATGTTTTGCACTTCAGGTGCCATGCAGTTTGGCAAGAAGGCCTGTTCCTTGGAGAGGGGCTTGGCTGCTTGGACTGTGGCTCCTGTGGCTTTTTGAAATGGGGTTGCTTATGTTTTCTTGTTTTTGAAAAGTATGAGTTAAGAAAGCTCTGAGGATTGTTGGTGGAAAGAAGGGGTGGAGAGGGGCTATGTGTTAGGATTTAAAGTCCCCAGGCAGAAAGAAATGGAGGCAAGGACCTATGGCAGCTAACAGAAGTGCTTACCAGCTGCCCAAAAGCAATCACTTGAAAAGCCAACAAAATACAGCAAAACTGGAGAAAAGTGGACTTTCCCTAATCACTCTTTCTCTTCACATAAATAAAATCTCTAAAAGTGAGATGGTGGAAGCAAACACTATAATTCTAAGTATCAGCCAGATATTCACATTGAGCCCCATACCCTGTACCTTGTAATGGCAGAGATGTCCCAGTGCAGGGACTTGGGTGCTTCGTCTGTGAAATGAGAAGTTATTTGAGGCCAGCGGCCTGGCCCAGGGTCCCTGAAAGCCCAGGTCCCATTAAAGGTGGTGAGGGTGCCTACTCTCCTTTATGATGTACATGGGGCCAAGGAAGTCTGCATTTGCTGCAGTGAGGCGGCTGACCCTGACACAGAAGGTTCCTTCGCTTCGGGTTGAATTTTTAGCCACATGTTATCTGATTATAGTCAGAAGTTATGATGAGCAGCTGTAGGTTTTTCATCAATAAAAATGAAAAATTATTTAATACAGTAGATTGATGCATATAAGCATTAGTCTGTGGTATCTGGAGGGTCGTGAGGAATATCAGCAGGTGGGTGACAGGGTGGAAACCATGGAGCTGGGCCACAGATCTCTCCCAGTCCCAAATGTGTTCAGTTTAAAATATTTGTGAGTATTGAAAAAAGTAAAAGTGACCTGCCAGGTCCCAGGGTGCAGAAGCATGCTTTTGTGTGTGTGCGCATGCATCAGCCTGTGTGTGCATGTGTCATAGGAGATCCTTCTAGTGCATGAGACCAAGGTGCTGCTTGAAGCTGGAGAATCCTCTGACTTGAAGAGACTTGTTCCTGACTACAGGACATGACAAGTGACACCTACATTTGGAAATGCTTCCTTGGATGCATCTTTAATCTGTCCTTCCTCTCTGTCTTCAGCTCTGGTCACTTTCCCAAATCGAGTGAGGCCACTAAACTACTGGGGACGGGTAGGGTGCCTGTGTGCCCAACATTGAGGCTGCATGAATGGCACTGCTCCAGGTAGGGCAGGCACAGCCTCTGAGTCCTTCACACTCAAAAAGGTAGCTGAGGAGCCAATGTAGAAATAGATTTAGGAGGGTTTTGTTTCAGGCATTTCCTTCCCTTGGTTACTGAGTGGTGATGTGGCCTCAAGCTTGCTTTATTAACAACATACCAATATGTACATCAAAAGTAGAATGGACAACTAAATTGTGATTTATTCAATTAAAAAAAAACAAGAAAGAATAGTGAATGTGTGAGCACATGTATGAGAGCCACAGTGAGATTTATCCCACATTATTTAATCATCCTCCAAATATTCAGAGCTAAAGACCAATGCTGCAGGTAGCCACACTGCTAAGGACAGGGGTGATTTATATCCGCTGAGCAGTAAAGGTTACTGTGAGTGATCCAATTTGTCTACAAATGTGTGTAAACATCAACTTTTAATTTGCAAAACTACAAAATATTTATAAGACTTAAGAATAAAATCAGGGGTGCCTGGGTGGGTCACTTGGTTAAACATCTGATTTCAGCTCAGGTCATGATCTCACAGTGCGTGAGTTAGAGCCCTACGTTGGGCTCTCTGCTGTCAGCACAGAGCCTGCTTTGGATCCTCTGAGCCCCTTTCTCTCTACCCTTCCCCTGCCCATTCTCTCTCTCTCTCTCTGTCTCTCTCTCTCTCTCTCTCTCTCTCAAAAAAAAAAAAAAAGAAACTTAAAAATAATAAAATCATACTGTCTATGGGCAGACATGGATAAAAGCATTGATCAATATTTTTTCCAGTTTTATTGAGATATACTGGATATATAACATTGTGTATGTTTAAGATGTACAACATAATGATTTGGTGTATGTATTATTGTGAAATGATTATCCCAATGAGTGTAGTTAATATTCATCACCTCACCTGATTACAATGTTTTTCCCTTGTGATAACTTTTAAGATCTACTCTCTTAGCAACAGCATCAATTAATAGTGGAATGTATTATTAATGAAATCATCCTGAATTCTTCCCAAGTCTGATGGGGGCCTCTCACTAGTCGACAGGAAGTCAGGAAGGTGATCTGTCAGGAAGGTGGTTGAGCTGAGTCCCTTCCTATGGGTGATGTTCCCTGTATGCACTGGGATTTATTATTTTTTAAAGGAATCTCCCTACCTCCAAATAGGAAATACATGTCAAGGAAGCAGACAGGGCTTCCTGTTAGATTTATGGGAGGGGGTCACCCATTAAGGAAGAGGGCAGGAGCCAAACACAAACATGACCAGCTTGAAGAAAACCCAGACAAACCCGAAAGTTAAAAACTATGTAGCTTGTAAAAGTCCTGGGTACGTAGAGGGAAGAAACAGATGACCAAAAAAGAGACACCCACTGCCCCCACCAGGAGAATACCTTTTGCTGCTAGGCTCCTCTTTATAAAGACAAAATCAGTGTTTCTAAGAGAAAGATGAAAAATCTGACTTTTGTGCTTTCCTTTTTTGAGTGTCTTCGCTCCCTGTCAGCAGAACCCTGCTTCCTCTGGCTTTCAGTGCTGGCTACCGCTGTGGGGGAGCTGGACAGTGCAAAGGACGATGGGGAGGGAGCAGCAAGTGGGGGGAAGCTCAAGTGTTGGCCCTCCAGGAAAGACTTCCTTCAATATTCACTCTTGCTGATTTTTATGATGTTAAAAAAGAAAGAGGAAGAGTAACAGGCTGGGATGATTCATCTTCCCTAAACAATTTTTATATGGAATCGAGATTCCTGAGTCCTGATTGTTGAAATGATCTTCTCTTTCTTTTCCTTCTTTTATTTATTATTTTTTACTCAGTTATTTTTGCTTTTGTTGCCCTTGCCTTTGGTGTCAAATCCAAAAACTCACTGCCAAGACTGATGTCAAGGAGCTTTACCCCATACTTTCTTCTAGGAGTTTTATGGTTTCATGTCTCACATTTAGGTCTTTAATCTGAATTTATTTCTGTGTATGGTGTAAGAAAGTGGTCCAGTTTCATTCTCCTGCGTGTGACTGTCCAGTTTTCCCAGCACCATTTGTTGAAGAGACTGTCCTTTCCCCATTGCATATTCTTGCCCCCTTTGTTGTAAATTAATTAACCTTATATTGGTGGATTTATTTCTGGGCTCACTGTTCTGTTCCACTGATGTATATGTCTGTTTTTATGCCAATCCCATACTGTCTTGGTTACTATAGCTTTGTAATATCGTTTGAACTCAGGAAATGTGATGCCTCTAGCTTTCTCTTTTCAAAATTGCTTTGGCTATTCAAGGACTTTTATGGTTTCATAAATTTATAATTGTTCTATATCTGTGGAAATGCCATTGGAATTTTGACAGGGATTGCATTGAATCTGTAGATTGCTTTGGATAAATCAGTAACATTAATTCTTCTAATCCATGAGCACGACATGTCTTTCCATTTATTTGTGTCCTCTTCAGTTTCTTTCATCAATGTCTTACAGTTTTCAATATACAGAAGTTTTACCTCTTTGGTTAATTTTATTCCCAGATATTTTATTCTTTTTGATGCAGTAGTAAAATGGGGTTGGTTTTTTTCCTCTGGGATTTTTTTTTTTTTTTTGACAAATAATGAGGACTTCTTAAGCCATTAAACATGCTGTGATGTTGGTGATGATAATTATCAAGCACTCCATCTCCAGGCAACAGCTTTTTTTCCTTACTCCATGATGCTGTTATCTTATATAAACACATGGCATAGAAGCCATATTTGGGGTTTTGAAATGAGGCTGTTGGAAGTGTGTGCCTCAGAGGCAGGCCAGAGGGGTCAAACAATGGATTCTCTTTAACTTGGGTCTTGGGAGAGGCTACTGGGGATGGAATTGGGTTTCTGAGTTCTTATTCATAATTTTTTGGAAGTGATATAGAATGACTATCACAAATCAAGAATGATGGCAGCAAATTGGATAACCTTGCCACTCCCTTGGTGGAATAGAGGGAAGTCCTCCAACAAAATGTTGATATATCTTCACAGCTGTATTGAGCACGTCATTCTGGGGTTTCTTTTTGGGTGGCTATGCTCTACAATTTCCTCATGTTAACCCTTGGAAAAGCCAGCTCCCCCTTGCTTCTGATTCTAAGCACCAGAGAAATATAGTTGCCAAAATACTTGCACATTTTAAGAATTGGGACCAAGACTCAAGAAAAGTCATCTGGTTAAGTCCCACTGTCTCATGGCAAAAAAGCAAAATGTAACTGGGACTCATAAGCCAGCTGCATAGAGAGAGAATTCTTGGCAGTACAGAAAATTAATGAAGCACTAGAGAAGAGAACGTGATGAAATACTTAATAGGTTACAAATTGAAGTGCCTCAAAGATCAGATCTGCCCAACACTGAATGAAGTAAATGCTGTGAGCATAGCAGACATTTCCCCCCAGTGTGTTCAGTTCCTTGCCAGGGGGAAGAGGGGCCAAGCCTCCTCTTCTACCCCTGCCATCACCTCCCTGCCAAGGTATATGTGGTTTGGATTTCAGATGGCGAATTGGGACTGCATGTAGCTAGTCAGAAGGAAGATGTGGAGGGGGTATAAGTTACGCTGTAACACCTGACGTGTGTCCTCCTGAGGGTGAGTCTCTGGTCGCCTTGGGATCTCCTGGGCATGGGAAGGGTGATCCTTCAGAAAGCAGGAAGCTGCATGTGGAGGGACAGGCAACTCTGTGGGGTGGTCATGGGTTGTAGGGCTGCCCAGAAAGCCTCTGGTTGCCACAAGAGGGAAACTTTCCTCTTGCTTCTGCTGCCTCCCCTGGAACTCAGAGCCTCATGACTTTCATGAGCAGAGGCTGCCTGTGATTGGCAACCAAAGCCCAGGACGGCAAGTCAGAGCTGGTCGTAATAATCACAGGACACCATGGAAGTGTGGGCTCCACAGGGATGCAGAATGGGTGCTAAGCAGCTGTCAGCATCTTAGCCTGCCTCCAGGCCTCCCTGGCTGGTGTCTGGAACTTCCTTGGGGGATCAGCCCTGATTCACTGACTTAACTCCTGCTGTTACTAGCTTTTATCTCTCCCTCGCTGGGGATGCTGGGCCAGGCACAGCTTTTATCTCTCCCTCTCTGGGGATGCTGGGCCAGGCACGGCATACCTGCCCAGGGAAAACCAAACCACAGAACTTTGTTAGGACTGTGTGACAAAGTAATCCGCAATGAACCCTATCTGGTGCCTGTCTAGTGAGCAGGGGGAGAAGATGCAGGCTGGGCTTTCTGTGGCTTATTTCATCTTATACCTGGATCACAATTTCTTTTTAATTTTTATTCAAATTTTTTGTCACCATTTATTGGATGTTTACTATATGCCTGCCACCGTCCTGAGTATGATTTCCTCTCAGACTGGCCATCTTCCCTTCACTGCTTCCCACCTGAAATTTCCAGCCAGTGATCATGGAGAAGCAGGAGAGCCTGAGCTGAGAAACAGCAGGCACCTGTCTTCCTGGAGTGTTTGCTAATCAACAAAACAAGGTGTGTTGATTTGAAATGGAAAAGCGACAGGAAGCCAAGAAAGAGCTGCTCCAGAGAAGACTTGCTCAGCCCCTGGGATCCTCCTGCCTTGCTTGTGTGATATTTGTAGACTTCTCTGTGTTTTCGATACTTTCCTCAGAGAAACTTAACCCCTCTCATGGGAAAGCTAGATAGATGTGCAAAGAAAACATAAAATAAAAAGCTCAAAAACACAGTAAAATATTTAGTGGTTGGTTTTTTGGATATGAGCTTTAAAAAAATTGATTCAGGGACGCCTGGGTGGCTCAGTCACTTAAGCATCTAACTTCGGCTCAGGTCATGATCTCATGACTCATGAGTTTACTCTCGCATCAGGCTCTGTGCTGAGAGCTCAGGGCCTGGAGCCTGCTTTGGATTCTGTGTCTCCCTCTCTCTCTGCCCCTCCATGCTCATGCTCTGTCTCTCCTTCAAAAATAAATAAACATTAAAAAAGTTTTTCAAAAAAATTGATTCAGACCATATTGCTTGTTTCCCTGAAATCAGTGGAAGATTTTGCTACCAGCCAGCACGAAAGTAGCAGAGAAAAGACCTCTTTGGACACCCTTGAAATTGACTATAAACTGGTAGTCAAAATCACATCTTGGCCAGGACTCCCTGGAGGGGGTGTGATTCAGTCACCAGTGTAGCTTGATGTTTAGCTATGGGGTTGCATTGAGGCTCTCACCCCAAGTTCTCCCCCACTGCTACTCACTGCCTGTTTGCACAGCAAAGCCTGTGTGACATCATAGACTTCTGTGCTATCATTATTGACACCTAAGATAAAATGTTTCTGAACAGAATATGTTTGTCCTGTGACTTGATTATTGGAAATGGCTGGGCTAGTCCATAGGAGGAAGTGAAATTCTAATGGCTCTCCACAAGTGTTCTCAGCCTGGGATTCTCTTTCTTACCTGTTGTTTCAGGGTGCTAATTGATCCAGTTCAGATCATGGAACCTTCAGGTGCATAGGTGAGTGCTGACTGGCTGAGTGACCTTGTGGTGCTGTCCTGACCCATGCCCCATGCCACCCACTAGCCAGGGCAGCCCCATCTGTCTCTGGCCAGCTTTCTGGGTTAGTGGAAGTGGCGATTGTCTGAGGGGTGAGACTTAGCTGAGGTTCAGACCTCCCTGAGCCTTTCCCCACTGATTGTCTGATCGTCTTTTTCCTATTAGACAGCTGCCTGCTTTTCTAGGCCAAATCTCTAGCAATTGCTGCATCAAAACCTGCTTCTGGGAGCTGATGGTTCCACATCCTGTGAGGAATGCGACCTCTGAAAAACAAGAGCTTCTGAAGAATTGAGCTGGAAGGAATGTCGCAGAAGCAGATTATGCCCAGACTCATGGCAGGGTCCCACTCACGCAGTCAGCTCTCTTGATGGGTTTTGTGGTGTCCATGTTCCATGGGGTGGGGGCCAGTGAGGAGACCTTCTGCCTGCCTGTTCACCACCGGCACTGGAGGCTTGTTTGCATTCTCTTAGTGAGAGCGTCTGGGCTGAAAGTAGCTTTTGTACCTTTGAAAATCCTGTCTCAAGTGAGTAAAAAACACCTGCTTTTAGACCTAAATATAGTCACTGATAATCTCCTTGACCATCAGTCTGTAGTAGTCATGGAGACAGTGCAGCCCTGGCTGTTTGTGGTCTGGGAAGGGGCAGATGTTCATGCTCCCACCTTCTTGTGGGGTATCAAAGATCTCATGTGGTTATAAAACTGGCTGGGGAAGGTGGGTAAGTGAGGGGATCAGGAGCCCAAATGAATGCATCTCAATAAAAATAAATCCTGTGGCACATGGTGTGACATCAGGTTTGGTGTTCGCAGGTTTTGTGGCTCACTTTCTTCCACTAGCAAATGTTCTTTAATGTCCCCCCGAATCAGGACATGCTAACCTCCACAGTGAGGGAATCTCAGAGGGTTCATTTGTTCCCTATTAAACTACTAGAAGAAATCAAAAGAGGGAAAAAAATGGCCACTTAAAAATTGGTTTTAGTTTTACCAATAGGATAGAGACTAATACAGTGTCCAACAAAGTTGTTTACTGAGTATTTAGGGTTGAATAAAAATTAGTTTGGGATGACTGTCTGGGGCGTGACTTAGGTCTGATTTTTAAATGACCTGTATGAGAATTGAAGGCACTGCTCATTAATTCGCAAGGTCATAGGCCTGTTCTAAGGATTATTACATGCTTGTTTTACCACCTGTCAGGCTGGGGACGGCCAGGTTCATGTGTTGCTGTAAGCAGCAAGGTCTGGTGGGCACAGGGCCCTGAGGCAGAGGTTTTCCTGGACCTGCCTAGGGGGGGTGTGTCCCTAGAGAAGTCCTGAAAGCCTGGATGAGATGAAGCAAGGTCATAAAGGGGATGTATTGATCCATGTCTGCTTCTCAGAGGTATATGAGGTTGGATATAATGAGTAAAGAATACGCAGGATATGCCAATAGGGGAATAGCTTAATGCAGCTCCACTCCTTCAGCACATGCTCAGTGAATGCATGCAGAGTTCCAGGCATCGTGTAGGTGTTGGGGGTTTGGTAGTGGGGCAGGGGCAGGTCCCTGCTCATCTGGAGCTCATGGTTTCATAATGCTGACAGATGTTAAACACATGTAATTCTGTGGTGGTGGGGGTGTTTCTAAGGTCCAGTACACTGTAGAGTAGGATGTTATACCCCAAGCCATAGATTTCCCTTCCTGTGGTGGCAGGGGAATGTAGGCTGTGACTGAAATCCAGAAAGTACTCAACATAGATACTGATTGCTTCTGGTTGGGTTGCTTGATGTGAAATGGAAAAAGTGGCCTACAGTTAAGAGTCTGGGCTTTGGAGTGGTCAGGTGGTAGGGCTGGGTTTAGGCCACATGACTTGTTCCATACACAACAGTAATGGTAGTAGTATGACAGGTACAGTACTGAATATATAGCACTTGACTTTAGCAGTAAGTATCAGGAGCTATTACCTTCTGTGTGTTATTAGAATTATCATTATTATCGTTATTGCTATTACTATTATCTTTGTTGTTTTGTTGAGCCATGTTGCTTGTAGTAAGTACTGGAGCAAACGTGATCTTGTAGCTCTAGAAACCTTCTAGGAACTCAGTTAATTGGAAAGCTGAACATTCACCATCCCTGGGAACAAATATTGATGACTTGAGATTTCAAGCTTATTGGTCCTCAACACATTATAACATTGGGTATTTTGTGCATCGAAAGCTAGCTCTAGATATATGCCTCAAATAATTGAAAACAGGTGCTCAAACACATGCTTGACCACTCATGTATATAGTAGCATTAATCACAGTGGCTCCAGAGTGTCCATCAATGAGTGAAAGGATAAGCAAATTGTGGAATGCACATCCAATGGAATGTTATTCAGCCACGAAAAGAAGTGAAGTACTTGATACATGCTACAACTTATATGAACCTTGAAACATTATGTTTGAAAAAAGCCAGTCACAAAATGTTACCCATTGTATGATTCCATTTGGCACAGTTAACCCTTGAACAACACAAGTTTGAACTGTGTGCATGCCCACGTATCTGTGGGTCATTTTTTTAATATTAAAAGAAAGTTTATTTATTTTGAGAGAGAGAGAGCATGCATGAGCGAACAAGTGGGGGAGGAGCAGAGAGAGAGGGAGAGAGAATCCCAGGCAGGCTCTGTGCTGTCAGTACAGAGCCTGACATGGGGGTTGATCCCACAAACCATGAGATCATGGCCTGAGCTGAAATCAAGAGTTAGATGCTTAACCAACTGAGCCACCCAGGCACTTCAAATCTTTTTCAAATAAATACGGCACAGTATTGTAAGTGTACTTTTTCCTTCTTATGATTTTTAAAAAATAATCATTTTCTTTTCTCTAGCTTACTTTATTGTAAGAATATAGTATATATACATATAACATACAAAATACGTGTTAATTGATGGTTTGTTATCAGTAAGGCTTCTGGTCAATAGTAGGCTATTAGTGGTTAAGTTTTGGGGAGTCAAAAGTTGTGGGGGATCAGTTCCCCTAACCCCCATGTTGTTCAAGGGTCAACTTTATGTGAAATATCCAAAATAGATAGATCCATGGAAATAGAAAGCAGATCAGTGGTTGCCAGGGAATGGGGCAGGATGGGGGGACAAAGAATAATTGCTTAATGAGTAAGGGGTTTTATTTTGGTATGATGAAAATGTTTTGAAACTAGCTGGGGTGGTGGTTGTACAACATTGGGACTGTGCTAAATGCCATTGAATTGTTTACTTAAAAATGGTTAATTTTATGTTACATGAATTTCATATCAGTAAAAAAAGCTAGCTTTAGTACCACTTACATGATAATATTTATAGATTACCGTAATACCTTCTGTATATGACTTCAGCCTTTACAAATAATATAAAATTATCCTGTCTGAGCATCCACTCAGAACAACATCCATTATTAAAAAAAAAAAAAAAAAAAAAAAAGTGTTCTGTGCTCGACTGCCTTGTGCCAGCAATAACAAGGAGCCCGAGTTTAACCTTTCATGAAGCTTTGGATAATCAACATGAATATGTTTAACATACTTTAATGCAATATGGGGAGGCCCCAGGGGCTGCCAAATGAGATACATATTCACCCTGCCCTCTTTTCTGATCCTGAGAAGAAGGAGAGACTTGGGGCATCCCAGGGGAAATCAGATGGCCAGATTTCACTTTATGTGTTTATGATAATATTGGCAAGTTGCTTAGAACCATGCCTGGCCCCTGATGGCTACCTGAGTGCTTGTTAATGTGATCTAAGGAGGGTCGCAGGGTCTCTACTCTGGGCCAGTGGCTTCAAGGGGCTGAGCTCCTGAGAAAGTCAACAGCCCCTGCCCTCTCAGACTTTCCAGGCTTCATAAGCTATAGGGCAGCAGATTTTCTCACAGATTTTGGGTGCTCTTTATTTGGGGGCTGTAGGTTGTTCCAAATGATGGAGGTGTCTAGAAATCTTAATAATAAAGAAGTAAATCAATTGATAATCACTCAAATTGTACCTGCATCCCCTGACACCCATCTTTTTCCTCTCCTGCCTTGTGGGATAGTTGTCACTTCCAAGTTTAGCTGAGGCATTTGTTTTTAAAGAACCTCATTCTACATGCCATTTCTTGCTGGCCTCCCTTCCTCTCCAGCAGAGCCACCTACCTGCTTCCCTTGCTAATGATAGTTTATGGAGCGAGGCACCAGTTGGAGAGGTCTGAAGAGTTCAGGGGGAACTGGTAATAGGATCTAGGCTTTTCCCTTCAAGGTCGGTTGGGTTTTTAAGTCCACTCTAGGTTTATGGAGAGGAAAATTCATTACAATCTGACATTCTTTGGCTTCATTTATGGAATGGATTTATTGCACACGCCAGT
Organism: Lynx canadensis; assembly: GCF_007474595.2. Classification (NCBI taxonomy): domain Eukaryota; kingdom Metazoa; phylum Chordata; class Mammalia; order Carnivora; family Felidae; genus Lynx; species Lynx canadensis. Next base: position 50,827,938 of record NC_044305.1, on the reverse strand, counting down.
TACAGCCGGGTGTGGGAAGACAAAACATACTCCCATTTCATCCGATGGCAGGGCCCTGTGTTTTCATTCTAGGGAGGGTTTCATGGTCGGGTTGTCAGAAAGTAACTCAACAACCATTCATTCACATGGTGTCTGCTCTCCTCAGACTAGAGTGATTCTGACCTGGAGATGGTTGAGGGCATCCTTTGGCTGAACCTACCAAGGGTAAGAGTGAGGAAGCCCATTGTTCTCCACAGTTGACGTCTGGCTCTGCAGGAGCAGGTATTCAACTAAAGGCAGAGTGAGCACAAACATATTTCCACATTACCAAATGTGCAAATATGAGTATTCTTGGAGATGGTAAAGCTCTCATAACTTACAAGAATAAAAAATAATTTGCTCTAGCTAGAAAAGTGTCATGATTAGGTTTGATATGGGATTACATCTTTGGGACATGAATGGAATTGATGGCAGATATATTTCCCTCAATAAACACAGCAGCTATTTGGGAGGCAAGCCCAGTGGCAGTGGCCTGAGTAAGACTTTATCAGAGTTCAGGCCTATCTAAAGAATATAAATGCCCTCCAGTACCCATGGAGAGCTTGAAGCCTTGGCCCTGTCAATGCTACATGGAAGAAGGGCTTCTTCCAGTCACTCAGTACTTTATCTTCTCTATCTGTGAAATGGATGCCACAACTGAAGAAAACTTGTAGTGTTATGTGTATATAATGAAACGATTACTACTTCGTGAAACAGTGATGTAACTACTATCATTATGTCATGAGTTCTTTGCTCAGTTGGACAGGCCTAAGCAAATTGTCTAAGTCAGGTAGAGAACACCTGAAAAAAAAATCACCTTTATTCTAGTATTGCTGATGTATCAACTTCCTCTGTTGTTTTGCATCTGGAGAAGTCAGTTTTGATTTATTTGTATATATACTACCTTGTTCCTGAAAAGATGTAAGATGCCTTATAAAAAATAAAACAGTTAAGCAAGATAAAATAATCTAAATTGACAGGAGAGGAAAATGAGGACAGAAGACATGAAGTATGAAACATTTGGCTAACCTTCATGTTTGGGGGGGAGTTTAAGATGGGGAGTACTTAGCTTCAGAACACTCTTCTTCTTGAAAGGAATGTCAAATAAATGGACATAATTTAGCAGGCTCTCACTGAGCAACTATTAAATGCCAAGCACCATTCTGGGTTCTGGGAATAAATGTGGAGTCAGCTCTGCACAGGCTGCCCCTCAGCTCTGTAGAACCTATAGGACTTGAGTAGGGGGGTTAGGCCTTCAGTATGTCTTCATTATTTTGTTAGAAATGGATTCCCAGAAGTTTAGTCATGTTGGTGCTGCCATTTTGAATTTTTAAATTTTTCACTGGCATCTGTGCTATAACCTAAATGTGACTCTGGGATTGGAATTACTGAGGTTTGCTGATAATGGCTTAATTGGATTTTGAATGGATTCTTTTCCTAGTGTCATTATATTTAAGATTTTTTTTATGTGACCCATGACTTAGTTATGGAAATAAGCTTCATGCTCTCAATTACTATGACTGTGTAATTTCATAAGATTTATTATCTTCTGTGAAGAGCCCTACTTCTGTTAGGGCATTTAGCAGCTACCTGCACCTCTGAACAGTCCACGGAATACCAAGTACTGGCGGTTGATTCATTTGAAAGTGCCTCCCTGAGACTTACTATATTTACTGTCAATATTTATTGCCTGTACTGCTCTGCAGGACAGCTCAGAATTAACTTTGAATTAAATAGTCAATCCTGGGGTTGGGACTCCATCTCTCCCATTTGGGACACCTCTCATTCATGAGAAACCTCAGATCTATTGTGTGGCAGCAGGATCACTGACCCCAAGCATAGCTGTGGATGGATGCTTAGGTTTGGGGAAATGAATACTTGGGAAACTACATTCTTCTACTTAATGGTCTCACATCTTAAAAATGGAGAAACAGTGGCCAAGTAGCTTAGCCTTTTTTTCTCATAAAAATGAATGATGAGTGTATTTCTTTTGCTTAAAGCCACTTCAGTAATTTTCCTGGACTATTTTATCTGTATTCATTTGTGGAAGATGTTTTGTGGGTCCACAGTAGATACCTTACTGGCTGGCACATGTAAATAATAGATTAGTACCCATAACAGGTGTGGCCCAAGAAGCTTCGAGCTGGGGCTCTTCAATTTGTAGTGGTGATGATACTTCCGAGAGAATATGGCATTTCTTCTTCTATCTTGATGTTCATTACTTTCTGCTCAACTAAAGTAAATGTGCCAGTGAACAAAGGCCCATGACTGACAATAAGACACATCGATTTGACAGTGGTGAAGGCTGACCATGTGATATAGGAATATGGTACAGTCTATCAGCCAGTGCCCCAATAATGCTGCATAACATCTACCCCAAGAGTCCTGGCACATAACAGTGAGCATTTACCACTAATTCATTGTGAGTGTTGGTTGACATATGTTTGCCTTGACTTCAACCTGTAGTTGGGTCTAGTTTCTGTTGCATTTGACTTTCGCCTCTCTTGACCTGCAGCCACTTGAGCCACATTCTCATGACAGAAGGCAAGACTTCAAGAAAGCAAGCCCACCTATGCTTAGCTTAAACCCATTTCAAGTCTTTGCCTATATCTTGTCCATTAGTATCTCCTTAGCCAAAGCAAGCCATGTGGCTAAGCCCAAACCCAAGGGGTTAGGAAGTGCATCCCTACAGAAGTGGAGGGAGCAAAGAATGTTTGCTGTGTAATAATCCATCCAGGCACTGAATGAACATGTACTTTTCAGCAATAAAGGGAAGACTGAACATCTCGGCTTGCACATGTCCTCATCCCAAAGTCAGTGGGCACGTGCTTGACTTTGAAGTGATTTTTCTGCATGGTGTGAAGCATGAAAGAAACAAAGGGGGTCTTGAGGACTGCATGGCCATTAAGTTTGTGGCAGATACTTTTATCACCCAGAAGGTCATCCATGTGGTATTGAGCAGGAGACTGAGAACTGTGGTCCAGATTCCATGCATGCATTTTGGGAAGAGGATTAGATATTCTGTGCTAATTAGCTCGCTGAGAGATTTGTTCACTTCTGAAGGGACATGATTTCCCTCTAATCCTTTATACCATCTCTGTTGCTTTTTCAAAGCAGACAACCATGCAAGGATTTTAGTGGCTGAGAAAGGGGTAATGAAGATGTGAGGCTGCTGATCTTGTGGAGGCCGCATTGCCCAGTGGGACACCTCTGTGTCTGGCCTCACCCTGCCTTTGGGGGTCTTTTTCCACCTCACTCTGATATTGGCGAGAGCCCTGAGGCTCTGGGCAGGGGAGAAATCACTGCTCCTCACTGATGGTCTGTGTGTCCAGGGCTGGAGTGAGGAGTACACAGAGTCGCCTATTTGGGGGGGACTTCAAGGAAATAAGATGCATTCCTTCCCCACCCCCTCACCTTTTCCCAGAAATGTCCTCACCACACTTTTTTGGGGAATTCTGTTATTCGAATTTCCTACTTCTACAGCTCCTATCCTCTTATGTTTCCTTTGAAACTCAGGAGCAGTGACACCAAACATTACAGACATTCCTGTTTGCCAGCTCTTTGGTTCCTCAGATTGATTTTCAGCAGCTTTAGAGCCAGGGCCAGTGAGAGAGGATGGGGGAATTGCTTTTGAGGAGGAGGGTTAGGGGTCTCTTAATAGTGTGAGAGAGTGGCAAAGCCTCCTCTGTAGTGGGAATTGGGGTGTGAGCCCCTGGGGGCCACTGGGAAGCTGGTGGGTGAAAGGTAAGAGGGCACCAAAAACAACTAGTCTCAAGGTCACAGGTTTTCATCTAGCTAGTATTCTTATAATCATGGTTTTAAATTCTAGTTCAGACATCTTATATCTATGTTGATTAAATGCCAGGCCATCATTACTTCCTGTTCTTTCTTTTGGGGTGAATTCCTCTATCTTGTCATTTTGGAGGAAGAAAAAAAAATAAAATTAAAAATAAAAATTAAAAAATAAAAAAACAAAGCAAAATCAAATAAAATAAGCAAGATTCTAGGTGTGTTTTGGTATGCTTATTGAGAGAGGCTTGAAAGACAAGGCAAAAAAGGGAAAGGAAAAAAAGTTAAGTTAAAAATTAAAAAAAATAAAATAAAATAGAATAAATTTTTTTTGAAAATTTGCTCTTTCTGTATCAAAGAAAGAGAAAGAAAAGAGAAAAAGAAAACAATATAATCAAAAACAGAAGCAAAGAAAACAAACAAACAAATGAACCAGCAAGCTGAATGAAACCTGAATGAAGTTATATCCAGTTTCCCGAGGTCACAGCTTTTCTTGGGCTGTGCTTCTTTGGAGTAGGAGTGGTAGAGATTTTGTACTTGACAATGCTAAACAGACTCCCCGCTTCTTATTCTTTCTATCCCAGAATACAAGATAGTTCTTTTTCTGTGCTTTTTGGAGACTCCTTCTTTCTTGCCACAGTGCTCAGTCAGAATCATAAAAAGCTGACATCCACAATTAACTTTAATGATCTGTGCTGGTGGAGGGAAGAAATGACATAGGAAACACGAAGTAACTGGTCCTTGAGAATTCAGCATAAAATCCTCGCATGTTAGCACAGAAAGGGAGCCCAGAGGTCTCCCAGTTAACCATCTCATTTTACATGCAAGGAAAAACTGAGGCCCAGGCATGGGGAGGACTTGCTTGAGGTCCCACAGAAGGTTGGTGGCAGTGTGTCTGGAAGGCTGTAGAGAGCAGTGTTCCTGCCTGCCACTGGCCCATGCCCCATGGCCATACACTCGTGGTGAGGCAGAGTCATCAGCCTAGTGGACAATCAGCAGTGGGAAAGGAAAAGCAGAGTCCCTTTCTGAGTCCTTGTTGACCAATTTGGGGGTTGACTGTGATCCAGTGCTAGCCCCAGTAGGAATGAAATGCAGGTATCCAATTTCCCAATCCTCTAAAACCTTATGTAAAGAGTTTTCAAGCTCAAAAACTTCACACCAATAGACCAGCCAAATAATCTCAAAAGATTACTTTGAGACAATAGGGAAGTATAAACAACTTTCCTGCTATTTAGCATTAAAAGGTGAGTCCCTAGGCTCCTGGGTGGCTCAGTTGGTTAAGCCTCTGACTTCAGCTCACGCTCTGTCTCTCCTTCAAAAATAAACAAACATCAAACAAAAACAAAAAACAAAGGTGAGTTCCTGCATGATGTATGTGTCTGGATAACTTGAAGTGGGATTTTCCCCAAATGGGCTGTGAATTTGTGGTTTGAGAGTATTGCGGATTTTGTTTGTACAAGAATCCCTTCTCTCTCTCCATTTATTGAGCACCAACTGTGTGTCCAGCTGTACTATGTCCATTATAAATTATCTTGTACTGTGTATAATAAGCCTTTGGAAATAGATAACTTCTATTCATTGCAAATGGGGAAATTGAAGTGCTGGACATTAGGAACTTACATGGGGCCATCTAGGTAGAAATGGTGATGCAGTTTCACATACAGACCTGTGCAGTGTCCCCTTAACCAAAGCAAGTCAGTGGAGCCCTGAGTCCAAAGCCCAATGTCAAGGAGTGGAGAGGTGCACCCCACAGAAGTGGAGGGACAAAGGTGTTCTGTGCAACTGCAAAGCCTAATGCTCCTAACTACTGAGCTACACTGGAGAGATACAGAGAGAGACAGAGAGACAGAGATGGAGATCACTGAGTAAGAGGAAAGGGTACAGCTGTCACTCATGTGGTCAGAACTGGACTCCCACCTTGATACAGTCCTGGGCTGTCACTAATCCTCTGTTGGAGTTTTGTTTAGGTGGGAGTGATTTCAGATGCCTCCTGCCCCTTCCCTGCTCCACTTCATTCTCTATCACGAATTCCATTGCTGGGATGAAAAAAGTGAGGAGAGAGAATGGCTTTACCCTGCTCCGCAGATGTAGCATTCCCAGAATGGACTTCCTTGTGGTCTCCCTGTCAAGCACATGAACACCAGGTGCATCAGGGCAGTTCTTTTGAATTTGAGTCTGGAAATGCATTTCTCAGCTGTCTGATGGAGCAGGACTTGTATGAAGGAATGATGATGGGTGTCTTACTGCTGGGAATTAAGGATGGGAACCTTTTTAATCAAGCTGTAGGTCTTCTCATTGAAAAGTACTACATTTAATCTCAACATAATGTGTTTTGAGTGAGCAGCTGCCAAATTTTCCATAGTTCTTGGATTCAGGGTAGAGCTAAATCAAAAGACTCTGTCTCTGGTTTCCATGATGATGGAATGGCTGCAGACTCAAAAAGCAAACTTGCAAGGTGATTCTGTGCAGATGAGCATACCAATCATCCTGACCCCAGGATTGGGGACTAGGGTTAAGGGGATTACACAGAACATGGCAGGGACACAGAGACCACAGGTTTGGGCCTGGGGGTTATGGAGTACACAGACCATGGCGGGGGGGGGGGGGGACACAGAGAACATAGGGTTGGGTGCTGGGGTTGAGGGGAATATGCAGACCATGGCAGGAGGTACACAGATCACAGGGTTGGGACTTGGGGGTGGGGTACACAGACCATGGCAGGGGATACACAGTTCACAGGGTTGGGACTGGGGTAGAGGAAGTACACAGATCGTGGGAGGCTGTGGGGGAGCACGCCACCCATCCTGGAGCACCCCCACTATTTGGTAGTGGAGCACAGTGCCATGTGGGGATGTGGAGGAGGGAGGCACACAGAACGTCCTGGGAGGTAGGGTAAAGTAGACATTTCCTGCCTCCGGGGGTGGGGGGGCAGAACCTAGAGATGGCCATGTGGCTGGAGCTGAAAGGCTGTGGCTGGCATTGTGAGTGTGGGGAGCAGGAGCCCTGGGAGAAGCCACTGTGGCCTTGGAGGTGATAAAATGCTCAGGTTCCAGATGCTGCTTCTTGGCGGGTGTCAGAGGGAATGCCAGAAGAACCTGACTCGCCAGGTCCTGGCTGGTGCCTATCTCCAATAGTGTTACATCCCAGGGAGGGAGGAAGCTTTTGTCTGCTTGCTTGTTTGTACAGTTTTTCTTTCTTTGTTACCTTCCCAAGAGAACAATTTCTGATTGGTGACAGCAGCTATTTTTATTTTATCTTATTGCCACGTGTGTTCATCAGGGTTAAATCTTCATCTTTCCTTTACATATTAATGAAGGGAGAGAGATACTTTGTGTAGGTGTGTAGATCACATTACATTATTTAGCCATACTGATAGCACAAGTTGTCTGCTCTTTCTTAACCAGAAGAATCCACCTGGGGGAAGCAGTGGACTCGGGTTTTGCTGAGATGCCAAATCATGGGTGTATGCCAGTGGGTGTGTGAGCTGCCTTCCCAGTCTGTTCCACGGTTCCCAGTGCGTGACCGCATCAGGAAGGCACTGGGTTCACTGCAGCAGGGCTGCCCTGGACTTTAGAACCAGAACCTTGAGTGGGAGGGCTGGGAAGGTGTAAGCTTGCCATGTGGGCCTGGGGACTGTCAGCTGAGTAGATAGTGCAGGAGCTCTTTAACTCACTCCAGCACCTGTCTTTACCATGGAGATGTCTGTGCACTCATATGTTTGGATTAATTACCCTGCAGTGGATTCAGATGATTATTTTCTTTTACTTTTTAGCTTTGCGTTTTTGTTTCATGATTTAGTAGCCAGAAAGGCCAAAGGAGAAAGATGCAGAACTGCATCAAGACGCAGCCATGCATTTCCTTGTATTCTAGGGTCAGTGTACTGTGAGGTGAGGGCAGGCTGGAGGCAGACCCATTGGAAGGGGCCACCGAATGGGAGGTCCCAGTGGGACTCAGGCAGGTTCATTAGGGGCCATAGGGAAGGCGTGGTGGAGACCTGGTGGTCAGTGGTGATGCTGTTGGGGGGTTCTGTGATCTCACTGAGCCCAGGATCCTCCTCTGAGAGAAGGGGTAAGAATAACTCTGTGCAGGGGTTGGGGGGGGGAGAAGATTACACAGAACTGTGTTCACAGACAGAGCATATGTCAAGGTTTGGCCCAGGGCTGGTTCACAGGTAGCAGGGCTGAAGGCAGTTGGATGATAAGTTCTGAAAGATTATTGAAAAGATTTCCCAAAGTGGCTGGTGCATTCTGTGAAGACACCTAGGGACTGTGGCCTAGCTCTGCTCCCTGCCTTCCCATTCCCAACACAGTGGTCTTCCCACTTGGGAGTTTGGGCCCTCAGCCTTCCCTCCATCGGAAGGCACTCTGTTCCAGCTCAACTGTTTGGGGAGCCTTGCTGGACCCCTGCCACTGAGGAGGAGGGTGGCGCCCCTCCTCCAGCCCTGTGGCCAGTTGCCAGCATCCTACATACAGGCCTCCCCTCAGGGTGGAAGGGGAGGCTGTGCATCTCTTCTACTCAGCACTGAGCCCCCAGGGAGCAGGAGCTGCACTTCAGAAATGCCAGTGAGCCTGGGTACTCCTGTTACCAGCAGCGGCCTCTGGGAGACAACGGTGAGGCCTGGTTTCCTCCTGGGGATGAGATAGGGTATGCGGTGAAGGGTGGTGACGGGTGAGTGTTGGCTTTTTTCTCACGGTTGGGGCTGTTGCAGGGCAGTTGCAAGGGAGGTGTCCCACAGTGTGCTTCTCAATGCTTGCAGCGACCCTGGAAGGAGGGGACATTTGCCGTCCTTTGTAGGGTAAGAATTTGAGAATTAGAGTGTTAAATAGCTGTCCTGAATTGTTGTTAATAGTTGTAAATAGTTGTCCAGCTGTTAAATGGTGGACTTGTGATTTGAACTTGGTTTTTCTTGGCCCCAAACTAAGGCTGGGTGCTAAGCAGTCAGGGGTCTTGGGCAGAGGGTTCTTTTATGTGTATTTGCAGTTACAGCACATACACAGTGACCCTCAGATTCCATGTCAATGCTGGTGTCTGTGTTTCTGACCCCTCTCTGCCCTGACAGCTGTGTGCACATGCTGTTCCAGCCAACACAGGAAGACCTGGGGGTGGCATTTGTGATGTTATTTCACGTAACAACTCCCTTTGAAAATTGGCACAGATACTCCTAATCGGCCTTCCCATTTCTAGTCATAATGAAGGACCTTGGAAGAACATGATCTGTCGGGTCCTGAGCCCACAGGTCTTGTGGAGGGGGGCTGCCCTGGGGAAAAGGGGCTGCAGGGCCTCCTGTGTTCTCTTCTGTGGTGTGCCCTTCTGAATTTCTTCTCCAGAAATACATCGTTTGTGTGAGGTTGGTTTTTTTAAGCACCTTCATTCTCTTGATGAAAATGAGTGTCACTGAAGGGCATTTTTATTCTTAAAGCATTTCAGGGACTGGTAGTGACCAAATGTATGAAATAAGTTGTAGGAGATGAAATGAGTGAAATTTGGTGGTTGGCGGGATGGGCTCCTGTCTGCTGGCTAGGACTTCATTCTTGAAGGCAGCTGCTAAGGAGTGTGGATGGAGATGTGGCCCAGGAGATAGAGCCCAACCTTCTTCCTATTGCTCCCTGGCAATCTGGTCTTCATGCCACCCAATTTTGGGGAAGCCTCATGAGACATTTTTGCTGCAGAAAACCTTGTGTTTAAGTTCCCCAAGGAGTAGTAATGGTGGTTTTGGCCGGAAGAAGGGTGTGGAGTGACATCTGCAAGATTTGGGGGGAGGGGGGGCCACGGCCAATTGTTTGAGCCAAATGGTCCTGTTGAGGCTTTGGTGACTTTTTGAGACTCTATCCCCCAGGCCAGGCTGAGCAGACTGGCTTACATGCTGATGTCTGAGAGCAGTTCTACTGAGTGGTTAGAAAGCATGTCTCTGTGGAATGTGTGTGTGTGTGTGTGTGTGTGTGTGTGTGTGTGCGCGCGCGCGCGTGTGTGAGAAAATGATCTGTTGCCCCATGTGGGATAATGTTCCTGAATATACTGAATTTTAAAAATCCACACAGGGCTCACGTTCTGCCTTCCTGATGACAGGTTCTGGGAGAGCAACGAGGACATTTTGGCTCACAGTATCAAAAATGCACTCAGTGTAGGAAACCACTGCCTCTTCAGGACACGCTGCCTGTGGCTGCACACCAGGGGCTGTCACTCCACAGCCAGGCCACACCTATCTTATCGTTGCCCAGAGTAAAAGTGAGACACAGAAACAGTTCATCATCCACCCCCAACCATGAAAGAGCTCCTGGGGAAAAGGGGTGCCGTGTGCGAGGAGGAGCTGCCCATGGAAAGCTGCTTTAAAGGGAAAGCCATTCATTGATGCCTGGCCCTGGCATTCTGGTTTCAGGAACATGCCATCTCGGTCATGTGCTGGGAGTGTCGTTTAGTGCGAAGCTGAGCTGCCTGGGAACTCTGGAAGGGCTGCTAAAATATCAAGTGTTAAAAGCCGGATTAAGCCGGCCTGTGAATCAATAGCATGCTTTTCCAAAGCAATAGTACAAAATGTTTTGTCTTAATTAGACTTAAGACATGAACCATTGATTCTCCTGTATGTTTGCTGTCTGCATGGTGCCCTTTTGTTAGTGTGCTTGGAAGTGGCATGTTAACAGTGCATGTGGGGCGCCCACCCATGCAGGATATGTGAGTGCCTGCTGGAAGGAGCACAGCAAGCTGGTGCTAAGCCTCATTCTGGTCATGCCCTGGAGCGTGTCCCTGCCAAGCCTGGAGCCTGATGTGTGCCTTCCTCAGTCCGGTCTGAGAGTTCTGCTAGACGAGGCATCATTTCTGGTTTGTGAAAGTGTGTTGTTGCCTCTGTCAGGGTCCTGTGGGCCAGTGTAAGGAAGCGGGTCCTCTTCGATCAGCAGTGTGAGTCTGAGTATTAGAGGCAGTTTCCTCCCTCCTCGTCTGGGCCCCAGTGGCTTCATGTGTGCTCATGGGGACCACACCTCTGCATGGCATGGAGCATGAGCCCTGCTTTCTCACCCATGCACCTTTATGGGCTTTTCCCCACTGCATTCCTGTTTCTCTTTTCACTCACATGGCTTGTGGTCTTATTTGCCCAGTTTTTCATTTTTGTGCTCTGGGTTCTGAGGTTCTGTGGCCTGCAGGATAGTTTGGCTAAGATATACCATGATAGTCAAGTAAGGTGTTTGTAAACTTGACCTCATGCTTACGAATAAAATACCGTTTCTGACATTGGGAGGTGGACATCTAGCAAGTGTCATTCAGTGGCAGAAAGGAAAATTATGTGATGTTTGGAACCCTGGAGGCCTGGTGCCTGTATCTGTGGATTTTCAAAGTAACTTTATCCCAGGATTTTATTTCAGTTTTAGCTCAGTTTTTTTTTTTCTGGCTCTGGTATGTTGGTATTTCAGAATAGGTGGCCTGATACGATCTGGAAGGTCACATCAGCCTTTGCAATTTGCAGCACTTGCTGCCATCACTTTGCGTTCTTAGAGTAAGGGAAGGGCAAAAGGACTGGACATATTTCCTTGTCACTCTGAATGAGGAAATGTGAGTGAAACAGACTTAGTTGTGAGAACTAAACCATCTGATTGGGGGATTTTTTAAAGTTTATTTATTTTTGAGAGAGAGGGAGTGTGGGAGGGACAGAGAGAGAGGGAAAGAGAGAGAATCCCAATCAGGCTCTGCACTGTGGACCTGATGTGGGACTCAAACTCACAAATTGTGAGATCATGACCTGAGCCAAAACTGAGAGTTGGATGCTTAACTGACTGAGCCACCGAGGCACCTCCAGGATGTTTTTGATCTACCTGGAAGGAATTGGGGATGGCATCCTACCTGGACCCATAGCTCTCCTTGCAACTAGGGATATCTGTGAGACTAATGGCCGGAGAAGGCGAAGGAGTTGGGTCTTTTAGCACCATCTCCTGCCATCTCTCAGCGATCCTGCAGAAGGTGATATATTCTTATCATCTCATGGTACAGATGGAATAACTAAAAGCTACATAGGGTCAGTGGTTTGCTCTAAGTCAGGCAGTCAGGCAGCCTCTGAGTGCCGGCCTAGAACCACGGCTTGGGTTCGTGGGCCAAGCGGAGCCCAGGCTTCCCATAATACTCAGCCACTTGATTGTCCACCGGTATGGGCACTGAGCATGAGGGCTGGCTCTCTGTAGTCCCTTTAACCAAGAGACTTTGTGATTAGAATAAGCAAGGAGCCTCTACATACAAGTCCTTCTCTATAATGCTAAAATCCCAAAGCACCAAAAACTGAAAACCTACTTCTATGCTTGGTACAAACTCATTTGACCGCAAACCCTGATGTGTGCTGTCATGAGTCCATATAAATTAGTGATATCTATGTTTCCCTGTAGAAATATGTTGCAGAGAAGGACCTACAGGGAGAATTTATGTAACATAGGGGAGGGTGTGATGCTACCTTTCCAAAACCTATACATTTTTTAATCCCTAAGCCCATCTGTCATCCAGGGCTTTCACCAGTGATGTGGGTCTGCGTTTGAAGGGATGAATGAGTAGCTCTCTGATCCTGCCCAGATCCCAGTTGTGTCAGCCTCCTTCTACTGGGAGCACTGTGAAATACATGCTGCCTGCTTCCCCAAACCTCAGGCCTCCTGGCCTACATCCATGTTTACTCTCTCAGGGTTTCACTTACTTACCTGTGACCCTCAGGTCTTGACAGAGACACTCGCCTCATGGGAGGGCTCTCAGGTTGTTAGAGATCACATGACATAGAACTTTGCATCCATAATTTGCATTGTAAAAATTTCTCCAAGGGACTGGTTTCTTCTGTGATCCCATGAGTAGCCACTTGATCTCCCCTGTGGAGGCTGTGGTTGTTCCCAAGCCTGCTGGGTATCATAGCCATCCCCCAATGCCTGATACCCTGGTAGAAAAGCAGTACCAGTGTCTGCAGACCATTTTGACTCCCAACCATAGCTATATATAAATGGACACTTTATTTGTAAGCTTCTGAAGAACACAAAAATCTTTTTAATTGGGGTACCCAGGCATCTAATGGCTGTCTACGAGTTTCTGAGAGCACCAGTCTTGGGTACCATTCTCAGGTGGCTTCCACTTGGCCCTGCAGAGCCACCCTCCCCCTTGCACCCATGTGTGCTCAGGAAGCTGAGCTGTCTGGACCACATCCCAGGCAGATGGTTGGATTTGTCCAATAGGAGGAATGTGCAAGAGGAAGAACCATGGCCCAGGATGTTTACCCCCTGCTGCCTCCTTCCACAGAGGCCTCTGCTCCTGTCCAGAGGCCTTCTGCATGGAGCTCTTCAGTCGGGGTGCTGCAGACTTCACTCTCCCCTTCTTGCTTGGGTCCATGTTGCTAAAGTCATGCCAGTGTTGCTAGTGCTAGGGGGCTGCAGTATCTCAGATGTAATGTCCGAACCCCTGCCCACACCCCTGGAAGTTTTCCTAATATAAACTCACTTGGTTACTCAGTTGAGCATGTCATCTCTTCTCCCAGGACCTGACTGGTGAAACTACCAAACCGAAAGAACGGTTCAGCACTTGGCACTGGCAACCCTGTGGCACTTTGACCGATTGCCGCCAGCTGGTCGAGTCATCCCTTTGTAATGTCATGAGTCTTAATACAATTTCATCAGCCTCGTGTCCCTAAGCTACCTTGTTGGCCAAAGGAGGAGGCTGCCAGGAAAATGCTTTGAGCTTCTGTCTCCAGGAAGAACTTGCAGAACCTAGGCACATGGCACTTGCAACCATTCAGAAAAGGCAAAGCAATCCAAATCCCTGTACCTTATCAGAAAGGAAGTTAAAAATCAGGATGACTGTTATTAGCTGTAATTGCTTTTGCGTTCCTTCAATTAGAGTTATGGGAGCTGCGGCGCCCAGGAGGTTGCCGTGGTCCTTAATGTATTAGGGCACGTGAACACTCGGAGGTATTCTTGTCTAAAGACCAGTTCACAAAGGAGGCATTTTAATGTGAATATGCCAGCTCATAAAATTGGATGAAGGCAGAAAGGATGTGAGCCTACAGAGATGTCATTAAAGAAATTTTTCCTCCCTGCATTATTAGGCACCCCGGGTGACCTCCCGGAACAGAATTTTTGTTGTATAAGCCTAAAGTCACCCACTCCTTTTCTCTTGAAGGTTGTTAGATGTTTCCTGGCAGCACACTGGGATTTTTGCAAGGCAGGGCATGGTCATCAAAGGAGGCTGACTTCTTTTTACCCTTTGCTACCATTTTTTTCTTCTTGTATGATGGGATCCTGCCAGAGCCCAGGAGATTGCTGGCCCTGATCCTTGACTGTGGAATAGGGGCAAAAGTGTTTGTCACGATGGGGGACACATGGGGGTGAGATGGCAGATGGCTAGAGAGCTACTACAGGATGACTGAAATCACTTTCTTATTTAGTAGCTTCTGGAAATCTTTATGCCCATGTGGTGGAAAAACAGATGGAGGTACCGTAAAGAAAGCGGTACCAGTGTCTGTAGAGCATAAGAGAATGCATCTTGACTCCAAATCACAGCTATGAATAAATTGACAAATTTATTTGTGGGCTTATCAAGGACATAAAAAAATCATTCTGGCTGGCAAATGAAAATGGCATTGTGTTGCTCACTAACATTCGTTTGTCAACTGTTCTTGGAATGGGTGTTAAATTATAACTGAGGAGCTGGCATTATAAAGCTGCACTGGGATTTTCCAAGCTGTCAAATGAAAATTATTAACTATCTCTTCTTCCATCCTTCCTCTGTTCTCCAGCAAAAAAGAGCCCTTTCTCTGTTGTCATATGACTTGGAATGCACGCTCTTTGTGTGCACAGTGTTGTAATGAATGCCACATTATCACCAACTGGCTGGAGATGATTCTTCTCATTATTTGCTCCCAACTGGAGTAGGATTTCAAATCCTTTGTTGTACATAAAGGAGTCTTACAAACAACCATTCCAGATAGTTACTTGACTAAGTGTTGCATGTACTATTCTATGGAGAAATGTTGTGTGTTTAGGAGTTTAGATTTTCTTGATGTATATCTCAGTTTGGCAAAAATGAGTCCAGGAGGCACCTCTCTTACAAGTGCCTTAGGCTAAACATTAGGTGTACTGGAGATCTGTGTAAAAAGGTCAGGAATAATGGTTATCACGATGCAGCATGGGGATGTTTTACCTTGAGCTTAGATGTCTTTGTTTTTGATTTTGAGGCATGTGAGAGGCTGTGTTAATTTTCATCCCCTCTGTGACTCTCCCTCTCTGGCTGGCAGAGATGTGGTATCTTCATATTACAACATGGAAGATGAAGAGTTGCAGGCGCTTGACTTTTGGGAATGAATGCTGAGGGAGGATATGTGGTCGTGAAAAAACACCTGTTGTTGATGATTTGGGTTTTTTTTTTAGCCCCGTACTGGTGACAGTGAAATCTTAAAAAAGTGGGAAAATTGGAAAACCTGTTACCTTTTTAAGATTAGCACAGTTCCTCGTCTAGCACATTGTGGGGTTGAACTAGGTGATTGCTGGGATTTCTTGCATCTTTGTTTATAATATTTGGATTCTAAACCTTTGGGGCTCTTTGACCTGGATCATTGCTTCTGATATTTAATATGCTGACTGACCATGGAGGGATCTTGTTAAAATGCAGATTCTAATTCTCTAGGCCCAGGGGGATGCCTGGGAGTCACCATTAACCAAAGAAACTCTCTGGTGATACCAATGCTCCCAACCCATGGACCACATTTTGACTGCCAGGAATGTAGATGGCAAAAATTGTGTGGTCCTGCATGAACCAAATCCTTTCTTCATCTTCTTCAGATTTTCAGAACTCATCATGTTATTTTTTCTCTTTGGTAATGAAGAGAAACATGGAAGGCAGAAGGGAGAACTTCTGTTTCCAGTAATCCAATGCATTGCATCTGGGCACACAATAAATATTTATTACATTAATTGAGTGGGAGAAGAAATTAGTGTATTCAGGCATGTATGTACCAGAAAATACTCAGGCTCCCCCCACACCTCCCTCACACACATGCACATATACACGCACATACACACATGCACATACACACACTCACGTACACACTCACCATACACACGCACACATACACTCTAGATTCCATTACCCAGAACCCTCTGTTACCCATCCAAGCTCTCATGTCCTTATTCTGTGGTACTCAGTCCATTTCCCTTGATCTTTTGCATATACCATGCCTGGGCATATCTTCTCTGACTAAAATATCTTCACTTTCCCAAAGCCTATCATTTTTCTAGATCAGCCAATGCCCTAACTCCCACTTAAAGCCTCTGACTCCTTTTCTCCCTGTTCCATGCCTGGTCTTTGGGAGCAGGGTATATACCTGGCCCAATCTGTCTCTGCCCTGGCTGTCCTCACAGAGGCACTGCGGTTGCTCACACACCTTCCTGGTCTCAGGGTTGGGCTTCAGAATCCTTCACAACATAGTGCTGTTGATAGCCTTTAAGAACTGCTTGAAACATATTTTTTCATACTGGCTTAGGGTTTAAATGTCAGCTTTATTCTTTATGTATTTATTTTCTGCCTCTTTGGCCAGATGGAGACTTTGCTGAGAGTGGGGGCCATGTGTGCGTGGCTGTCTGCTTTGTCGCTGTTTCCTGGGGGTGCCTGGCCAAGTGCTGCATGCATAGTAGGTGCACAGTGAGTGATGACCTAGCTGCCTGGAGCAGCTCAGAGTCATACATTTTCATGTGCTCATTAGTAGCCGACAGGACCCTCATTCCCTTGACCTGGGAAGTGTCCAGAACTGGTCACTGAGTGGGTCAAACAGAACTTAAGTTGAGATACTTTTCTCATGAGCCTGGGGCATGAGGTAGGGTACCACTTAACATAACTCCCTTGAAAATGCTGTCAAGATAATGTGGAGAAATGCCAGAAAAGCAACAACAGAAGGCTGTCAGGAGGAAAAAAAAGCAGGGAAATTTCTATTTTTTTGCATTATGCTTGAGGGGGAGGGAAGTTGTTTTGAGTTTTAATGTTCTGCATGCAGCTGCCTCTATTGCTTTTGGTTGAATGAGGCCTGTCTACCCAAAATTCAAGTGGCGATGATGTTTTGTATTCTTGACTTCTGGGGGACTGCCTCCCTGCCTCACAGGGTCAGGTGACAGGGATGCTAGTGTGGGGCTTGGGACCCAGGTCCAGGTGGCTCTTGGGCCACATGCCTCAGGGGAGTGCTTGTGAGATGCCACAGAGCCCTTTCTGTCCTGGTGATGCTCTTGGAGGATGCTGCTCTCCCTGTGGTTTTCTGAGTTGAGGCAGCCCCTGTGTGATGGGGAGAAACTGGAGGGATTTGGGAAGGCTGAATCCTGTTCCAGTGGGGCACAGGGCCCACACGCTTCCAAGCTGCTCCCAGGGTTCATTCACAGACTTCAGAGTGGGAAACTCAGCTTGGCAAAGTTACCAGTTTCAGGTGACCATTGCATCTCAGCTCTGTCAGGAGCTGCCAAAAGCTGAGTCATATTTGATGTCTCTTTGGTCTGAAAATAGTGTGCATTTTTAAATGTTTCCTTCTAACTAAAAACATTTATGCTCACGACAGGAAATGTGGGATGTGTAAGTGTGTAAAAATAATGGTTAAAAAAGGATATGGAACTTGCCCTTTCTGTAATCCAGAGAAAACCCTTGTTAATATTTTGGTGTTCTGCATATGTGTGTGTTTTCCAAACATGATTGGGATCATGTTAAACACAAAGCTTTGTATCCTTGTCTTTTCACTTAGTGCTGTATTTAGCTAGAATATCTTCACTTCATTAAAACGTTTGTTTTAAATGGTGTATTTAATAACCGTGAAATAAATCATTACAAAATTTCTCATAATTGATGTGACCATTGACCTATTAGACATTTGAGTTTGTTCCATTTTTTTCTCTACTTGAAATAATATTATCCTTTTGTTTTAAGTAGCAATTCCTAACTTCTATTTTGGACATTTTTTCTTGCAAATCCATTTTTTTTTCTTTTCTCTTTTGCTAATTTTCTATCTTCATACCTGTCTTGTTGAGACAGTATACAGAAGGCAGACACCCCTGCCTGGCTTACTTGATGGCCACAGGGTGTTTACAGGGAATGTGTCTGACCCATAGTAACAGGCAGGAAGCCCAGACTTTAGCTGAGGCACAAGCAAAGAAGGGTGGAGAGAAAGAAGACCCACACCTCAGCATGTCTGGGAGGCTCCTGCTTTGTGGCAAAAGCATGAGGCAGTGTTCTTCAGGCCTCCTGGATGGCTGCACACCGTGAGACACACCCACAATTGCACTGCCTCAGGGTGGCACAGCAGAGATAGGGAAGGGTGAGGAAAATCCTCCTTTGAAAAGTACCCAGCACTGCAATGCAAATATGCAGGTCCACATACCAACCACTGTCTTCAGTCTCCTTGTTCCATGTCCTTGTAGGACATGAAGTATCCACTCATGTGTAGCCAGAGGCCACCAAAATCTGGGGAAGGAGCTGTGGCCCTGGTCTACCTTTTCTTGACTGATGACCGATCTGGGTATTCAGTGTGTTGCCAGTCACTGACAGTCCAGACCACCAGAGAGCAGGAGGGCTGGCCAGTAACAGAAGGGGGGCCACCTCTTCAGTCACCCTTACAGCCACCCCCCCTCCACTGCCTAGGTGGAGTCAACTCCCCCCCCAGGTCAGGCGCATCCTTGATGAGCCCACTGACCACTAGAAGACAAAGGTCATAAAGATCATGCCAGCCTGGGAGCCCCTTTGTCAAGTTAAATCCAGGTTTTCAGACTCATTGAGCCATCCTTGGGACAGTGTCCTGTCAACATGGCAGTAAGTTATGCCAAAGAATAAGTGTCTTGTCCTAGCATCCCTGCTTGGCCATCAGGATTTCTTGAAATCACCTGCATGGAATCAATATGAAGAAAATACTCCATTGCCGACATTGAGGCAGAATGTTTGCGGTTTATTTTCAGACCAGGAGGCAGGAGAACAAGGAGGATGGTCCACATTCACTCCTTGCCCACATTTCCTTGCCTTATAAAGTCCTGATTTTTTACCAATGGTCCACACCCTCATCTGTGCCCTTTAGGAGCATTCCTGCCTGAGGCATCTAGCATCTAGGGGCTGCGGCTTGGCCTAGCAGCTGGTCGTGTTGTGTCCCTTCTCATCATGGCCTGTCCACTGCTTGAAAAGTGATCATGGAGCCTTCCTTCTGACCCATGAGCAGGAAGCTGTTTGTGCTCTGTGATTGTTTCCCAGGACCCTCCATGAGATAAGGTTGCTCTGGCCAGAAGTCTCTTCTGTCATTTCAGAGGAGGAGTCTGTGTGTCAGGTAAAGTTTCTGGCTAGGACATTCTGCTCCAGTTATTGGAGAGCTTCTCAGAAATTGTCCTCTTTCCTTGCCTTCCTTTACCTGATTATTGGATGTTTGAGCATCTACATGTGGTCTGGGGACTTGTCTGGGAAGAAGACAGGCTGCTGGAGGAGCAGGACCACACCCACTGACATAGGCATCACGACTGACCCAAGGGGAGGACTGCTCTGAAGGAAGCCCACCTGGAGGAGGTGCTGGCTCAGCTGGGGCCTCAGAAAACCCCTGGCACAGAGCCCAGTGTGTAGGTGTGCTCAGAAGAGGTGCTCAATGAGTAAGAAAGAGGACTTAGTAAGGAGAGAATGGGGAGGGGAGGAGGGTATGTTTGGTAGTGGACATAGCAGTTTCTCAGTTGATATTTTAGCTAATGTTTGTTGAACACACACAATATTTAGGTATAGTACAGATGAGCTAGATGTGGGGGCTCACTCCAAGGATCTAGCTATCTGTCCATTTCCTCACTCGTTTATGTAACTCACTGAGCCCCTACTGTATGCCAGGAACTAGGGGCAGCCCTGAGTACATGGTGGTAAGTGACTCCGATTGGATTCTGCTCTCAGGGAGCTCCAGGTTCAGGTGGGACACACAACCAGGATGTAAATACCTGAATGCACATCTACAAATTGTGCTAAGTGCCTCAGAAAAAGTGAGCAAGGAAGAATGATAAACATGGAAGGAACCTGCATGGGGTGGGTGGTCAGGAAATGGGTCTAAGGAGCTGATTCCCTGGGAAGAAGTTGCTATTGATTTATTAGTCTTTCATTGATATCTTTGCTACAAATGCTGTAAATAACAGAAAAGACTAATCTCTACTTGTGTTCTTTGAGGATGCCTTTTGCTAAAGCAGTTGAGAGGAAGCCCAGGAAAGAGGAGATGGGAAAGAGGTGAGATTCTGCCACCTGGCTGACCAGAACCTCCATGGGCACCTGAACAAGGAGGCACGTTGAACCTTCCCTCGTCCCCCCTCTGGCCTCCAGGTGTAACCCTGAGCTGACCAACAGCCACACTAGTGTGTGGTGTTGTGTGAGAATGTGTCCATCAGGAGCATCCTCTGCTGGATAGAGAGGGACTGTCCTGTTAGATCTGTCTGTAGGGGAAGGAACCAGAGATGGGTAGGGTGTCATGGGCAGCATCAGGGGAAGGACAGGAGGTATGAGATGGTAGAAGTCAGTGTAAAGAAGTCATCAAATAGAAGGAGAGAAGCAAAGATAGAAGGCAGGGCACGCACACACAGTCTTAGCCATTTTTCTAAGGAGCAGGGGATAAATGGGGGTTAGAAGGAGGTGGGAGGGGAACTGTCTGTCTCGGGGGGGGGGGGGCTTGCATTCAGTTGGGTTTCTGCATGGCCAGCAGTGGTGGCTGCCCCAGACCCCATGGCCTGTGGGTCCCACAAGGAGGATCTCCCATGGTAGAGGACAGGGTAGGTGGGGGATCTGTGGGCCCCTTTCCTACAGGATGATGATCCCTGCACTTTGCCTGGCCTGGCAGAGGACAATCCCCAGGTGGTAGAGCAGGGAAGTTAGTCACATGCTTCTTGCAGGAGCTCCATTGCATGCTGCAGCTGTCTCCCATGAAGCAAGCTATTACTGGTGCCCACGGAGACATCTTTGGCCCGGTCTGCCCCTTACTCTGCTTCTGTGTACCCGTTCACTCTCCACACAAAGCAGCTGTTCCCTCCTACCTCGTCTCATGCAGGCCTCTGTCTCCTCTTCGCTGATGACAGGACCACCCCCTGAGTCTCTCTTACTCCTTCCCTTGCCCCTACATCTCTTCCCACACAGTAGCCAGAGTGATCCTGTTAAAATAGAAGTCAGACTCTGCTAGTCCCAGACTCAAAACTCCCCAGTGCCTCCCATCACTGGGCACAACTGAGAGCCCATGATGGCCTCTAAGGCCCTGACCACTCACCCCACTACCAGTTCCTCTGCTATCACTTTCTCCCCTCCTGTCACTCACCAGGCAGGCTCCAACCTCAGGATATTTGCACAGGCTGTTCCCACTGCCATGTCACCCTCTCAGTGAAGCCTTCCCTGACTGATGACTCTACTTAAAACTGCAGTCTTGCCTTCCCCAAGTACTTCCTGTTCCCCTCCCTTTGTTATTTGTTCCCTAGAGGACTTCTTAACATTTAGCCTTCTCTGTATTTTATTTGTATATTTTGTTACTGCCTGTCTTTTTGCACTCAAATTTGAGGCCCTGGAGAACAGGGATATTTTCCCACTTTGGTTGCTGCTGTAACCTCATATTCAGGAATGGTACTTGGCACATCAAGTCCTCAACACATACCTGAGTGATTGACTGGAAGACCACCCTGAGGAAAGTCTGCTGGCCCTGGCTTCTGGGGCCTTTTGAAGCAAGGGGACGTCCCCATGATTTACCCCTAGGCCTTTGACCTTTTTCCCCCAGGATGGGAAAATTGCTCCCCAGGGGAACCTCCAAGAATCACTAGGGGGTGAAATTGTCTTTCATTCCTAATTTCTCTCATGGGAGCTCACAGGAAACCTTAAATTATAAGGCCTCTCTTTTGCCCTATACTTGATGACTCTCAAAGCTAGTTCTGTCTAGAATATTCTAAATAGAGGGATAAAAAAAAGAGAGAGAGAGAGAATCCACAACCAAGGCTTTTCTTTGCTCACTCTCTGCTCTGTTGTCAGCACCAGATGGAGGATGTGGCCATGGTGCAGGCTAATTTATTTATTGATTAAAATGCTTACAAAACTCAGCATGTACAGCCAGGCTGAACATTCAATTAAAAAGCCTGAAATGAAAATTCAGAACTGCTGAATGACAAGTAGGATGTGCAGAGCCAACTAAGAGAGGAATAAAATGATAAAGCTTAAAGCAGGAAGGATTTGTTCTGTTCATTCATTTTGTCCTTTCTTCTGTAATTTGGAAACCGGAAAGTACTGTGGCCTATAGTGCATAGTTGGTGAGCAAATGAGTAAGTGAATGAAAGCTTGCACCATGTCTGATGATGGCTATTCCACGGGGCAAGAATGTGGGAGGGATGAAGATTTTGATGGTGGGCACAGGTGCCCAAGTCCATGCACACCAGGGACGGGGGACAATAGGGACCATGAGGTATACTCCAGAGGTGTTAACGTGGGTTTTGCACCACATTGGTCCTTGAGTGAGGAAAAGACTGAGATGCAATGGTCCAGGGATGCCAGGCATCCCTCTCCACAGTGGATGGCCAGGGCATGATGGGTAACGGTCCAGTAGGAAGTCATTCTTTCTTTATTCATCTGCCTCTTCCTCCTGTGCCTTCTGTCTTAAAGCTGAATGACTCTGGTCTACAAGGAGAGTGCAGGCTTCCACAGCTCTTTTGTCAGACGTGAGAGCACAGCCCACCAGCCCACAGTTCCCCTGACCCTCTCGGGCTCCTGCTAAGCTGGAACAACCCCAAAGAGGCAGAGTGCCCTGGTCTCACAGCCCATTGGGGGTGCTGGGTGGTGATCGATTACGAGGGTCAGACCCGGTCCACTGCTGGCTCGGCCACCTGCCACTTTAGGGATGCTGGCATCTTCCCAACCCTGTGTCAGGTTCAGCTTCCTCCTCTGTACAGGGGAGAACAAATACTTCAGAGGTGGCGGAATTATGCAAGGTTGTGTATGCAGTGCCCAGTATGGTCAGTTCTCAATAAATAATAATTGCTACCTCCGTACTTGTGAGAATGCCAGCTTATGTGTCAGACCGTAAGTTTGTCTAAAGACAGGAGGCAATCAATAGGGGGATTGTCCTGGTCCTCTGCACAGACCAGGTCTTTGGGAATCACGGAACATTTGCATCTCTATACACACTTGTCTTGTGCATATGTGTGTGCAGTGTATGCGGTGTGTCTGTGCATGTGCAGTGTCTGTGCATGTGTGTGATGTGTAGAGTTTGTGTGTCTGTATGTGTGTGGTGTGTGTTTAGAGTGTATGTTGTAGGTGTATTTATGTGTGTAGGGTGTGTGTGCATGCAAGCATGTGAGCGAGCACACAGTGTCTCCCTTGTCCACAGGGGCTGCTGCTCCTTTGTCTCATCTCGAGTGTGCAGGGACGGTTCACTTCAGGAGAGGACAGCTCTGCAGAGTGATAGTGTGAGGACACATCTGGATGAAGGCGTGCCCAGAGCAACTAGACGAGCTGCCTCCACAGCGAGTCTACCATCTGCATGTCCACCATCCCCAGGTGCTCCCGTGGCCCAAGTATCCCCCAACCTGGGCCAAGCACAGGCCACGCTGCTTCTCTGCACAGAAGTACTATCTAGTGTTTAACTGAGCTGGATTGTTTATGAGGAGGATAGTGATTTAAGTGTCTTTGTAAAGCTGTCCTTTCACATCACAGCCCATCCTCCTAGGAGAGGTGGCCCCACAAACATCATCTCCCTGTCCTCATTCTGGCCCTGTCTTGCCTCTCCAGAAGGCTTGACAAGTTTGGACCAAACAGATTTGTTCTCGAGGGTATGCCTCCAAATCACTGCTAACTCTCTAGAGGCTGAAATGTGTTGCTCCTTCCAGCGCTCAGCCTGTCCCTCACTCTGACCCTGAGTAGGTTGTCCTTAGTGCCTCCAAGTCCTGTCGGGAATCCACACAGATGGCCCATTCTGTGTTTTCTTCCCAGAGGTTTTAGTGTCTGAAGGTTCTAATGACTATCTTCTCCCCTCCCCACCTATCAAGAGCAGAGAGGCAGTAGTGAGTTTATTAGTATTTTCTTCAACTGCTCACCTGAACGTGGGTCCCCAAAGCTGTCCATGGTACCCAGGAACCCACATGGGGACACTTGCAGTTTGGGGCTATGATGCTTTAGGTTGCTATATATGTTGGTTTGGCATATCTGAATTCTGGGGGTTTTTTTGCAACTTTTATGACCAATGCAAATCTATCTGTGATGTGTCAGTCAGGATGGGACGGGTTGGGCTACAGTTACACAACTGAAATCGCAAGTGGCTTGAAGGAGCAAACTTGTGTCTGTCACTCATGCTTCCTGTCGAGGGGTGGTTTGTGACCTTGCTGCTCAGCCCTATGGTCCCCCCTGGGGTTGAGGACAGCAGTAGATGGCAACACCAGGGCCCACATGGCAGAGAGAAGACAGGTGAACTGTGAGGCTGGGAAGGACAGAGGGCCACACATGTCACAGTGTGGGAGCTGGGGCGTGTGCAGCCATGCTGGGGTGGCAGAGGGCCCAAATAGTCTCCCTTTATGGGACTTCAGGCCTTTGTGTTCATTGCATTGAAGATGCCGGGTGCGAGGAGGCAGCCACAGCTAGTTCCCTCACAGCCTGGCCTGCAAGAATCATCCCATAGATGAATCATCATACAGGACTCTTAGATTCCTTTTCTTCACTCGCCAGATTTCACCTTCCCCTCAGAGGCTGAAATTAGTGAAATGGGGGCAATCTGGGGGGGAGGGAAAATTCTAGTTATCTTGATATTGAATTTGCTACTGAATTATCTGATTTCCTTAAGCTTTAAAAAGTTACCTTAATTTTTCTGAGGAAATTTGGGATAGGCTTGCCAGTTCTGACAGGATGGTTCCTGGGTCTTTGGTGAAGTGCCTCCCCTCCAGGTGCGCGGCTGAGCGAACACGTGGAGCACCATGTGGAGGAAGCGCCTGTCTCCGGCAGGATTAAGTGGAGCTTCACATTCGGTTTGATCGAGGGTGAGCACTGTTCTATTTTAGGGCAAGGCTTTCCTCCTCCAGCTTAAACTACATTTTTAGTTAAGATGATCTCTGTGTAGAGTCATAGAGTGCTGAACACTAAAAAATGAAACTTTTTTTTAAGTGAGAATATTTTCAGGCCTAGGATGTGGTAGCCCAGTAGGCTTGGTTTGGTGATCCTGAGGTGCTTTATGTTCCCTTCATGAGCTTGAAGGAAGAGAGCCCAGCTCATGTGGCATGAGTGAAGGGGGACAGATCCAGCGAGCTGTCAGGGAGGTGAGCCGAGCCAAGTGCTCAGGCTCAAGAGGCCTGGCTCTGAGACTACCCACGTTGTCAGCCAGGGGCCTCCTGTCCCCTCTCCATGGTGTCCCCAGTCTCCTTTCTCCTAGCCATGGGGTGTAAGAGGCACCAAGAGAGGCTTCCAGAGACAAGTTAACTGAAGTTCTCACCACCCCTGCTAACCAGAACAGCCTTCTGTTTCATGAGTTGACATTCTTTAGAGCTGCACTGCCCAACACAGTTTAGGGCTATTCAGATTTGAATTTAAAGTAATTAATATCAGGTAAAATTCAGTTTCTCAGTCACACTAGCCACTTCTCAAGTGCTTAAGAGCTAGTGACCACCATCATGGACAGCACAGATGTGGCACATTTCTGTCACTTCACAAGGTCTCTGTCCAGTGCTGCCCTGGTTGGTGAAAGGCGTGGTGCAGCCCATCTCTTTGAATCTGGCCATGTAGAGTTGACGGTCTGGTCAACCAGTGTACAGACGCTCCTGGATCAGCTGGCCTCTCTGTGTGTGGTCAGCCCTGGCCGCTTGTCATCAGCCATTGGAGGAGCTTATTTTCAGAGCAGAAGGTAATGGATGTAGAACAGACCTAAAATCTGCTTCACAGTAATGTCGGCCGTGCTCAGTAGCAGTCTGCAGCCACCACTATCCCCCAACATGGAGGCAGGATTATGTAAGGAGAGCAGACACGAGCCCTTGAATCAGCTCAGTGTGGGTAAGCAAACCAGAAAACTAGTATTGAGTTGTATTTGAGTGCTTTGAATCAGTAGCAGCCAAGGAAAACCTGTCCCTTGTGGGAGGGCTCTGCTTCCTGAGCCAGAGCCCAGAGGATACCGGGATTAACAGAACAGGTAACGCCAACCCAGCCCATGTGAAGGGCCGAACTTCAGCCTAAATTTCCATGTTTCTTTTTAAGCAGCTTGCCCTCTCCAAGGGAGGCATTTTGTCACCCCTGGTCAGCCCCATGCTTGGTGACAGTGGCAGGTAGAGCCACCTTGGAAAGCATTGAGGAGCACCCTGCTGCCAGCGAGTGGGTGAGTGGGCAGCTGAACTGGGGAGGATGGTGGCAGGTGCGGCCCCAGAGCAAATGTTAGCAGTGGTCCACGCACCTGCTCCCATCCCCTGTGGTGGCTGTGAGTGGCGCAGACCCCCTGGGAAGAGCAGCCGCTGGACAACAGTCTTAGGAGAACGACAGTGGGAAGTTTAGAGACAGCTTGAGAAGGCACAGAGTGAAGTTAGTGAAGTGATGGGTCAGAACCCAAAGCTGCCTGGCTGGTTTCAGTCCTTCAACTTATAAAAAGGAACACTTAATGTGTTCATTAATTAATTTATCAACATGTCTGGTTACTTGAGGACTTCCAGGCCTTGCGTGATTCTCCACCTGAATGTTATCTGGGTCCATGCAGTGAAATTGCACCTAAGATACTTTTTATTGTTTTGATAATTCTGATCTCTTTGGAAGGAATCCACCATTGGGGTCATGCCAATCTTCTCCTGGATTAGTTCCCAGAGTTGTGATGCTTTAATATATCTGTTCTTCAGCTGGTTTTAACCTTTGAGTGCTTCTTGCTCTTAAACTCAGTGATTTCTACTAAAGTGGAAGCCTATTTCCCAAGGTTCATTGTAGAATCTCACGAGAGGGGGCAGTGCCTTTTCTGTCTACTGCCTGTCACAAGGGACACTGCCTTCCCCGCACCTGCATTTTCCTCCTCATCTCCTCATAGAGGCGGGACAATGTTCATAAGCCAACAAATGTTTTCATAATTTAAGAACCACAGAAATATATATTTCCTTTTGTAACCTATAAAACACAAGGTTTCCTGCCCTGAAATGTCAAAATAAAAATTAAGGTGGAATCATCAGGGAAAGTTACTTACAACAGGCTGTATTCCATCATGTGGCTCTGTCCAGTGTAGAGGTTTAGAAGACGGCACCTGGCTGAAACACACTCATGCACATCCAGTCAACTGATATTTGAAAAAGGAGGCTTGAATACTCAGTGGAGAAAAAACAGTCCCCTTATAGATGGTGCTGGGAAAATGTTTATTCACATATTAAACTAAACTCGGTCCGTTCTTATATTACTCACAAACATTAACTCCAAATGGATTAAAGACTTAAATGTAAGATCTGACACCATAAAACTCCTAGAAGAAAACATAGGAAAAGAACTCCTTGAATGGGTCTTGGTATGATTTTTTGGATGTGAGACCTAAAGCCCAAGCAGCAAAATCAAACATAAACAAGTGGGCCCATATCAAACTAAAAAGCACAACAAAACCTTAACAAAGTGAAAAGACAACTTATGCAGTAGGAGAAAGTATTTGCAAATCATATATCTGATAATGAGTTAATATCCAAAATATATAGAGAACTCATCAGACTCTATATCAAAACATTAATAATCCCTTAAAATGGGAAAAGTACCTGAATAGACACTTTTCCAAAGGAGACACACAGATGACCAATAGGTATGTGAAAATGTGCTCAATATCACTCACCCATCAGAGGAATATAAAAACCACAATGAGATATCACGTTACAAATGTCAGAATAGCTAGGATCAAAAAGATAAGAAGTAAGTGTTGGTGAGAATGTGGAGAAAAGGGAACATGTGTGCACTGTTGCTAGTAATGTAAATTGGTGCAACCACTATGGGAAACAGTATGGAGGTTCCTCAAAAAATTAAAAATTGAGCCACCATGTGATCTAGCATTTCTGCTTCTGCATATTTTTCCGGAGGAAATGAAAACACTAACTTGAAAGATATATGCACCTCCATGTTCATTGCAGCATTGTTTACAATAGCAGATATGGAACCAACCTGTGTCCATCAATGGATAAATGGATAAATAAGATGTCATGCGCGCGCGCACACACACACACACACACACACACACACACACACACACACACGGGGGGGGAATACTATTCACCCATGAAGAAGGAAATCCTGCCATAGACAATAACATGGATGGACCTTGAGGGCATTTTGCTAAGTGAGATAAGTCAGAGAAAGACAAATACTGTATGATCTCACTTACATGTGGAATCTAAAAACAAAAACAAACCAAACTCATAGAAAATGAGGTCAGATTTGTAGTCACCTGAGGTGGGGTAGGGGGTGGTGGATGAAGGTGGTCAAAAGGTACAAACTTCCAGTTATGAGATAAATTAGTCCTAGAGATGTACTGTACAGTATGAGGACAGTGTCCACACTGCTGTGTGATACACAGAAAAATTGTTAAGAGAATAAATCCCTGAGTTCTCATTGTAAGGAAAAAAAAAGCATTTTTTTCTTTTTGTATCTCTATGAGGTGGTGGGCATTAACCAAATTTATCATGGCAATCATTTCTCAGTATGTGTCAGCCCAGCCACTATGCTATATATCTTAAACTTGCATAGTTCTGGGTGTCAATTATATCTCAATAAAATTGAAAGGAAGAGAGGAAGGTACCTGGGTGTCAGGGAGCACAGCCAACCTCCAGGAAGGGCAAATGGGGCTTCTGGGGCCTGTGGCCCAAGAAGGGCCCTAGAGAAAGCACAGAGCTGTGGCCAGCTGTGTCAGCAAGGCCATGGGGAGGGTCCTGAAGCAGAGGTGGGGTCTGGGCTGAAACGAAGAGCAGGGAAGGCAAGAGCAGAGAGAGGGTGGTCTGTACCAGGAGTGGGGGCATGAGTATGGGCAAGGGTTCCAGTGGTCCTCGTAGGCAGACTCCCACTGCCCATATGAGTGAGTGTGCTGAGCTCTGGCAGCAGGAGCCAAGAAAACAAGAACTGCACAGGATGTTTCTTAAAGGCATCATGCTTCGTATCAAAAATAAGCAACCCCCTAAAAGAAAAACAAAACACCTTGCATTGTTATAACTAAAAGCAGTCAAATGAGCTGTTAAAAGGCAAAGGAAAGAAAAACTTGCATCAAGGATGGTGCTGAAACAGAGCTGTGTTTCCTTAGGAGCCAACCTCCCACACATCCCCCTGGAACTAGCCAGGTGAGCACAACACTCAGTGACAAGTGCTCCTGGGTCCAAGAGGCCTGGGCGGGACTGTCCAGGAATACCAGCCTCCTCCAGCTCTGTACCCACCCTACCACTGGGCAAGGTGGCCAGAGCCATGATGAGTTAAGTCCAACTTCTTTGCTGTGGCACTTCCTAGACCCGGAACCGACAGGCCATGCCGACCAGAAAACACCTGCACAGGTGCTTCATGCTGGAGCTCACTCCTTTGTCCACCGGCCTTTGCCTTCTCACAGGGAAGTGTGTGTTGGCATTCCCTCAGTTGCTTTTGGTTTAAGGCAAGGGATGCAGTAGGCCATGCTCCAGACGCTGGTCCTCCTTTCTGTGTCCCTGTGATGATATCCTGGGGGTATTTTCCAGCACATGTGTTGCATCTGGTGTTGAGGTGGTACTGTTGTGTGGGATTCCCTGCGTGTCATTTCTGTATGGCGCAGAGCTGGGAGGCCACTAAGGAAGCTGCTGCAGGGGTCCATGGGTACTGATGGCCAGAAGTAGGCTACAGTAGAACAGATGTTGGTCCCCTGAGAATGTCCTTCAGATTGTCCGAATATACTCTTCGTGGTACTCCTCAGCTCCTCCTGCTATTACAGTTGACTGAAGATGGATGAGAGCGGAATGCCTTGGCAGGCCTTCCTGACTCTCACCCAGTTTGTACACAGGGTCTCATCAATTCCAGAGCAGGCTGTCACTCTCCATTCCTTTCTGCGCAGCAGCTTGCAGCCACAGCCTGAAGGGGGGACATGTGCGTCCAGGCAGTGCCCCTGAGAAGCCACTTGCTGGAAGTGGTCTCAGAGGCCAGGGTGCCCGGAGCCATAAGGGAGACAAGTGGCAGACAGAATGGAAGGAAACCCACACAGAAGTCCCTCTCGTGCCTGGTGCTTCACTGAGTGCGGCCCCTTTGGGCTCCTTCCCCAGCTGCCTTATTCATGGGTGCAGTATTTATTAGGCTCTCACTGATCCAGGCATTTCAGAGTTCATTGCGACTTCAGGAGCGACTCTGATGGGCTCCTCTCAGCCACAGTGGGATGTGTTAGGGGTGTTATCTGCCCTCACGCTCTGGCTGACTCATCTAACATCAACAGGAAGCAGATATCACATCATCTGTATATTGCTTACAGAGAAAGCTGTGCTTGGCAGGATCCATGAAAGGAAGGAGTGGACCATCTCTCAGAAGAGATGCAGAATCAGCAAAGCTCAGTCCCTGAGGAGTGTAAGGATAGAGGCTGGGCCAAGGGACACAGGGAGGGTGTCCCTGCACAGGGGCTTGTAGCAGCCTTGAGATAGTGCTCTGGCTCCTGTGCCATCCAGTCCCTCACAGGACCGTCTGTCCTGCCTTGAGAAACCTGTGCTCCAACAGCACTTGGCAGAGCCCTTTGACTCCTCCGTTGCTGGGCTTTGAGGACAGGTTGCGCACACAGCAGAGGGCATGAGGGCAGAGCCAAATTAAGGTGGTTTCAGGAAAAATGCTTTTAGAGAGGCTGGCAGGAAACTGTTTTTCACTGGGCTCCCCTCTCTGTCATGAGAGGCCTTCATACTAAAGGTGGCAAGATGAAGGGACTACGCTTGCCACTCAGACCCCCTTCGTAGCACCCTGATGACATGATGCATCATGAGATAAGCAGGTGTTACTGTGCACGGAGGTGCATTTCTCCAGGTAAGGCTCCAGGCCCTGTCTCCCTAACCAGGGCCAGGACCTTTGTGACAGGAAGAACCTGCTGCAATGATGCACTGTGGTTTGCAAGGCCATTAGATGCCTCTGCTTCCCATTCCCTGGGGAGGGAGGAGGCCTCTGTCCGTGCATGCTTGACCTGCTCCATGGGTGTGTTCTCTGACCTGGTACTGTAGCTGGTGGTATTCTCCAAGCAGGAAGCTACATGCATTGACCATGGCCCACTGTGATTTAAGTACCCAGGATGACTTCACAGTTATCAGTCAGTTGACTCCAAGTGTACTCCATGACCTAGGACATTATGTAAGACAAATCCAAGTTGAAATGGCAGGATCATGTTTCTTGTTGTTTGGGGACTCCTTTAGGGGATGGTTCAGGAAGGAACTTAAAAACCACAGGGCTGTTTGATAGATTGGTTAATAGTCTTTCCACCTGGATTGCCACAGTTGGTATGTGTTTTGAATAGATAGTGAGAGCACTGAAGCTTGGCTTGTGTGTGTGTGTGTGTGTGTGTGTGTGTGTGGCACACATGCCACATCCCCCAATAGCTTTGTGATTTTGTCACAGAGGAGTTTTTTGCTCAGTTGTTTGCTGCTTGGTATGTATGGCTTAGGTAACATAGCTAAAGGCACCCGTGGTTATTGCAATACATTTTTAGTTTATAAACGGAGGACTTTTAATGTGCATTTCTTGATTCTCTGTGTAATCAACAGTTCTTTCTCTCTCTCATAGTGGCTAGAAATAGAAAAATATTTGTGTCTGTCATTCCATTCATCAAATAATGTTCACATTTGGTTTCCATCGCTGGGAGATGTGTATTTGGAAATTGAATATACATAAGTACATTTTCACAAATTGAGCTTTTAGGTAGCCAAATTGATTTAACTCTTAGATCCATGTTGTAATGTATGACATTGGAGATATTCTGCTAAAATCATTTCAGGAGCATTCTGCCAGGTGAAGTTAGGAAAGGTATAATTTTGAGGGCAAGCAGGATGTCGCTCCTCTGCTCAGCTCTCTTGTGTGCTCTGTGCTATCATTTGGAACAGATGCATTTTTATCCTAAATGCAATGGATGGTTGAAGGATGATTTAGTACTTGATTATTAGGGATCAAGTGTATGGAAATACCTTTCTGATTGATGTACCCTGGTGGTTGTTGTGTTTTTCTTTGGCTTCACTTTGAAAATAGCACTGATTCCAAGTGATGAATGAGTCACATCACGTCTAATCATATGGCACAACCAGTGAACCTTCCTTAAAAAAGTGACCTGTCCTGTTACTTATTATTATTTTTTAAATTTAATTGAGTTTCCTCATTCCTCCCTACCCACAGTTACATGATCTTCTAGTGGATGGGACACAGTCACATAGACTTCAGAGTTGGTATTTTCTTTTTTTTTTTATTTTATTTTTTTAAAATTTTTTTTTTTCAACGTTTATTTATTTTTGGGACAGAGAGAGACAGAGCATGAACGGGGGAGGGGCAGAGAGAGAGGGAGACACAGAATCGGAAACAGGCTCCAGGCTCTGAGCCATCAGCCCAGAGCCTGACGCGGGGCTCGAACTCACGGACCGCGAGATCGTGACCTGGCTGAAGTCGGACGCTTAACCGACTGCGCCACCCAGGCGCCCCAGAGTTGGTATTTTCTATAAGTCACAAGGTTATCCAAATCGCCACCTTGCAATGGTGAGTCCAGGCCAGAAGAGTCCAGCGCTGTTAGTGCTATTTGTTGAGCTGACCTGGGCATCATAAGTGCCTGCTCCAGAAGGGAACTGTCAACCAGGGGAACACTGGGGTAAGTGTTTCTTGGTTTCTTTTTGTGTTTTTGGTTTGAAAATATATCACCTATCCAGAACTGGCAATTTGGTTAGTTCAATATCAGAATACCTTACAAAGAAATGAAACATAAAAAGCCTAAGGGATGAAAATATAGCACAGCTCAGGTTCTAAGTCTTGTTCCCTTTTCTTGTGGACAGGGTGCTCATTCAAAGTTGCTTGTACCTCTGTAATAATTCTGACAAGTTCAGATCTTGGATTTTTATGATTTTTTTTATTAGGGTAAAATACACATAATACAAAATTCACCATTTCACCCATTTTAAGGCATACATTTCAATGTCATGTAGCACATTTGCAGTACTGTGCATACATCACCTCTGTCTGGTTTCAGAGCCTTTCAGCAGCCAAAAGAGCTCTCTGCCCATTAACTTGTTCATCCCCAGTCCTCCCTCCTCCAGCCTCTGGCAACCTCTCATTTGCTTTCTGTCTCTATGAATTCCACCACTCTGATTACCTGAAATAAGCAGAGTCATGCAGTATTTGTCCTTTGGTGTCTGGCTTCTTTCACTTTGCATAATATCTTCAAGATTCATCCATGTTGTAGCATGCATTAGAATTTCATTCCTTTTTAAGGCTAATATTCCATTGTACATATACACATTTTGTTTATCCATTCATCCACTGATGGACATTTGGGCTGCTCCCGCCTTTTGGCCATTGTGAATCGAGCTTCACTGAACATCCCTATATGAGTATTGGCTTGAATACCTGTTTTGAATTCTTTGAGGTATATACCAAAGAGTGGAATCACTGTGTCATATGGTAATCCTCTCTTATAGAGGAACTGCCCCATTGTTTTCCACAATAGCTCTTGGCTTTTTTTTTTTTTTTTTGTAGTAAAGTGGAAGAAGAATAGAGACCAGGTGCTATGGGTGGGCATGTTTATAGCATTAAGAGGCAAAAGGCAAGGATCCCAACTCAAGCACATACCCCAGTAGGGGATATGTGTCCTGTGTTCATCAGCCTCCTCTGTGTGCAAGGACTGGGCTCTGAAGAACAGAGGGATCTGAAGAAGGGTTAGGGAACTTGTTTGTGCCAACATCCTCACCCCTGGTGTGGTATCAGGATCTCTCTTTCTCTTGACGATGCCCAGGCCTTATCCCAAATTAACTAAATACACATCTCAAGGGCAGAGCCTGGCATCTATTTCCTGCTGCATTTGTTGTTAATACAGTTGATCATGGTGCACAGCCAAGGGATGAGAACTACAGCTGAAGTGTCAGATTTTAAGATGTGTTCATTGGAGACACTGATACAAGACGAAACCAAAGGTCACACCTGAGTGCTTACCACATGCCACACTGCTCTCCACCCTTGATGCTTAGTGTATCTGGTAGCCCTCACAATAGCCTGATGACATAAGTGTCATTATTACCATCCTTTGCCAAAGAGAAAACAGAAGCCCAGAAAGGCTATGTACTTAGCTGTGTGTTGAAGCCCTGGGGCTCCAGCTGGCAGAAGGGCTCACTACAGCTGGCTCCAGCTGCCTCTTAAGTTTAGCATCCTCAGGAAAGGTGGGAAGGAAATATTCTGGGAGGTTAGTGGACAGAAATTGATTCTCCCCGCTCGCAGAATAGACACCTTTCTCTGGGTGTTGGTGTTTGCCTTAAGGCCTGAAAGCTGATTGGAGTTTATTTGTAGAGATGGAGAGTCCACCACCCCGGAAGAAGTGGCAGGTGAGCAGAGGAAAGGGGCTTGGCATTCTGGGAGCATTTGATGTGGGCTTAGCTAGAGCAAAGGGGTCTGAAGAATGATGGGGGAGAAGACATTTAGAAAGGTGCTCTGGGGCGTCATATGTAAACTGAGGTAATTGGACTTTGTTTTGTAGTGTGTGAGAGAGACAGTGGAGGTTTTGGAGCAGGGCAGAAGGTGACCAGAAAGAGTTCCAGAGCCACCTGAGCAGTGGCACAGCAGGAGAGGGAAGAGGCTGTGGGGAGCAGGGGGCTCCTGAGCACCTGGGCCAGTGTGGCTTTGGGGACACCACAGTGGCAGAAGGCAGCAGGCCTGAGCATTTACTGAATGTGGCTGTGAGGTGGTGGGAGGAGGCATAGGTGACACTGGGCTATATAACAGGAAACTAAGGACAGGGGCTCAAAAGTGACACTGGGCCATATATGTGGAAGGCAGCCTATTTAAGGGAGCAGTATTTGGAATACAGTTTAGAACAATTTATTTTTCCTGAACTAGATAAATTGATGAATCCTCAATTATCCTAGTGGCTCAGGATTCCAAAGAATGGATCTTTTGAAGAGATAAATCCCATGGATCTTTTAAAAATGACAATGATAATGCTTTGGTGTAGCCAGGTGAGCAATGAAGGCGGTTAGAGGACAGGGCCCCACTGGGAAAGTGGGTCAGCCCTCAAGGCCTGACCTCTGCCTTTACCTCCCTACAGGGAGGAATTTCTCTAGCCTGTGAATATAACTGCTAACTTATTCACCGTTATTATTCCTGCCATCTCATGAATAATGTCTCCACCTTCATTTGCATGTGTCTGTCACTTTGCTTGGTCTTTAAAGGCTGTGTATAAATTTGTAAATTACTCCTTCTTTACATGCGTAAGGCAAATGCTCCTTAATGAATCATTTGATGAATTTCTTAAAAAGTGAATAATCGTCTTCACCAGCCAGATTCTTACTGTGTAAATTCTTTTGCCAGCTTGGTTTTGTTTAATGTGGGGTATAACTGTACTGGCATCAAATTTTTGCCCATGAATAGGAGAATCAGTCCGTGAATAGGACTACCAGTATATTAGACAGGCCCATCACAGACCTGTTGGTGTTGGTAGGACATAGAACAAAGCTAAAACACCACTGGTGACTGTGAGAAAGTTACAGCATCACCCTGTGTGACTGTTATTTCCAGTTAAGCCTTTAGTTTTAGAACTGCCAGCACCCATTCCAGAGGTGTGCTGTCCAGTAAGGTAGCCCCCAATCACACTTGGCGATGGCTGCCATATTGGACAGTGCAAACACAGAGGGTACTTACTGATGCAGACAGGTCCATTGAGGCAGCACTGCTGTAGAATAATGAAGACAAAGGCCACAGACTTTACTGGACTGAGTGTTATTGGCAAAAGGTTTTGTGTTATGATGTATTCTTTAGGATTCCCTTTGCTAAGTGTGAACCCCAAAGTCCCACAGGGCTGTCTGTCTCTCCATAATAAGGCAGAAGGGCCCTGGGTCCAGCCCCAAATTTGGGCTGTTAACTGAGTAATACTCATCAAACAATTGACTCAGCAAGGTCAATTCTTTGTCCCTTGACTCTTAAAATTCTCCTTGTGATTGAAAGCAAAGCAAAATAACCCTCTATCACAGTAGGGCAGTTTGAGGAAAATGATAGTTTCTACCTATAGAAGACACTCACTTATGCTACGAGGCAGCAAGAAAGTATCTGGGGATGAAAACATGCAAAACAACGGTCAGTTTTTCCTGTGAGCAGAGGGGACAGTGAGTACGTGTCTCACAGATGTCAGAAACTGTTACCCATGAGAACACGCTTGCCAGGTCATGGTCTGCAGGGGCTCCTCCTGTCTTAGTTGCTGTTCTCCCATCCAGAGCTCATCTGTGTGCTCTTCCATTTCATTGTATGTGGCTCTTGTGGCCTTTGGGGAGGTAGAGAGCTAAGAGCTTTGGGCTGCATTGGCACAGAGGAGCCTCTGTTGGTGCAGACACACTCATCCTGGAAGGCTGTTCACTTTTTCATGTCAGGACTTGATCTAAGAACCAAGCCACCAGCCACCAGAGCATCACCCATTACCAAAGCAGGTATATCTCTGCTCCCATGTCACACTAGAGAATGGGAAACTGTTTGAGATGTATTTGAAGGTTTTGGGGTTTTTTTTGGTCTGTATGAGATTTTATGCAAATATATCAGATTTTTTGCCTACATTGCAAAGATTTTTAATACCTAGGGATTTGATGCGATTAAAAAATAATTTTCCAGCATGCAGTTCTAAAGCAGAAAAAAAATGAAGACTTCAAAGGAGAAAGGACAAGATGGAACTTTAGGAGGTGTCCAGAGCTGGTTTTGTTGAACTTGAGGGCTTGGCTAACGGTCCATCAGTGTCTTGCTTCTTGGTCTTCATCCCTCACAGCAGTTCTTCACAGCTAAGCAGTGATCATCACTGTGGGGCTTCTCTCTGAGGGTGTAGTGGACATGAAGAGGATGGGGAGGAAAGGGTGAAGCTCACATTTTTCTGGATTCAAAACTGAGGCTGGCACTGGGGAAATTCCCATGTGATAATGGCTGGTTCTGTGCCTCCATCTGGTGGAGAGGTCAGTGCTTGGTGGTTCTTCAGATGCTGGTCCCCTGCCTGTAGCAGGTGAGCAACCAATGGGTGTCGATGTCACTGTGACCATTGCTACACAGGTGGTCTTTAGCAACAGTCCTTGGCATGCTGAGAACTTGTCGCCTACCTTAGAGACTCCACACCTTTTGCTTTTTTTAAAAATCAGCTTTGTTTTACAGGGCAGTTTTAGGTTCACAACAAAATCGAAAGGAAGGTACAAATATTTCCCATTACCTGCACCCCCACCCCACGTGACCCTCCCCCACTATCAACATCTCCCACCAGGAAGGTCCATTTCTTACAATCAGTGAACCTGCATTGACACATCACTGTCACCCAACGTCCAGGATTTACATTAGGGTTCTTGGTGTTGTACATGTTATGGGTTTGGACAAATGTATGATGACCTGTTTCCATCATTGTAGTATCATATAGAATACTTCCACTGCTCTAAAAATCCTCCTATTGATCCCCCAAGCCCCTGGAAACCACTGATCTTTTTACTGTTCTCTGTATTTTCACTTTTTCGAAGTGTCCTGTAGTTGGGATATACTGTATCATACTGTATCGTCATACTGTATATAGCCTTTTCAGATTGGCTTTTTTCACTTAGCAATATGCATTTATGGTTTCTTCGTATACTTTTGTGGCTCTGTTTCTTTTTAACGCTGGATAATTTTCCATTGTCTGCATGTTTGTTTATCCATTCACCCACCAAAGGTGCTTCCAAATTTGGGCAGTTATGAATAAAGCTACTATATACATCAGTGTTCAAGTTTTGGGGGGCCGTAAGTTTTAATCCTCTATTTCTATAGTATTGGTCTCATGAGACCACAGGGGCAGTTGGATGTGCTTTCTGGCGAGGTGAACTCATGGAGTGGCAGTTCTTGTTCACCAGCTGACAGTGGTTTTGTATCAGGTCTTGCCCATGGTCAGCACCATTGACCCTGACTCTGTTCCCAGTCCTGGAGAGTTAATTCCAGGGGAGAAGGGGCAAAGGGAGGAGGGTCCTCATCTCTCCCTCTTCACCTGTTGAACCTCGGTGAGGAAGCTGTCTGATTTAGTCCTAGGGAGGGCACCCCAGCCCCACTCCCCCCCGACTTCCCCAGCTAACTGGGTCAGAGCGTGGCATGGTGTGGTTTGGCAAGTGGCTGGCCCAGGTCACAATAAGGACTCGGTTTTGGTCCAGTTTCTGCCAGGCTTTTCTCCCCATGTTCTGATGCTATTTCTAAAGTATAGGACAGTTAGAAAGTCCTCTTTGGTTTCTGTCAGCTCTTGTCCCTGAGAAAAGAGAACTGACCCATGTTTGAATGACTTTAGTTGCATAGTATTAGTTCTTATTTTTATACCACAGTATTAAAATAAGAGGGATGCCTGCCTTTTGAGAAGAAACCTTTTGAAGCACGCACTCTGCTTATGCCTGCCTTCCTGGTATCCTGGCACTAACTGGGCAGTACGTGCTAGGACTTAAGGACCTCATCTGTCTGGGGTTTAGATTCCTCAGGGAGGCAACTAGATGGAGTCTGGGTCAAAAGGAAAGATGAGTGTGGCCAGCAGTGTCTCATTCAGCTTGAGAACTGAGGGGTCTTGGGCAGCTTTTCTGCCTTTACTGACCAAAGGCACAGGCAAGGGGCAGACCTGCATTTGACGGGAAGTCAGATACTGCAAAGTGGAGAAGAATGAGGCTGCTAATGACCCTTAGTTGCCTTCTGTCTTACTAAACCATGAGCAGGCTGAATTTCGGTATACAATAAAGCTCCCTTTACACGGAAAAACCATTCAAGTGATACCGAGAGTGAGAGCTGAAATCCTTGCCTAATTTCAGATTAAGCAAAACATAAGCATTTGGCAAATGCCAAGATTGTAAAGTTGTGCAAGCAGAAGAATCACTTTGAAATTTGAAGCGCAGCCCCAGATGTTTGGGAGTATTTCCATTCGGCTGTTCCTCCTAGCGTGACTGGCTTCATACCTCCCAGACACTGAAAATCCATTCCTGAATGTTTGCTCTTTGCCAGTTTATTGCACATGCCATCTACGAAGAAGGAGTACCACTGAGTGCCAGTTGATTAAGAGAGAATTGTGTTAAGGGGGGAGGAAGTCAGGATTGCTCTCAAAATATTCATTTGTCAGTGATTGAATCGCAGCACTTTTGAGTTCTGTGTTTTGGAATTGGTGGCATAAAGATAGATGTCAGACAACCGGATCTTGCTCTTGTGGGGTGTATTGGTTCAAAGACAAGGTGCCTATTGCCAGACTCTAGTGGGAGTTATACGCATGACAGCATTCAGGGAGCAGCATTTGTTTCTTTAGCTTGGTTGGGGAGATTGGGGTCCCCAGGAAGTGGGAACTGAATCTGCTCTGGTCAGAAACTGGTGCTGCCCTGGACAGCTGCCAGGGGATGCTCAGGTGCTGGTGCTTGTGCATGCTACCATCCCACCTCAAGACAGAGTATAATAGGTGAGCCCCCATTAGCCTGGCCTGAGACCACCCCTCTCTCAAAGGCAGAGTGGCCTGAGAAGAAAGAGGGAGGATTCTGGAATCAAACCCAACTGACATCCAAATGGATTAAATATGCAGTGAAATTTTACTTCAGAACTTCTCTGAGAACATCCTTATTTAAAGTCTCTGTTCCAGAACAGATCAAAAGCATTCATCTGGCTGGGATGAAAGCTGGGAGAGTGAGTTGTGTCTCTGTTCTATGAGCGGTGCCAGGTCTGTGGTGTCTGCCCTGCCTAGTCCAGCAGCTGCAAGCACAGTGACCACTCCTGGCTGAATGCAGATCAGGAGCTCCCCACCCTGCCTGAGGGTGTGTCTTGGTTCCTTCTCCTGTACCTCACTCTTGGCTGTCATCCTATAGATGTTAAATAGTGACAGCAGTACAATTTTGCAAGGCCCAAGGGTTAAGCTTGTTGCGTTATTTGGAATTGAGAAAGAATTGGTCCCTATGGCATCCTGATACAAATTCTACATTTATTTCCCCTTCTCCTGAGCCAGTGAAGGCAGTGGGTGGAAAGAGACAAATGGTCCTCACTGTGTCTGCCTGCAGGCCCAGCAGAGACCCACAGAACACCCAGTGCTCCCCTTTAACTGTCCAGGGCCTAGAGCTTGCATTTACAAGCACTTTGCTTTTCCTCTCCTGCAACTTACTGGTTAGAAAAATACATGTTTCCCATGCCCAAATGGAAGGAGCCCACATGGCAAAAAAGCAACCCCATGGGCTTGTTCTAGGGCAGAAAGTTCCTCTCCACCCTGATCTTCTCTTATTGTGCCTGTTGGTTTTAAACATTAGCTTTATCCCCCTCCCCTCTTTTTAAAATGTGTCGACTTGGGGAAGACTGGCCAGAGCCAAATGATGTGGCTGGCTTGCTTCTGGGCCTGGCCTGTTCCTCTGCCCCAGACATTCCAGCCAGATCCTTCCTCCCCTCGTCCACCTTCAAGCTTTTTCCAGCCAGGCAAAGGAGGCATTTCTGTCCGCTTGGGAGACCAAGAGCTAGTAATCACATTGGTCCCATTTTCCTTGCATTTAGGATGTAGAAATCTCCTCTGATGTATATTAAGGGTTAAAGAGGGCAATGACAGGTCCCAACTTGAGCAGCTTCCATTTTAAGTGTTTTATTTTTATTTTGAGAGAGGGCGAGAGAGGGAGAGGGAGAGGGAGAGGGAGAGGGAGAGGGAGAGAGAGAGAGAGAGAGAGAGAGAGAGAGAGAGAGAGAGAAGGCATGAATGGGAGACAGGCAGAGAGAGGGAGAGAGAGTCCTAAGCAGGCTCTGTGCTGTCAGCATGGAGCCAGATGTGGGGCTCAAACTCACAAACTGTGAGATTGTGACCTGAGCCAAAATCAAGAGTTGGACACTTAACCAGCTGAGCCACCCAGGTACTCTGAGCACCTTCCATTTTGAATTTTCAGTGGGGCTCTGCCCATCTAAATTTTCAGTGGAACCAAGCCTCTGGGATGGGGAAAGGATGTTTGTGCTAACTGGAATTTCAGGTGGCTAGCACCTCCCACTCCCAGAAAGCTGGAAGGAGGGGAAAAGCAGTGTGCTCTGGCTGCTAGCTTGGAGTTCATAGGTACTCTGATTGCTAAACATGGCCTCTCCACCCCGCACAATTAAATAAAATAGCCTTGGGATTGTTTTCAAATGAGTTGTTTTGCATTACCTGGTCGCACTTTATGACATAATTCCTTCAGACCTGAGGACTACCCCTTAAGTCATCTTTGCATCTCTGCCTCTCATTCCCTATTTGTGCTTGATGGCCAAGCTCTTTCTTCCATGTTCACCCTTCCCCTCTACCTGGCAGATCTCTACTCATCTTTCAAAACTTCACATGTCCCCTGCTCTGTGAAGGCATCTTTGATTTCTCAGGCTGTTGTTTGCCTGTGTCACCCTCCCTTCAAGCTTTCCCTGTGGTCGTGTCTTCATAGACACTGCCAGCTCTGTGCCATTGCTTCTCTTATATGGGATTTTGGTGAGGACTGGAATGCATGCAACCATAAGCCTGCAGAGTA
The DNA here is from genome assembly GCF_007474595.2 of Lynx canadensis. Taxonomy (NCBI): domain Eukaryota; kingdom Metazoa; phylum Chordata; class Mammalia; order Carnivora; family Felidae; genus Lynx; species Lynx canadensis. The sequence continues at coordinate 50,786,557 of NC_044305.1, read as the reverse complement.
TGTTTGTGGAATGAAGGTGACTGTTCTCTTTGCCCAGTTTTCCTCACCATTATCCATCGTGCTGGCCCCTGCTGGTGTGGCTATCTCTGGAGGGCTGGTCCTATGGGGAGGGGCCACGTGACAACCCAGAGGAGAGATTTCCTTCCTGTTTTCTGCATAGCTGCTAGTGTCCTCCTGGACTGGAGAGGCAGCATATGAGATGTCAGGTATAACCACAGGGAGCACAAGGCTATCTTTCCTGCTGGTAGAACAGCTCCAGCTGCAGGACCACGTTACTCACATTCTCAGCAATGAGTCACAGCTTCCCCTGCATTTTTGAATCCAAGGCCAGTTTACATGCTATAAAAAGGAGGTTATTCTACCTATCAGATCCACATTTGTTTTCTGGGAGCACTTTAGTCCTGTCCCAACCTAATTAGAATATCTAAACTCTCTGCTTACTAAATCACCAGAATCAGTTATTGATTCTAGCTCTTTGATGCACAATATACAAAAGTATTGTTCATATGAGATTATTGGTATTCCACTCCTATAAAATGTCAACATAGAGGCAGATGCTACAGGTGAGTAAGCAGTGCCATGCAAATTAATTTATTTCTGGAGGAAAATCAAGCTCTCTAGGCACGGTACTCTGCTGAGCATGTGTAGAGGGGCAGAATGATCCAGTGGGATGACCAATGACCATGGAGTTTAGTGCCAGACTTGGATTTAAATCCCTGTCCTCTTTGACTGTATACAGTTTTCTCAATATTGCTGAACCTTTGATCTGTAAAATGAGGATAATATTGCCTGCTTTGCTGGGGTTTAAAAAATGAGGATTAGGATGTATGTAATGCATCTATGATTGTTTCCCAAGAATGGCAGCTATTAACAAGAAGTTATAGCAATTTAATGAATATGACCAAGTATTAATAATAAGAAATCGTATTCATGAAAGAATCTTGTGAACACACAAGATGCTGAGGTGCATGAACATATCTCTCAAATGTTTTTCTGCTGTTCTCTGCATTCTTTGAGGCATGCAGTCAAAAATGGAACTCCAGGGGTGCCTGGATGGCTCAGTTGGTCAAGTGTCTTTGACTCAGGTCATGATCTCACGTCGTGAGTTCGAGCTCTGCATTGGGCTCACTGCTGTCAGCACAGAGCCCACTTCAGATCCTTTGTCTCCCTCTCTCTCTGCCCCTCTCCTTCTTATGCTCTCTCTCTCTCTCTCTCTCTCTCTCTCTCTCAAAAATAAATAAATAAATATTTAAAAACTAATGGAACTCCAACCTTATATCCTTGGATTCATGTGTAATTAGATTGTTCTCATCGAAAAGCCACGCCTTCACTATCTTGCCACTTAATTTAGTAAATTGGTAGAGCAAATGTGGCATTCAAATTGCCTCTTCCTGTCTCCAGAACATCATTCATTGCCAAAGCCAGCATGGATTAGAAACACTTGAAGTGGAAATTAGTTGAGTCAGGGCATATAGTTGTCAAATTTTGATTATCTGCTCACAGTATTTTAAAAATTAGATTATGCTTTGTTTCCATTTAACAAAGGAAGGGAAATGTTGTTATTGGAGTTTTTATTAAAATAGAAATTTGACAAACACTCTTCAATGACTGGATGGATTATAGGACATAAGACTAATCAATAGAGGATTAAACGTTGCCAAGCCAATTTAGAAGTCTTGTCTAGATAAAACCCTCTTGTGGCAGCACAGATATGGTAAATATGAATAAATGTGTAACAGATGTCAACCTTGGCCCCCTGCCATGCAACTCAAGGAAAGACAGATTTCTAGAGGGGAGAGGGTCTACTTCCAACTACCATCATGAATGCTGGAAGAAATGTGTGAGTAAGGGGTCGGTCACATGTGGACATCAAAGATTGGCCATGAGAATCTCAAAGTTCTGGTCAAATTCCAGTGGATTACCATAGTTTACCTAACGCCCTGGTGTGGTCAGGACTTCAGGACTTCTGTGAAGGACTTCTGCCATTTTCTGGCAGGTCTCAGCTCTGAAGATGATCAGTCCTGATAATTCAGTATTGAAGCAAATATACCACATTTCAAGGAATGGATGGCTCATGGTCTTTTTGTTGTTGTTGTTGTTGTTGTTTGTTTGTTTCTTTGTTTTTATCACCTTGACAACTGGAAGGCAGGGTAAGGAAAGAAGGGAAGTGAGTGAAGGGCAGAGGGAGAGAATGTGAGGAGAAGGAAGAGAAGGTAAAGGGTGAGGGAGAGAAGGACAGATAGGTGGACAGAATACCTGGCATGGCTTCTAACAGCCTGGAATCCCCAAATAATAGCAACCCTTTCTCCCTTTGTAGCAGAACTTTGTGTATTTTGCGTTTCCTGTTGAAGTCCTAAATCCACATCCTCCTCCGTAAACCTACCTAGTCTGATGGCAGCCAGACCAGGCATAGGCAAAGCCAAACCTGTGAAGTGGCTCCCAAGGGCAACCTTGGCCTTGAAAGGTATGGCAAGAGCCCAGGATCCTGAGCAAAGAAGTGCAAGCGCTCCTTGCCTTGGAGTTGCGCTTAAGTCAGCCAATAAAATTGTCAGTCTTAAGGAAGCTTAGCTTTCTAAATAAGGCTATAAATAATTTCACAAATGGAGCCTGTGCTGTATAATAGTGTGTGCTGATTTTTGAGAGCTACTGCAAGAATAAATTTGCTGAATGAATAAATCTGCAGTAGCCTCCAGTCGAATGTGAAAGGACGAATCCAGTGCAGAAATAACCTTTTAAAAAGGATGTATTAACTGAGCACAAAGGGTACCCACATAAGTGATTTCTAATTCATTAAGGGGTAGACTGTCAGCTCATTCTTTGGTTTTTCAACAGATAAGAATTCAAATGAGGACCCTTCTCCAGCTTGGAAATCAGGCTTTTGGTGTCTATGTATCTCACCACGTTAGGATATGGGCAGACAGCTTTATTGCCATCAATTAAAGTTCCATGCACAACTCTTGTAATGTTAAGATGAGGCCAAGAGGTGACTTTTCCCTGGCTAGATTGGAATTTAATGAGAGTAGGCAGACATCATAAAAAAGCTAAGTGTGGGATGTGGGCACGGCTGTTAAGCTGTGTTGCAGAGGGATTTTCTTGTACCATGTCAGTGTCTTTATCATCTTACCCCCGGGGTTGTTTCATTAAAATGTTACAGCACAGACAGGAGGGAACTTGCAGAGATCTTGCTGCTTCTGCTGGCCATGCTTGAGCTCACAGAATGCACTCCGGAGAGAGGCCTTAGCTTCCACGCTCAATGCCAGGGGAGGAATGGGGAAGTGTGTGCTTCTGAAGTGGGAAGAAGAGCCAGGGGGCCATCAGGATTGTCACCCTAAAGGATGTTCAGTGAGATTTAAAAAAAAATAAACTATCCATGTGTATTCCCTGCTAATAATTTGTAGCCCCGCCTCTCTCTCCATGAAGAATATCATAAGTTGTGGTGGGTGGGCAAAAAATTGAAGCCCCCAATGTAGTGGTCTCCAGTGTGACCTGACTTCATGTGCTTCTGCACCAGGGGCTAGTGAACCCTGTATGCCCATGTGGTTTACCTGTGGGTGTTCTTACGTGCTTCTAGCAGGAACCAGAGGAAGTGACAAGAACCATGATGGCTGGGCTGGGCTCCCACCCTCCTACAAGTGGTGGTAAAATTTGGAAGAGATAGTGGACATGAAGACGTTGCTCCAAACTGTTAACCTGTTTTATACAAGGTAGTGATTGTTGTTCTCTTAGGTCCCCAAATATCTCAGAGTGGTAACCTTTTGGTTTTTTTTTTTTTAAGTTTGTATCTTAATGTTTTTAAGTAGTCTTTAGTATAACTACCACTGCTGATTCCAGAACATTTTTGTCATCTCAAAAGGAAACCCCACGCCCAGCAGCAGACGCTTCCTGTTCCCTGTCCCCTCAGCTCCTGGAAACCACTAATCTGTTTTCTGTCTCTGTGAAGTTGTGTATTCTGTACATTTCATATAAATGAGATTAGATGATATGTGGTCTGATTTCTTTCACTTAACATAGTATTTTTAAAGTTCATCCTGGTTGTGACATAGCTCACTTCATTTGTTTATAGTCGAATAATAATAATGCATCATGTGGTTATACCACATTTGTTTATCCACTCACCAGTGGACAGGCATTTGGGTTTTCTTACTTTTTGACTATTGTGGGTGGTTTTGCTGTGAATATTCATGTGCAAGTTGATGGGGACAGGTTTTCACAGATCTAGGAGTAGAATTACTGGGTCATCTGGTAGCTCTGTTTAATGATTCGAGGCATCGCCAGCCTTGTTCAGAGTGGCTATACCGTTTCACCACCAGAAAAGTATGAGAGTTCTGGTTTTTCCACATCCTTGATGACATTTCCTGTTGCCTGCCTTTATGGTTATAGCCATCTTTGAGGGTGTGAACTGGTTTTGATTAATCTTTTAGATTTTAAAATAATAATGGAGGTTGCAGTCACCACTTACCTTTGGAAGGAAAGCCATGTTGATCGTCTAATAATATTTGATCATCGACTAATATTTGTAAAGTGCTAATTAGTCCTTTGGAGATGGTCTTTTAGGGAAGCAAAGTTGGTTTTTTAGCCTGGAATTCCTTGCAGAGAAGCTGTTGATGCCTTCTGGTAGCAACGTAGGTGAAAATTACAATGCTGTGTGTGCACCAGTGATACTAGGAGAGGATGAATGTACAGATGGGAACAGAGCCTGATACAAATCTGCTTCTAATTCTGAGGAACAGCCCTCTTCTTCCCTTAGTATGCAGTGTGTTTGAACTAATGCAGTGTCTGTACATGCGTGCATGTTGGCACACCATCTCCTGGAAGCAACAGTGAGATGTCAGTTCCCCAAACTCTCTCCTCTTCCATTCCTAAACAGTAATGACTCATTAAGAAAAATGTAGTCCCACAACCTTGGCAAGGAAATGGCTATTCTGGGACAGGCCTTTGGCTTGCATTAAGAAATGTTTTAAGAATGTGTTTGTGGGTTTTGTGTTTTGTTTTTTCTAGAGGCTAGAAAGAGGGATGTGATGACTCTTACCAGGCTCTGGAGGTCAGTGTGGGGGTTCTTGGCCATATTTCCTCTGCAGTGCTCGGAAACAACGCACTAGTCTTTAATTTTCCTGAGTTCAGCACCCTACTCCATCCCTGCAGCTGGTATCACAGGAGTGAGGGTGGGTCAGTTTGCACAGAGCCTGAAAGGGATCTCAGGGATCTCCTACTCTGTTTACTTTCTTAGTCTCCTCTGCCCCCAGTCCCCAGTGGCCCAGTCCCCTTTATAAATCCCCAATTGTCTCTTCCATATTGGATTGGATCCTAGAACTCACTCCTTCCAGAGGCAGCCCATTGTATTCTCCACTCTGGCTACTAGAAGTTTGTTTTCAATAAGGATTCCTAGTCTGCCTGTAACATCCACCTAGGTGGTCTGGGCTCTATCCTGCAGGCCACTCTCTACAATGTAGTTTGTCCCAATCTTTTATATGATGACACTTTAATTAGAGTATTTATAAACAGCCTTTATCCTGTGTCCCCACTAATCTGGTTTGCAGGCCAGATATTTCCACCTGTTCCTCCAGTGACCCCCTCTGAGTGTGTCGCATGCTGCTGGCCCAGAGCAGTGTATAGGCTTCCGGTTCCCACTGCCCTCCCTCCTTGTTACTTCTGTTCCTGAAGTAACATTCAGGATTTGAACACTGATTTGAACATGAACCTTGTAGGCTTTCATTGCAAATCACTCCTGATGAGAAGCTCATGGAAGGTTGAAGTGTGTGTGGCACTTAGACTAGAAATGAATAGTCTTTATACTTCATTTTAACAATATTTTTATTGTGAAATATATGCATGGAACTCTGTGAAGGTGGACACAGTTTAAGGAGTGATAATATAACATGCATCAGTGTGTCTCCCACCCAGTTGATAAACATTGAGACTTGGGGGCTCTTCAGGTGGCTTTTCCTGTTCTTTCACTGTCACCTTTGCTTTTCTTATGGTGGCAGAAGTGTTTAAGAATATGTGTGTATGTGTTTCTGAATAGTTTCTTTAGTTTTAAGTAGCTTTGCCTGGTGCTGAATGTGATATTCTTAGAATCATTGCGTGTTCTTCTGTGACTTGCTTCTTCCACCCAGCAAAGAATCAGCTATGTTGACACCTGCAGATCTCGTTCACTCATCTTTCTACAGGATAGTGCTCCATGATTTGAGTGTATCACACATTGCCCACTTTACAGTTGTTGGGCATTTTTGTTGCTTCTGGTTTTTTGATGCATACATAGAAGTGCATCCTTTCTCTAGAGAACACAGGGCTGGTTTCTTTGGAACTGGTAGCCAGGCAAGAGAGCACTTCTTCACTCCCACTTGGATTGGTGGCAGACACTCCTTTCTACCCCTTGCCAACACTTGCTGTTAGACTTTTTCATTTTTCCCAGTCTAGTGGATGTCAAATGACATGTAATTTACAAATCTCTGATTACCATTGCTGTTATGTTTTCATATGTTTATGGGCCATTTGTGTTTGTCTTTATATAATGCCTGTTGGAGTTACTTCTCTTTTCCTTGAAGGTAGGTTATATTTATCTAGTGTTTACCCTGTTGCCACTGTTCTAAGTAGTTTTGGATATATAATCTGTTTTTATCCTTCCCAGTGGAATAGGTGTTACTACCGTGACATCTGCCTCGCAAGTAAGGAGTCTGCGGGGCAGATGCAGTGTCTTACTCAGGCCCCAGCTGGTAAGAGCAGGGCAGGAACTGAACCTGGCATGAGTTTGCTCTTAACCACAGTGTGGCTGCTGAGTTATTTATCTGTTCTCAGTGCAAATACCTTGCTTTGGAATGTGTTGTAAATATCTTCTTCCAGTTTTTGGATTGGCTGTTTCCTTTCTTTTTAGTGTCCTTTGATGAATAGATGTTTTCTAAAATTTTGATGTTGTTGAACTGAACACATTTTCTTTTTAAATTAAAAAAAATGTTAATGTTTATTTATTTTTGAGAGAGAGCATGAGAACAGGAGGGCCAGAGAAAGAGGGAGACACAGAATCCAAAGCAGGCTTCAGGCTCTGATCTGTCAGCACAGAGCCTGATGTGGGGCTCGAACCCATGAACTGTGAGATCACGCCTGAGCCGAAGTTGGACGCTTGACCGACTGAGCCACCCAGGCACCCGTGAGCACATTTTCTTTTATGGTGAATGTTTTGGGTCTTATTTAAAAACATCTTTTCCTACCCTGGAGCCTTAACATTAACTTCTAAAAGTTTCACAGACTTGCTTTTCATATTGAAGACTTTAATTCGTCTAGAAATAATTTTTTATATGGCATGAGGTAGAGGACCATTTTTTCCCCTACATAGATAATCCAGTTTTGCCAACACCATTTATTAAATAGCTTAGGCTTCCTCTGCGTGATCTGTAGTACCCGTGCTCATAAATCAGGTCATCTTTGTGTGGCGCTTTTTCTGGACTGGGGCCATTCCTTCCATCTATTTGTCTATTCCTGATTCCATTATATGTTCATAATTACTATAACTTATTTAAAGCCTTGATATCTAGTCGGACAAGGGGCTTTGCTGTCTCTATATATTTTGAATCTTGCCAAGTACTTCAAAATTGTTGAGATTTACATTAGAAATACATTTGAACTATACATTAGAGACAAAATTGCAGCTTTTCTGAAACTTTCTACTCAAAAACATAGTACTACTCTCAATTTGTTTATCTTTAATGTCTTTCAGTAAAATTTCATAATACTCTCCATGAAGGGAATGCACATTTTTTGTTAAATTTATTACTAGTACAATTTATAACAGCAAGAAAAATATAAAGTATTTTTAGAAATTCTGTGTTCTAACTGCTTGTTGATTATGTATAGAAAAAGTTGATGGGGCACCTGCGTGGCTCAGTCATTTAAGTGTCTGTCTCTTGGTTTCGGCTCAGGTCATGATCTCACAGTTCATGAGTTTGAGCCCCTCATTGGGCTCTGCGCTGACAGCCCGCTTGGTATTCTCCTCTCTTACTCTCTCTCTGCCCCTACCCACCCCTTCTCTCTGTCTCTCAAAATAAATAAGAAAACGTAAAAAAGAGAAAAAAGAAAAACAGTTGACTTTTATATTTTGGTGGTGGTATCCAAAAACCTTGCAAATCTTATTAATTCTAATCATTTCTGGGTAGTAATTTTGGGTTTTACATAGATGATCGATCATACCATCTACAAATGATTGTAGTTTCATTTCTTTCTTTCCAATCTTTCCCCCTTTCTCTTTTGTCTGATGGCATCCCCAGTGCAGTGTTGAATAGGAGTGATGTAAACAGCATCCTTGCCTTGTTCCTGATCTTTGAGGTACCGTATTCAAGATTTCCCCACTCAGCTTGGGGTTTGTTGTGGTGGTTTTGTTGATATTCTTTATCAGGTTAAGGACGTTTTTCTCTGATTCAGTTTATTCAGAGGTTATTTTTAAATGAAAAGTCAAATTTGAATTTTGTTAAATGATTTTTTTTAAAAAAAAAACTTTTGAGATGGAATGGTTTTTGCCTTTCAATCTTCACTGTGACAAATGAGTAATTTTTCTAATTTTAAACCAATCTTATATGCCTGGAATACCCAGATTAGACATGACGTGTTATGTTTTTTTTATACATTGATGGAGTCAGCTGGCAAGTCTTGTTTTTAGGAGATCAGAGCTTTCAGTGCAGCTGGCGTGTTTTTCATTCTTGCTTCTACTAAGGGGGGCGCCTATTAGCCAAACTTTCTTAGGTAGCTCTGAGTAGACATCCCGCTGTGAGTGGAGCCAAGACTTCACAGCCTACCGCTCTCCAGCATCAAAACAGTTCAGCAGAAACCTCGCAGTAAAATGGCTTTGGTGCTCTCTTCCCGGGGTTCCGGGGTTCACTCTTGACCTTTGCGTAATCCTTCTTTGTGTCAGCTCAGCCATGTATTTCTTTCTCTTGTTATTGTAGATACTTTCAAACATACACAATAGTGGAGGGTCTAGTAGAACGACCCCATATATCCAGCATCCATAGTTTATCAGCGTTTGCTCATCTTGTTTCATATCTCCCTCCAGTTTGTGTGTTGTATGTGTGTGCAATCTTTCAAAGCTAATTTCAAGCATTATATCACTTCACCTGTAAATACATCAGTATGTTTCTCCAACAGATGAAGTCTTTTATTTTAATGTTTATTTATTTATTTATTTTTGGGAGAGAGAGAACGGGGGAGGGGTAGAGAGAGAGGAGAGAGAGAATCCCAAGTAGGCTCTGCACTGTCCACACAGAACCCAGAACAGGACTCAATTCTCACCAACCGTGAGATCATGACCTGAGCTGAAGTTAAGAGCTTGATGGTTAACTGACTGAGCTACCCAGGTGCCCTGAAGTCTTAAAAAACACGTAACTACAATATCATCATAGTATCTTTTTTTAATGAAATTTATTGTCAAATTGGTTTCCATACAACATCCAGTGCTCATCCCAAAAGGTGCCCTCCTCAATGCCCATCACCCACTTTCCCCTCCCCCTCCCACCCCCATCATCATATCTTTTCAAAATTAACAATAATTCCCTAAAATCGTCCATGTGCAAATTTCCCAGATAGTCTCTAAAATGGCTTCTTTGTTTTTCTGAAATAAATCTGTTAGGGTCAGGCGTAGGCTAGGGTAAAGGTAAGAGTCAAGAACTAAAATTTTATCAGTCAAAGGCTTTATTGGGAACTAAGGTCTTGGGCGAGGTTCCGTGACTCAAGGGGAGAGAGAGAGAGAGGAGTCAGGGAAGTCACGCCCAGGTGTGGTGGGGTAGGGTTTTTAAGCTGCAGCGGTTCCGCATTTAGGTCCAGGTGGGCCTTTTTCACGTCAGGTCGTGCTGTCGCTGGTGATTGGTTGACCTTCAATTCGTTCTGGTTCGCTGCTAGGGGCTTTTCGTTGGGTTGCGCTGGCAAGATGGCCGTCCCCTCTACTGTGGTTCCAAGGACATCCTAACAAAATCCACATGTGCACTGGATATTCTCTTCTGGTCCTTTTCACCCAACAGTTCCCACTGCCTCTTCATGCCACTGATATTGAAGAAACCTAGTTGTCTGTCCTGTGGAACTTCCATGGTCTTGACTTTGCTGGTTAAATCCTTGTGCTATTATGTATCATGTTCCTGTATCCCCTGTGTTTCCTGTAAACTGATTTGATTTGATTTGTTTCTTTACTTGTTTGTTTTTTCCAAGAACAGTTCCTAGGAGGTGAACCTCCAATTTCAGCAATGCTTTTTTTAAATTTATTTTTTATTTTTTAAATTTGCATCCAAGTTAGTTAACATATAGTGCAACAATGATTTCAGGAGTAGATTCCTTAATTCCCCTTACCCATTTAGCCCATCCCCCCTTGCACAACCCCTCCAGTAACCCTCTGTTCTCCACATGTAAGAGTCTCTTATGTTTTGCCCCTTCCCTGTTTTTATATTATTTTTGCTCCCCTTACCTTATGTTCATCTGTTTTGTATCTTAAAGTCTTCATATTAGTGAAGTCATATATTTGTCTTTGACTAATTTTGCTTGGCATAATACCCTCTAGTTCCATCCACATAGTTGCAAATGGCAAGATTTCATTCTTTTTGATCAGCAATTCATTTTAAAGATGGTCTTTGTTCTTTTTAATCTAGCATTTTAGTTTTTCAGTTTGGAGGGTTGTCCAGGATGCTTAGATGGTGGTATTGATAGAAATGGAAGTCCAGAAATAGATTTTGGTGTATGACTATTGTCTATTTAGGTTATTGGTTGTACATTGTCCTCTGATCTGGCAGCATAATTCTCATCCCCAAATCTGTGTGTGTGTGAACCAGAGAAACGCATGACCACTCTGGTGGCAGGGAGGTGACAGTCGTTGACATGAGCACTAAATGCCATCCAGAGTTGGAATGTGGGAACATCAAACATGTGAGCTCACTGTTCCTGTCTCTACCCTCTGACCCAGGGATGGTGACCTGAGCCTGCTCCAGGATGTTAATGGAGTGGTCATGATAAGAATGTGCCCCTCCTTCCTCCCACATCCTTACTGGTCTCTGTTGTCTCCCTGGGGGTTTGGTCACATGTCCACAGAGACAGTACAAGCGACCACATTTCTTGTGGCCAGACTTGTCCTCTTCCTTTACCTCCCTTTCCCCCTGAAAACGTGTTCCTTTCACTGTTTTTTCTAGCTTCTCTCATAATGCTGCCTGCCCACAATTTGTTGGCATTTCACCCTGCTCAGTCCCCTCTGTGCCACTAACTTCTAGGTCCAGTCACTGACCACGCTTTGTGGATTGTCTCTAAATTTTTCCATCTGAGAACCATCCTGGAGATTTCTGAAAGATGAACTCCTGATAAAAGGGCTTTGGCATGGAGAACAGGTCCCCATGAGGAACACTTCTGGACCCAAAGAATAAGGTTGATCTGCAGGAAGGGATCTTCACTAAGACTCTTCCAATGGATGTAAATCATTAGATTCTTTGCCCTGGGAGTAAAAACAAAGGGTTTGAGGTCATGACTAGAACCTGTGCCTGTCCCCTCCCCCCACAGCCCAGCCTTCCTCTGGCATGTTTCTGAGATGGATGGCCCATTCAGCCTAGTCCTAGCTGACAGGCCAAGCCCAGCACAGGAAGCTTCAGCAGAGATGCTTACACCTCTCCAAGGCCTACACGAGGACTGTGCTCAGCTTGATTTAGAGCTGAGATGCAAGACAGCAGAAAGGAAAGTGAAATAAATTGTAGGAGCCTGACACAAACTAGGCAATAGGTACTTTTTCTTACCATACATGGGCCCAGCCCCCACCTTCAACCCGCCTGTTCTGACATCTTTAGGCAGTTTTGCCCTATATAGAGTGTGACAAAGAAGAAAGTTATATGAAATGAATGGTTTCCAAAAGTCTCTCTGGAGAGCCTTTTAACTTTGGGTCTAGATAAACCATAACATTTTCCAATGGGTTCTTGGATCTCTAGTGTTTGAGCCAGGCATTGATAAAGGGAGGCCATGAGAAGACAACATTCCTGGCCCTTAAGAAATATGTAATTTCATCTACATGAAGCAAATGGTTAAAAAAATTAAAAAGTTGCATATGTGATATATGTATAGGCTATCTGTCTTCTCCCACTGTGGGGCAGCTGAGGAGGTACTCTGAGGGAAAGTGCTGGAAAGAATGTTTTGTGCCCAGTTTCTGTCATAATGGAATGTGTGTGGTAAGTCTGCCAAACTTAGTGGCCCACAGAAAGAAGAATGTTGCCTTTTCCTCAATTTTGGTTTGCATTTCAAGTGTTGTTGCAAAGCTAAAGAAAAATGGTAAACTTCTCATGCCTATCTCTGTCACTTACCTCTCTTTTTTTTTGCCTCCTATGTGGATGTCTCAGAAGTATCCAAGACTTTTATCTTGTAGATTCTTTAAAGTCATTATGTTATGTATATTATTAATCTACATAAGTATTCCATCTTCCTCACAAACTTTGTGAGAATGGGGAGTATGTCAGCCCTTAAACTGTTATATCTCTACTATCTCACCTAGTCCCTGGATGGATGGATGGATGGATGGATAGAGGGATGGATGGAACAATGGATGGATAAAGGTAGATATTTCAGATTGTGTACTCAGAATGGCAAATAGACACCATCACTCCCCAGCCCCTCCTGAGAGGGTGTGTGTGTGTGTGTGTGTGTGTGTGTGTGTGTGTGTTTGTGATCTCACCCTGCTTCCCATCAACAAATAGGCTCTGTGTGAAGGTACTGTGAATTTCTTGCTTAGGGTCTTTCAGTCACTTGTCTCTGTGTTGCTTGCATCGTGTGTTATAAAGGAGTGCCTGGTAAATATGTGCTGAATAGAGGTCATGCCATGTATTAGCCGGTTCTAAGCCTTGTGTGAAAAGCCAGGCATTTGGAATCCTTGTAGCATCTGTGTTGACTTTGGACCAAAATCCAAAAAGGGCTCCTCAGCTTTTCTCTTGAGCACAAGAAGATGCTCTGTATCCTGATGACCAGAGGATAGTTTCTTCCTTCTCTCCATGCTCTGTGCCTGGATCTCTGTTTCCTGGAGCATCAGGAGTGCTAGTGTTTATGAAGCTGACATCCCCTGATGCTGTGCACAGATCTTCCCTCTGCCCCACAGGGCTGTGTGCCAGAGCAAGACTCAGGAATTAGCCATCAAAAGAGCTCATTTGTCATCAGTTAGCAGCTTCCCAGCCTTTTTCCCTGCCTCCTCCCCTCTGCCCCTCTTCTCTCTCCTCTTTTTGCGTCAGGAAGAAACTGATTTGAGTGTGAGCAGAGGAATTTTTCTAGGCCAGGAACATCACCCAGGCATTGCCTGTGTCCTCCTCTCCTGGGGCGCTTCCCCCAGAACCTGGACTGAATTTAAAATTGCAAACTCCAAGCCCCACTGACACTTCCCATTCTCTTCTGGATGTTTTTCCTCCATAATACCTACCGACTTCAATGTGCTGCATATAGGTAATGATTTATTTTACATACATCTCTTTCCCTGTCTAAAATGTATGTTCCCTCAGGGCATAGATGATTTTTGTCTGTTTTGTTTCTAACATATTAGCAGTTCCTAGAACTGTGTCTGGACATATTAGGGGGCCAGGAAATAGTGGGTAGGCAAATGAATTGTATTAATAATGGTTCGTGAGCCTTTGGTTGGGACTGTGTGGGAGGGGCCGTGGCTCTCCCATGGGCCTTGTGGACACCTGGCCTGCCTGGAGAACAGGGCCGGGACTGCTTGCAGGTCTTTCTGTGCATGCCATCCACACTTAGCCATGGGTGCCAGCTGAGCCCAGTGGCAGGAGCCCAGTGGCAGCCCAGGACTCTGACTTTCCACTTCCTCTATGATGAGAAGACTGCATGATTTTTGCCAGTCTCTTTGGTACGTCTGTTTGCATGTAGACTGGCCAAGGCTGACTGTAAGCTGCAGGAGGAGAGGCTGTTCACTTCTAAGAGGAAAGCAGCTGTGGCCTTGTGCTCTCCCTCAGGCTGCTAGTGTCTGGCCAAGTTGGCCCCTGCTGGCCTCTGCCCTGTCATCTGTCTTCCATCCGCTGCCCCAGCTCTTTCCTGTGGGCACCTGTGCTCCTGGTACTATTCTCGCAGTAGGTAATGAAGGTGAGAACTGTAGCCAGGGCTGGTTTCTTGGAATCGGCCCTTCCCTCAGCCTGCAGCAGAACCCTGACAGCTGTGACGTGTGCTGCTGGCTGCAGCCTGAGTGAGGCCATAGAGACATGAAGTTCCCTGACACTGCCTCTCACTGCTGCCTGTTTCCAAGACCATGTGGTGGGACAGAGGGACAGGGCCTTCTCTTGCCCTGGCTGCACACTGGGCCACAAGGGCCCCTCCACTCTGCTCCTCCAGGACACACTATTCTGCCTTTAGTTCTGTCAGGATGCCCCGCTTAACTCTCCTTGTGGTGCAGAGGACGCTGGGGCTGCCCACAGTGGGCGGGATGTGCTTGCATCTGCCAGATGGGAGGTGGGGGCTGAGCAGTTCTTACAGACCCAGGTCTGTGTGCAGCAGCTCCAGCACTAGTGTAGGTGGATAGGACTCAGGACCATGCTCTTGAATTTACACGGTATGCTAATTGTGTCCTTACAAATGTATTGAAGTATTTCTTGCTATGCAGAATAAATGATCAGGAACTGATGGGTTCTTTTGAGCTATTCCAATGAAATGGAAATAAAGTGTGAAAGCAAAGCCTTGGCAGTACATATCACCACAGCTTACAGAAACAAGTGCAGCCTGGGGTCCTTTATCCCAGCAGCAGGTGGGGTCAGGCTGCACCCTGGCCTGGGGCCCTTTGGAGGGTGAGTGTGCCAGAAACACGGCCTGGACGAAGTCCCCTCCACTTTGATTTCCTGTAGGTTTGATCCTTCTAGGAATTGGGGAATGGCCGCAGAGCTTGGGCACTGGCCCTGGAGCTTTTTCTAGAATACCACAGTTCTAAACTCCTGAACTCATTTCCTGAGTTGAACATTGTTTAGAGCTTAGTCTCGCTGGCAGCCAGTGCCAGGCCTGTAACCCTGAGGAAAATGATAGCATTGCCTATGTTTGTCCAATTCAGGCATTCTCCTGCCTGCAGTTGAAAATTCAAGTTAGGGTGATTAATTTTACCTTTAAAAATCCCTGGCTTCTCCTCATTGGACATGTCTTGTATCATTGAAATGTCTAAGAAACTGTAAGTGACCAATTTGATACATCAGTTTGGGCATCAGATTTTAAGAAAGTCAATCCGTTGTTATTTTGCTTTCAAAAAACACAAAATAAAACAGAGCCTGATTCTCCATTAACACAGACTTGAGGACAATTTGAGAGTGATCACATTTTGTTGGACACAAAGTGAGAAAATGTATTTTGAGCAGCAAATCCCAGCCTGAAGACCAAAGACACCCTTTGCCTGTTTTTGTAAATAAAGTTTTATTGGAACATAACCACACCCATTCACTGAGGTATAATCTATGGAATCTAGGGCCGCTTTCATGCTACAATGGCAGAATGGAGTAGCTTTGTCAGGAGACCCTCTGGCCTGCAAACCTAAAATATTTACTATCTGGCTTTTTATAGAAGAAGTTTGCTGATTCTTGGCATAGAGGATAAAGGCTGGCTATGTGACCTTGAGCAAGTTTCTTAATTTTTTTGTGACTCAGTTTCCTCATCTATAAAATGGAGACAGTTACAATATTCAACTATTAATGTTATGTAGAATAAATGAATTAATAATTGTAGCATCTTAGAATAACTTCTGAAGGGTGGTGAATTTGTTAAATTTTAAAGATAGGAGCATGTTTCTAAGAGTTTCAAAAAGTCCAGCCACTCATTTAAATCTCAGCCAACTCTTCATTTGTGCACTGAACTTTTAAAGACCACTTCGTTGTTCAGATACCTCCGTCCCCCCTGCCCCTGCCCCTTGAGGCCTCCTGATGTTAAAGAAGGCTGCTCTGTGGGTCTGATAGTTTCCTGTCTGACTTTGCCCTTAGATGACTTTTCCAGGAAAATAGGGGTAAAGACTTGATTGTCTGGAGGAAGGGTAGCAGCTGGTGCAGAGAATGAGTAGGGGATGTGTGTGCAACACCCACCCCACCCCTTCCCAATGATGGCAAGGGCCCGTGAGGCAGCCATAGTTCCAGTGAGAGAGGCAGGGAATCCAGCAGGACCAAAACGGCGAAGCAACAAGAAGGCCACTTTTTCCCACTCATTTCTCTTTGCTGCCTCAGTCAGAATGTTCTATGCCACCTGCTTCTAGGTAGCACTTTGGAGGCAGAGTGCTTGGAAAGCAGGCAGGCTGACTACATGTTTGGCGAGCCCAGCATTTTTATTGAGAAGTCTCTTGGTCTCTGTTCTCTTTTCTGTGTTTTAGGCTGGATTTTCTTTGGAAGTTCTGTGTTTAGTTATTTTTTATGCCCTCCCAGGCCATGTTTCCCGATTTGGGGCTTGGGGAACATAGTTTATATCACAGCACTGATGGCTCATATACTTGTTTATCATTCAAGTTACGGTTTTGTTTCTGCACAGGATAATAATAATTACACCACTACTTGCTTCAGAAGTAAAACTTGTGTGTTCTCAGTGCAGACTCATCACGATGTTCTACAGCCTCATGGCAGTGAGAATGCCATCTCTGCCAGCCTTTGGCGTCACTCTGTCCCTCAGCCTGATCCAGAATGCTGGACTTGACTGTCTTGAAGCTGGAGCTATAGGGGCTAGGTGCAACCTCTCACCTGCCCCAAACAAACAGCTCATCTCTTCCTAAAATGTTCCCTGTAAGAAGGAAATTTCTGTGTCCCTCTTTATCCTCTTCCTGTGCCTCAGTTTGCAAATGCAAAGCTCCTGACTGCACCCATCTCATTCAGGGACCCCCTGGAACTCCTGGAGCTGCATGGCCTCCCCTGGCTCCCTCTCACCCTTCCAAGGCCCCGTGCCCCCAACTTAGGGCTGCCCAGGGTTACCTTCTCAGTGACACCCCTCTAAGATTTCGACCTGCCCCCTTCCCACATTTTCTTGTCCCTTTCCCTGATTTGTTTGCCCCTTAGCACTTAACTTTCTAATCTCTCAATTTTGCTTACTATTTCCTTGCTTGTCCCTTTGCTGGAACATAAACTCCATGAAGGCAGGGACTTGTTATGTTTTGTTCACTACCCATCAGAAAATGTTTAGCGTAGATGGTGTTCCTCCTCCTAATTTTTGAAAATTCAGGCAGGCCAAGTAAGCTTTTTAATATTTTAGTAAAATGTTGAGTATTTCAGGCAGGCCAAAAATCACTACTCGGCCAGGAAGCCGGCCAGCAGGAGAAAGACCCTCCCTTATGTGGGCGAAGAGGTTCCATGCTGGAGAGATGGTCTTTTTAGGTGGGGTGAGAGTATGACTAGAGACCCTGTTTGCACTTTAAAATGGGTTTACAAAATCACACTAAAGCATGAAGGCTTCAAGAAAGAGTTTCTCATAGATAGAATAGGTAGTAACCGGGGTGATTCTTCAGCATACATTTCAGAGCAAAGCTGCCGCCAGTACATTTCTCCCTCAAGTACACGGCTAACAAATGCAAAGGGCTGGCTGTGCACCTCCCTTGTAGTTTGCAAGCTGCTGTTGCATGAACCAGCCCCTGCGTGAGGGGAGGATGCCAGCCCTGGCAGTGGTCCGCCACGCTTAAACACACACTATGGCAGTGACTCTGGAGACCATTTGTTTGCTTCTCCTTAGTGAGAGTATTTGCATTAATCATTGATTTATGAAGTTCACCTGAAGTCTATAAAAGTGACTGACATCTAATTTTGTGGTGATTTCCATTACAAAGTTAGCCCAGCATTTTGTAAATAAATATCTGTAGTTAATTATTTCTGTAAGTCAACATGGAAATAACCAAGGGATCCCCTCTGGCTCCAGCCACGTTCATCAAGGCTCAGCCTACGTGGCTGCAGTGAGGAATTCTGCCCCAGCGTCTGCCTGTCCCAGGACACACTGTGGTCTGAGCCCCGCACAGCCAGACCTCTATCCTGTGTAGATCACAAATTGCAGAATTAGTATAAAGCAGGCAAATTCAATATATATGTAAATTAAGCCCAAACCATTAGCTATCCTTTGATTCATGCTTAATTTTTAAAAACCTAATAACAAACCGTATTTTTCAAAATGTTAACATTCAAAATGTTAATTCAGGGCTTGAAGTTTACATACTTTTCTATCATATATCTAAGTGCCTGAAGCATTTATAGAGGGCAGAGAAAATCTACAAAAGGGTCTATGGGATGTTTTTTTCTGAGGTTGGCCGCACAATGTAAAGATTTCTAAGAACCTCAGGGCCTATCTGTAGTGAGAGGACCCCCAGTGGTCTTGTGACCCCCTTCTGCTCACAAGAAGACCAGACCCGCCCTGCCTAGGACCCCAGGCTCAGAGCCCACAGGGAGTTTGGTGTGTTTGTCTCCCTTCTGGCCCTGCCCCCATCTGCCCTGTGACTTCCCTGTGGCCAGGGGCCATGCCGCCTGGCATCGTGGCCCCCACCTCCCACATGGCAAAATGTGCTACTCACGTGGTAGTGAAGGATGGGGAGAAGGAAAGCAGGAATGGTTCTTGAGGTGCTGCCCTTAAACGCTGCCAAGGGGATGTGTGGGGCCTCGTGGAGCATGGCACTCATCCTTCTGTCAATGGGACAACTTTTCTTTTTATAACTGACTAATGTAGTATCATGGTCAAGTTTGTTTTGCTCAGGTCTTTGTTTTCACAAAATGTTCCTGTATCTGTGGCATGTGATGTTTTGATGTGGACATCTGAACAAACAGGCGATATGCTCCTTTCTGATAGTGTTATCATTGGGAAGTTATTTAACACAAATGGAAACTGTGGTACAAACCAGGTTCTGGGTGTTGGTATGAGGGACTGATAGCTGTTACCTTATTTATTCTCACAAGGTCCCTTGGAGAGAAGTACTTGATGATGCCCATTTTACAGATGAGGACACTGAGGCACAGGGCATCCAGTGTGTGACAGTCAAGTACATTGCAGCACAGCCACCTTCAAACCCCTCGAGGGTTGAGGACTCTAACTCTTTGCCCTTAAATAAAGCTGGATTCTTAGGGAAACTAATTTTTCTGCATGGATATTTACAAATACCTATTTTTCCCTTACTTGCTTGTATTACTTTTTCTTTTCTTTTTTTTTTTTTTTTTTTTTTTTTTGTGGAGGAGGGTAGCATTAAAACAATAATGTGTAAAAAAATATTTAAAGGTGATGTGATGGTTAGTTTTGGTTGAAATAAGAACCTGCAAGGAACCATCTACCCCTATTTTCCTTTCTGAAAAACAACAGATGTTGAAGCCTTTGCTTTCCTTCCTGACCTCCTGACCTTCTGAGGTAGTTGGAGATCCTGGTACACAGTGTGAAGCCCTCTTGACCCATAAAGGTGACTTTGGTTAGTGTCTTTCTCTTAGGAACCTTGGTGTAATATGTCAGACATAGCACTGGCCAGGACATCCCGGGATTCAGGCCCCAACAGTGGCTGGAGTGGAGGGGCTAGGGTTGCAGGCAGTGACCCCTTCATTCCCTGGGAGGGATTATATTCCCTGTCTGGGAAGCTGCTGGACAGAGACCACTTTTCAAGATACAGACCATAGTCCTCATGCCAGGGCATGCTGCAGGACTCAGCCACGTGCTCCTGTAGGTAACCATTGTCCAGAACGCTTCTAGGAACATTTTGACATCATTGAGGATTATTGATGTGGTCTTGCCAGAAAATGGGAAAATGAGTACTTCTCCAAATTGGTGAAATGTAAAGATATGAACCCTTCTGGCCTCATGGATAATCAGTCCACCCCTTTCCTTTTCCTTCCACGTTTCCTTCCAGGTAATCATTGACTCCCATGAGGCTCCTCTCCTGCTTTAGGAGCATGAGGAGGCAGGCTGGGGTTATGAGCTGGAAGTGGGTCCCATGACACTGAGGAACATCCTTGCCTTTCTGAGTTTTCCTCAGTTATAAAATGGCAATAACAATTCCTACTTCACAAGGTTCCTGTGAGCAATAATCAAGTTACCTGGAGTGTCTGGCATGGAGTAGCCACTAAATAAATGGTCACATTATTTTTAGAAGGTGGCGTAAGTGGTGGGTTGATGCTTGGCTTTGGAAGTCAGACTGTCGGGGTTCCAACCCTGGTGTGCTGTTTCCTAGCACAGCTGGGACTTTGGGCAAATTACTGAATTCCATTGTGCCTGTTTCCCATCTGTAGAGTGTCAGCAATATAATACCAACCTGTAGGGTGGCTGTGAGGAATTGGCTGGACACACTGGGAGAGTTCAGGAAGCAGCACACAACATCCCAAAAGCTCAGGGGAAAGCGGCCAGTCCTTATGATGAAGAGGTAGCAGGAACTGTGGATGTCAGGATGAAGAACATCCCTTTGGAATCAAGGTGGAAGGGACTCCTGGGACCCTGAGCAGTGTCCAGAGACCCATGAGAAGGGAAAGAGAGGATGTCACACCTGAGGAGGACACCTAGACGTTTGCCAGTTTTACTTTCACCCAGTGTGTGCACAGGTGCCAGGCAGGGCGTTGTCCTCACCATCTCCATCTGATACTACTTCCAGTCTACACTTAGGGGTCATTATTGGTGCCTTTTCTAGCACCAGCATCCGGGATCCTGGAACATTTGTTTGCCTCAGCAAACAGTCTACGATAATCATTTTTATAGCACCTTCTTCATTAAGAAACCAAAAGCTCGTTACATGCCATCAATTTTATTCTCTTGACATTACTAGGAAGTTTAGAAGGACAGATTTTATTATCTCTGGTGTATGGGAAAATGAGGCCCTGCATATGGGGGCGCTTTGTCAAAAGGCACAGCACAAGGCCACCACCAAGCCAGAGCTGTCCCCAACTCCCAAATCACTGCTTTGACCGTGGAAATGTCAATGCCACTCTTAAATGTAGCTCATTCCCTGCTACACAGAGGGGCCTTGCAGCTGCCCACACCTTTTCCCTGGAATTAGTGGAAACCATGCAAGCATCTGACCTTGGGCCATTGCTAGCTTTGAAGTTCCATTCCAAGGGGCTGCAGGCTTTTTCTGTAAAGGGCCAGATAGCAAATGCTTTTGGCTTTGTGACCCATAGGGACTGTTACAACTACTCAGCTCTGCTGTTGTAAATGGATGGGTGTGGCCACATCCCCATAAAGCTTGATTTACAAAGGCAGCAGGCAGGATAGATTTGGCCCCAGGGCCATGGTGTGCCAGCTCCTAATCTATGCTAATATTAGATGTTCACCTTCCCTTTCTCCTCTCTGACTTCAGAGCAAGAAACCCAGGTATGCAGTGGGCGGTTTATGTTTGAGGAACAGTTTGAGTGTGTGTACCTGTGGATGTGCTTGCGTACATACATACATGCTACCCAAACATGCCTCTTTCTGTACATAGTGTGAAGGGGGGTCTCAGGAGACTGAACTAGGTGTTCTAGTCTCTAAACAAATACCTACAATACTTACTAGATACAAGACTGCCTAGCCTAGATATAAGACTGCCAAGCCTAGGGTTAAAACTTCTCCAGGCAATCTAATTATCTCATGTTTTCATGATTGTCAGAACAGAATTACTTTTGATTTCCTTTATGAACCAGATGTTACAGGGCATTCTTCACACTTTGGGTAGGTCATAGAATGAAGCACAGACAAATGGGCTGTCACAGCTCCCAGAGCGGCAGGACCTCTAGAGCACCATGAGGTCGCAGAGGCAGATGGTGAGGAGAGGGCCTGGCTCGCGGGTGGCAGGGGCGGTGAGCAGGCAGGGGAGGAGGTCCACGGAGATTTGGGAGATGTCGGACGGAACGTAGGTACATGTGTGTACAACAGGCTTCTCACAGGGATTGAGAACCTCATTTTGTTAGCCTTTGAACCTTTGCAAGCTCTTGAGTGTGTTATGGAAATAAAGGAGAGCAGACTGGCATGGCAGCTTTGGAGGTTGGGGACTGGGGCGTACACTGTTGTCTGAGGGATCATGCTGGGTGCTGGGCCAGAGCAATTTGGAAACCAAGGGGGCACAGTAAGCCTGGCTCCTCCCACAGGGGGCCTTGCTCCCTGCCCTTCAGCTGGCTGGCCAGGCCATTTACACAGTTACATTTTGCCTCTCCCAGCCAAGTGGGAGGGCAGGCTGTTTCTGCACTCGAGGAGACTCTGGGCATGTGCATTTTGATTTTAGTGAAAGGAGGCCATTCCTTGTCCCCTTCCCGGCCATACCTCTTGGTGGTGGCCTCCTTTGCAGCTCCTGGGAGTCTTCTTGTGTGGCTGTCTGCTCTGCCTGATGGCACACACAGCACTGGACCAGAGAACCCATGGAATTCTGGCCAGGGACCTTGGTCTTCAGGTCTCTTTGCTCTCCCTTTCATGGAACCTTCTGGTTTTCATTCCCAACCTTCATGTCCCACTGCTCCTTTCTTTCCTCCTCTCCAGAGTGAGGAGGTAGTCCAGGACCCCATGTGGGGATAGCTCAGTCACTGTGTGTCCAAGGCCCTCTGAGGGGCACAGTTAGGGGGGCTGAAGCATATGTTAAAGAGCAATGCTCCCTCACCCCTGCCACAATGTAGATAATCTGGAGTTGGACAGCACAAGCATTCCTGAGGAGCTTCACGGAGGGTGTCTTTATCTTTGCAAAACAGAAATAGATTGCTGATGAAACAGAACTTTGTGAAGCCGTTGTTCGACTAGAATGCAACAGCACATTGTAGCATTCCTATGGAAACTCTGTAAAACCAGCCAACTTTGAAAAACCTGGTGTTCAGAAATGCAGGTGTGCATGGTCAGAAGCTGCTCAGACTTCAAAGAATGCATGGGTCTTGAAGGGAGAAAGGGCACACACGCAGGCACGCATGCTCGACTCCCCTAGCCTGTGCTGACAGATGGTAGGAAGCTCCCTGGCACCCACGTGAGCCGGCCCATTGGGCACCAGTGGTGATCTTGTCCTGGGGGCCAGCAGAGGCACTCATGTTTTGGTGATGCTGGGGGTACTCTTTATTCCTCTTCATGTGAGTAGTAAAAAATGAGCTGCTGGTGCTGTGTATTCCCTGAGGACAGGGAGGAGAATGCTAGGAGATCTGATCATCACACATGGGACTCTCTATCACTTGGGAGCAAGCTAACTGTCTGAGACCTTCCTCAGTGTGAATGCTGAGCCAAGGCCCTGCCTGTGAGCATGTCGGTGTGTGTGCACACACATGTGTACATGCAGCTTCCCCAGAATTATCTTCACTCTCAGTATTTTCATTAATGTTGGCTATAAATCTCCCCAAATAGAAAAAAACAAAAAAAAAACCTAACTGAGCTATGTCATTGTTAGGAGCAACGTTTTATGTGACTGGTTTCTTAGTCTGCTTTCAGAAGACCTTAATCTGGATCCTACCTTCTCTCTACTGCACTTTATTTGATCCTGGTGTCTCTCGTTTTTTCCAGAGTAACATATGCAAGTAGCTTAGAAGTGGCTTCAGACCCTCAGAAGGGTGACGGAAGTTTTTTAAGCGTAACTTCTTTGAAGAGGAGTGGGCTGTTATGGAAAAGTTTTATTTCTTATGCCATGGTGGTTTTATTACAAAGTTATATCAGCTAATTTGAGAAGAGCTTCAAAGAGCCACATCCCTTTAATGGCATAAGCACAGCATTGCTTTATGTAGCACCATTCATCTGGAGGAACCCCAGGGGCTTCACACCTTCTGCATACAAATGATTCCATCCACCCAAAGTCACCAGGTGTCACTCAGGCAGAATGTGGCCTTCCTTAAATTTCACTTCTCCTAATAGCTCAGAATGAGAAGTTAAGCCCTACCACCTTCTAGCAAATTACCACTAACATTAGCGAATTGACTGCCAAAATGCAATATAGAACAGCACACAAACTTGAGAAGGGGTCTTTGACAAACTCTTGGAAAAGTAAAAGAAAAAAACAAAAAGAGAGAGAGAGAGAGAGAGAGAGAGAGAGAGATACAATTTCTTTTTAATCCTCACTAATCTTGCTGAAACATGAAACGTGTGCTGAACATGAAGCGGCTCAAGGCTGTTCTTGGCAGTGGAGAGTTTATGTCTGCATCACATGGTAACTGCTGAGGGGTGTCCTCACCCCACCTGTGCCTGGGAACAAACTGTGCATTTCTCTTTGGTTGCTCTGTTTGGTGACCCTCTGAATAAAGGGATGTGTCTTATTTGTCCGTAACCTGCTGCAGGGTCTAGCACGTTGCAGTGTTCCATAAATTCTTGGAAGCACGAGTATGCAAATACCAGAAAGAAAAAAATCATCAGAATAGCAGAGTGAAAGGAACAAAAGTACAGGACGCAATGCCAAGCTTGTGATGATAAAAATGGAAAAAGGAGCTTGAATTGCTTTAAAATAAAACCCGGAATGTCCTGGTTGACGTGTGATGTAGTGACATCTCTATCACAAATTTAATTTGTGAACTAGAAGGTGGGGACATTCTGTTTCAGGATTTAATACCTGATAAGGCCAAGGAAATCATGGCTTTTCAAGTAATTCCAAACCTGAGAGTGTCTATGTTCTAATAGGAAATACATGAATGGTAACTTCTACAGTGGTACAGAATAAACACTTTGCCTTGAAAACTGCTTACAAGCTGTTGAAATCGTAAGTCACACCTCTGATCCTCTGAATTAGTCAGGATACAGGCCGAGCTCCCCCAATATGGTGGCTTAAGTAAGGTACAGTTCCTTTTCCTCACGTCACAGTACAGAGATCTGTTTTACATGGTCATTCAAGGAGCAGGTTCCTCCTTTTGCTCTGAGTGGGACCTTGGAGTGGAAAAAGCTGGCTCATCTCCACCCCTCTGCCATTCAGGCTATGGAAGGGAGAAACAGGAATTAGGATTTCTTCTCAAATGTCATTATGAAATGGGGTCCAGAATTGCACAAGTTACTTTCACATGCATTCTGATGACTGTTATGACACATGGCCATGGCTATATACACGTGAGGCTGGGAAATGAAGTTTTTAGCTGGGTGACCTTGACCCCAGTTGAAACTTGGAGTATTTTCACTGTCCAGAAGAAGGAGCAAGTGGATATTGGGGTGTAATTAGCTTTCTTTGCCACCTTTGTAGGCCCTGCGAGGCTTGGCACATTTATGGTCAGGCAGCCTCCCCTATGGCCCACTCACCAACCCTACAACATGCCAGGATGTATTTCCCCAATGACTGTCAACTTTGCCATGTCTGTGTGAGCCAGGCCCATGTCTGTGTCCAACTGTGCCCAACTCCAGCTCTGTGTCTGTGTCCAACAACTGTGTCTGTGTCCAACTCTATGCCTTTGCTTGGCCTGGTTCCTCCAGTTGTAATGCACTCCTCTTAGAGTAGTCATTGGGATTTTCCCCATTTATCTGGGCCCAGACACTCCTAGCAATAGGATTTTTGACTATGTGGACCCTGAACCTCATATCCTGGGAAAAATAATGTGCAGGGGAAGCTCTTCCAGCCAGGGGCTTAGCCCAGGCCCAATCCTGGGGAGTTGGTTTGATTGGTCCATATGTTCATTCGTTCAGTAGGTCTTTTGAGCATGTGATGTATATCAGGCCAGAGGTCAGGGATGCAGCATCTGAACAAAAACAGGCACAGTATCTGTCCTCATGGGTCTGATAGTCCAGGGGGCCCTCCACTGGTAACATGTAATTAGAACCTGTGCTAACCACAAGTGTTGCCTGGGAAGCTCTGAATAAGAGAGAATGGTTTAGTCCTTAGAGTCTAAAAAACACAGATGAGTTGTTTGTCCACATTCTTCACCCCAGCTTGCTGGGGAATCTGGAAGAGAAAGACCTGGCCCTCCCTGCCACACTGCCCTCCCCCTATGCTCCAGGCCCCACTCCCAGGGAAGCCAGCGTGACTTAGAGCCTAGTCAGCAACGTGGTGTAATGGAGGCACATTTGTCAAAGCCTGCTGCTGCGGTGATCTCCATAAAAGATGGAGATGGTGCTGCTGTGCATGTGTGAGCACCCATGTCTCCACAGGGTAGAACATTAAGCCCACAGTAAGATTTGTGTGCTACATCTGAGTAATGAGCCATGAAATTGACATTATAAGTTTTAATTATTATTAATGCCTTGCAGGGGTTGCTGGTGTTAATTATCCTGTAGGCATCCCGGATGCATTTCCATTTTCCTTTTATTTCTTTTCCTTAATGTCTTGAGCCCATAGAATGCTGGCTCAGTGACAACGTTTGAATAGGATTCCTCCAAAGGGAAGCACACAGTTGAAAGGTTATAAGGAGCAGAGAGGAAATGGCCACACAGAAACCCACTCAATTTCCTTGGCCTGGGAGAGTCCTCGCGGGTGCTGCCTCCAGGCCCTGTCATGGACTAATTAGTTAATCTTATAAAGAGCTTTGAAGATGAAAGGCGCCTTGGAGGTCTGAGAGTCCTAACAGTGAGAACCAGCAGGTTCCCACTGCTCTGTCCCTCTGAATAAACCTCCTCTTGGTACCATCCCTGACTTTTATTGTTGCCCTCAGAAATGTGTCCTGTGTCTCAGTTTTGCTCCCTTAGGTGCTGATCTTTGGCAGCCTGGGGAGGGGATTCTTAGATGGGCTCTCTCTCCCACTTCCCTTCTCTATGGCTCTCTCTTTCCCCTCTCCCTCTCCGTGCCCACCCATGGGCGCACACCGGAGCATGGCTGAGCCAGCCAGGCTGTGCTGTGTGCTCTGAGCCCCATGATCTGACCTCAGGTCATCAGGTGGTTGGCCCTGACTGGGCCTCCACTGCAGCCATGGTGAGGATGTGTGTAGACCACTCCTGCCCTGCTTCTGTGGCTTCAGATGCCTCTGGCCCCTCTGTTTCCCTGATTCACCCACTAGAACAACTGTTCTTTTGCTCCTCTGCGCAGAGCTGGGATCGGCACCCTTATCCTGGATCTCTGTGAGGCATGCTGGTTTACAAGTGGTGCCATGTCAGATCTGTCTGTCATTTCTGACTTTCCCCGCTTCTGGTCCTCATCCAGTCCCTATCTCAGGAATAAACTGAGCCTAGTTAAATGAACAGACATGCATGGGATACCTGCCATGTGCCAGGAACCTTCCTATCCTGAGGCCTCGGTTTAATAGGGGCTAGGGGTGTGATGGAGTAGAGGCTCCCAGACATTGGAGAGCACAGCCTGCTGCCTCTGGGTTTGGGAGGGAGAGCCTGGAGCCAAGGAGAGAGAAGCTCCAGAGGTTCCAGAAGCATGTGCTGTTTGTGTGCAAGGATGCTGGCCCCATGGCTGGCACAGGGAGTGGGGAAGAGCATCGGGGGCTGTGGCTGGAAGCTGTGTTGAGGCCAGTGTCGGGGCATCCTGAATGCTATGCCGAGGAGCTTGGTGCCCCTTCCTCCGGGTAGTAGGTAGCCCCTGAAAGCTCATGAGCCCCAGGGTGACAGGATCAGCTCTGTTTGGGCATCTAGCCTCACAGTAGGCTGCCTGGGGCCAGGGACTTGCTGCTGGAGGTTTGCAGTGGTGTAGGTGAGAGAGAGGAAGGACCCAGCCATGGGGGTAGAGGCATGCCTGGTGCCTCCCTGAGAGCCTTCCACTGGGGTCAGTAGAACTTGAGGACTAGTGCTAAAGTCCTTCTCCCTAAAGGGAGAAGATGGGCACGGGGGGGGGGGGGACAGGGGACAGGACTGGCAGTGGGCCAGCAGTCCCTGACCAGAGTGAGGAATGCAGGGAGTGTAGGCTCCAGGGACAGCCATGGGATGTCCATTTTGAGAAGTCAAGTAAGCAATTAGATTGGAACTAAGTTCCCTTGGAACTTGGAAGAGAAGTTGAAAGAACAGAGAGAGGCAGGTAGATCTGGGCCGTGAAAGGCATTGGGCTGACCAGGAGGTCTGGGGTCACAGTGCCCGGATGGATGGGGCCATGCCGATTTTAGAGAGTCCTTGAGAGACCAGGGCCCCTGGACATCAGCAGTACATTCCTTACACAGCCAAAAAGACACACTACTCACAAACACCAGGCCTGGAGCCAGGCCACCTAGGTGAGAACAGCCTCAGGTTCTTGTCACTACTCCCAGGCCCTTCCGTGCACCCCAGGCAGGTCGGGGCCAGGACTGCACAGCATGCATGAGCAGTGTTTGTTTCAACTGAGTGGTAGAGCTGGTCGTAAGTGGGCCAGAGTGTGGATGCTGGCGTCCCCTGTGCATGGGAGGACGGGGAGCTGCGCATGTTCAAACAGCATGGCGGTGCACAGATGGAGGTACAGCCCATAGAAACAAAAGTGTGAATCTGGCAGTTCTTGCTCTTCTTCATTATCAAGAGTAGCAAAAATGACCAGCAACCTCAGTGTGTGTGGCTCTCCAAATACTGCTTTTGAGCACTGCCCTCTTAGTCGGCGGGGAGGGGGGGCGGGGGGTGGTGGTGAAAGGAAACAGAGTCTGTGGCAAAGTGAAGGTTTCTGCACTGAACTGAGGCCCATTTTCAAGTGTGACTGTGGGTTCTCTCCTTACTGCCCCTTTAACACCTCTTACCTCTCAGTGGGTATCTCAGCTTCTCCATGTGCTCAATAGTGAACAGACTCCTGTCATGGAAATCAATGTAATATTTAACTTTTAAAGTTGTGATGGACTAAGTTTAAATAGAACAAGAAAGCTACTCTGTCTTTTTGTAAATTTAACCTCACGGGTTGCAGCAGGGATTCTGGGAGGGGTAATTATTTGCTGTCGGGGCTGCCCTGTGCTTGTAGGACGTTTAGCCTCCTCTCTGGCCTCTACACATTAGATGCCAATAGCACCCCACCTCCCAGTTGTGACAACCAAAAATGTCTTTACATGTTGCCACATGTTCCCCGGGGGGACAAAACTGTCCCCAGTTGATGACCCCTGGGCCAGGGGATGACTGGCCTTTGTGTGGCAGTGAGGTTCTTCTGGTGATTCACAGCCAGTAGCCCTTTCCATTCTTGTCTCATCACAGTACTTGTGCTGCAAATCACCCCTTTGCTTCAGCCCTGTGAAATCGGGGCCTGTTATGGGCTATTGTGCTTAGAGTACAAAGCTAGCCAGGATGAGTATTATTGGAAGCAAACTGATTTTTTTTCCCCTCATTGAGTTCTGCAACGAAAAATCCTCTGGTGTTACTGTTTAATTGGTTAGTGGTGGCTGTTTGTCAATTTGCCAGCAGGTTCTCTCTTAACTGCTGTCATTTGACATCGCTGAAACATAAATGCAGAGTGATTGAGTTGCCAACATGCTATTAAGTCCCCTACAAAGAGCTTTTCGATGTACTACTGCTTCAGGCTTTTGTGGTTCTATTGATTGATTCGAATACTAAAGAAATCCTTGGCATAGACAGCCCTGGTAAGAAAATGCAGCTTCTGTCAGGGAAATTGTTGGGTATTGACACAGGGACAGTGGTGGATTTTCCTTTGGTTTTCCTCTGGCAGAGACTTGGCTTCTGGAAGAGCTTACTCAGTTGATGGGTGTTGCCTGCCCACACAGAAGGGCAGTCACTGGTCTTTATGAGACAAGTCCGGTTAAGTTGGAAGACCCCAGGAAGTGGATGGTGACATCGAGTTCAAGTTTCAGGGTAGTTTGACTGACTCCTTATTTCAGAGAAGCAGAAGATTGCCACAAATTCATTTTGGCTTCAGAGCCTGTAACTCACCATTTAAGGCCAAAGATGGCAGATCACTTTTGAAATGGTTGGTTCATCTTTGACAGGATGACAAGAACATCCCTTGACATTAAGAAGATACTGTTTTATGGTCTTGAAATTGTACTTCTGGACCAGACTGCCATATGCATCAAAAAGCTATTTGTCATTGGTGTGTGTATAGGGCCGGGGCAGGGATGTTTGTGACAGCCAGGGACCACTTGTTAGAACTTCTAGTGCATTAGGGACCAATGTCCCAGGGTTGGCCTCCACCTTCCATGGCCAGACTGTCCCTCTGGGCTTGACGTCACAGGTGTATGCCATTGGTTGTAAGGCTGTGAGTGGGAAAGTCCCACAGTCAGTGTGGGTCCGTCCCCTTGACCCGGGAACCCCCTTGACACATATTCTGAGTTGTGAAGGTTCAGAGGTGCAGTCTGGAAAATCGTATTGGACAATAATTGTTGGAAGTCTGGCAGCTAGAAATAGCACTCAGTGGAGGACAGTTCAACATAGAGTAGTAGATGAGAATATTCCAGAGCCAGCCACCTGAGTGGGAATTCTGCAACCCTTATGGAAGTGAGGTTTTGAGCCAGTTACCTTCTCTCTCTCTCTGCCTCAGTTCCCTCACCTGTAGTTGATGACAATTTAGCTCCTCCTTCAGAGTTCTTTTTGGCAGAGTGAGTTAGTTCCTGTGGAAGGCCCCCCTCTCATGTGTACTATTTGAGGGGGGACTGCCATTACAGGGACCATCTTGTCTTGGCAGGACCATGGGCTTGAGTATTCCCATACAGGGCATCTGTTCCTTTGAAGTACTTCCCACTCTAGAGCATTCTATATGTGCCCACACTGCATGGGAGCCCCTAACCTAGGCAGATCTAACCTGGCAGCAGGAAGGCCACGTTGAGTAACCAGATGCTATGTTTTGCTTTCAGACTCTTTCCCAGCTTCCCTATGGGAAAGCTCTCTACAGTTATGAGGGGAAAGAACCCGGCGACCTCAAGTT
Source organism: Lynx canadensis (assembly GCF_007474595.2). Taxonomy (NCBI): domain Eukaryota; kingdom Metazoa; phylum Chordata; class Mammalia; order Carnivora; family Felidae; genus Lynx; species Lynx canadensis. The sequence goes on along the minus strand of NC_044305.1, from coordinate 50,756,025 downwards.
CAGCAAGGGCGACATCATCATCCTGCGGCGCAGGGTGGATGAGCACTGGTACCATGGGGAGCTGCATGGGGCTCATGGCTTCCTGCCCGCCAGCTACATCCAGTGCATCCGGCCCTTGCCACAGACCCCGCCCCAGGGCAAAGCACTTTATGATTTCGAGATGAAGGACAGAGACCAGGACAAGGACTGTTTGACCTTCACCAAGGTAAGGGAGGTCTCTGTGAACACTGCCACCCACCCTTCTCAATTCCCACCTTTCTGCTGATTTGAATTCTGGCTCCTTCCCGAGACACACTCTCTCTGCTGTGCCTCTGTAAGTGGGGAGAACAGTTGTTCCTACTTCCTGAGTTTTTGTTCAGTGGAAAGAGATGGCACGCAGCCTAATAGGTAGCTCCATCTGAGAGCTGACAGGGGGCTCTCTGGGTAACAGACACAGGACCCTCTGTCACCTGAGTCATGGTGTCTCAGTGACAACTCAGGTACAAAGGCATGAAGTCTCTCCAGGACTTGCAGGCCCTGGGAGAGGAGGCTTATCAAGGAAGGCTGCTGCAGATATCCCTTTTGGCTCACAGGAACGTGGTGGTAGGACCCAGAAACCAGCATGCCACAGCTGCATCCTCTGGAGCACCAGAGGGCAGGTGGGCAGGTGTGCTTAGGGCCAGGATTGTCTTGGAGAGAGGGACTCTGGTTGGTGACAAACTAAATAGCATTTACCAGCAGGATTGTCCTAGCAGAGCCCAGTGAGATGCGGAGGGGCCTGGTTGTTAGTCATCCCTGGCCTCTGAGGTTGTAAAGCATAGAGAGACCTGAGGTGGGGCCCTCTACACCTTGATGTTCCCTTCCCAACCACAACTGACAAGCTCCATTCTCATCTGTGGGCATGCCTCCTTTCTTGTTTTCACTCTTACACATACTCCTCTCTGTGCTGGGCAAGGCCGGGACTCCTGAAGCACTTATTTCTACCCAATGTCAGTAATAGCAGTTGCTCTTTACAGCTTTCCCAACACGCTCATGCTGTATCTCAACTGCAAGGTGGTTGGAGCCAATCTTGCTGATGTTGGAACCAAAGCTCCATGAGGCTGAATGTCACTCACCTGAGGATGGTGGCCTGGGCCTCTCCTTCTGCTTTCTGTGTTCTGTTTCCCATCTGTCCTGCTTCCCTCCCTCCACCCTAACCTTGTGAGTGTGTACACAGTTGTAAATAGCAGCTAGAACTATGAATCTTTGACTTTAAAGCCCACGTCCTTCCCACTTCTGAGAGGCCATTGTTATTTTCTTTCTCCCCATCTGCTTGGTACAGAACTTGGCTGTGGTACTGAGCTCTCTGGAGGGCTGCTGGAGTGCTGTGCACACCATTTTTGAGCAAAATTGGCATGTCCTGTGCATAGCTGCTATTTATGTCTTGTTCCATTGTTCAGACTGACAGTGAATAATCTATTTTTCATTCACGGATTCAACTCTTTCTTCCTTTCTTTCATCAAGGTGTTCTAATGTTAATTCTGATTGTCATCTGGCTGATGTAGCTTCCTGGGAAGCTGTATCCAGACCTTTTTCCCCCTCTCCCTCCTTCTCTCCCTTTCCATCCATCTCAGTCTGAGACCTAGAGTGGCAGGCTGTCTGGAGTGCAATGGCAGACAGAGCCCCTACTTTGCTCACTTCTCTGCCCAGTGGACTCTGGACAACGTGCCCAAGGAGGAGAATGCCCTGGAGGCCTGTGATGCTCTGTACTCTCACTAGTGACCACGAGTAGGGACCCCCCTCAACCTCTTGGGTTCTGGTTGGGCTTTGCTAAGGAGACAGACTCTGTTACAGCTCTAGGCTTCTCTGAGCTCAGCTTGCTCCAGGGACAGACACAGCCATCCTTACAGAATAACATTAGAGGAGGCTATTTGAGCTAGGAGAGGTCAATTTGCATTGACCTCTGCAGAGCCCTAAAGCCCCCAGCCTCCTTTGATGTGAGCAAAGGCCTACCTTCACACCACCATCATAACTTGCTGTGTTCAATGAGCCTCTGCCTGGGACACTTGACTCCAGGGTGAATACCAGAGCCCACTGCACAAGAGGATAGGTATTTGCCCACCTATCAACAAGATGTGTCAGCCTCCAACTCTGCAGGGCACTGTGCTATACCCAGGGGACACAGACAGACCTGCTGCCCTCTAGAGCCTCAAGTGTAGTGGAAGAGGCAGGCAGTAGCAAGTCAAGAAATAAGTGTTCAAAAGTCAGCCTCAGAGAGCAATGCTGGTAACCCAGGAGCCCGACTAGGTATTTAGTGAAGTCTCCAAAATATTCAATGATAGAGCTTAATGTTTGGTATTTCAAAAGAAAAAGTAAAGTGTAGTCCTCATGGGGAAAATTAGAACTCAGGCCTCCTTAGACTCATTCTGTGGTTGGCACTGTTCTTAGTTATGATGATTGTGTCTGGGGTGTGAGCAGGCATCACTGTTGAGGTAGCTGCTGTGAGGGCTTCTGGGGAGATGATATTTGAGTTGAGATTGAGGAGCAAAGGTGCTAGGAACAAGAGGGTCTGGGGGTCTCTGGCTACGTAATGTGATGCTGGTCCCACAGGAAGCCAAGTACAAAGCACTCAGGGTGTTTTTCATGGGCTTTTATCCCTTGAATCCTGTGGATTAAGGTGGACAGTTAAAGATACCCAGGCGTGACTCCCAACGAAAATTTTTCTGTGACATCCACCCCCTACTATGTTCACATAACCTTTTCAGGAGCCCCCACTTTTGCCCTCCTACTTGGATTAGGGCACAACCACGCCTACCAAGTACCTGTTCTATTTGCAGCTCTCACCTCTAAACATCTTCAGACAAAGCCTCCGAAGGACATGGGTGATGAATCATGACTCTCTTCTACTCAGTTCATATTTCCTCTTACCCACGCTGCTTGCCTGACATTTTCCTTCCATGTGCATCTGACCAGCTCATTTTTTCCCATGCCCAGGATGCTGGTTCCATTTCTGACAGCCTCCGTTCATATCACACCTCAAGTAACTCAGGGCTTGGCGTCCTCTGGGCTTGGCGTCGCTGCTTCAGACCAGTTTGGTTTTGCCTGTGTGGAATGCTTTGTTGTTTGCGTGTGTTCCCCTCTGCAGTCAGCAAAGAAAGTGGGGTCTCTAAAATCCATGGATGGTGCTAGCTTACCTTTCAAAAGCATCATTGTGATGGGATTGGTTGGGTTTTAAAAGGCAGGAAGCAGCTGGATCAAAAGATTTTCACCCTCGGCGTTGGCTTTTGAACAGTCCTGTTAAAATTGCATTAATTAAAGTCATTCTAAAACCAAAGTCCTTGTTTCATTTAAGAAGAAAATGAATAATTACCTTTTGTAAATCAGCTATAAAAAGCATATTTGATAACTTCTTAGTAGTCTCACTCCAAAAAGCTGGGCACGTGCAAATAGAGACTAAAGGAAAGAAGTGCACTGTGCCCAGCGAAGCTCTGCTGGCTGCTCTCTTCCAAGCTTTCACGTGAGGCTTTAATGTGTGCTGCCCTCCACGTGCACAGAGAGGGAATGGGTTTGCTGGGGAGGCAAGCTGGGTGCAGGGATCCCACACCTGGTGCACCCTTGGTGCAATTAGGGATCCCACGTGTGACCTTAGGAAAACACTCAACCTTGCTGGGCCACTTCATCTTCAGGGCCAGGACACAGATACCTACAGGGGGCTGCTGAGGGCTAAGTGATCTAAGTAAAGAGCTAAGCTTAGGGCAGCAGACAAGAGGGGACCTTGAACTCCTTTCTTTTTGTGGAAGCTTACTCCATATTACCTTATTTTCAGTCAACTGCAAAATTCAGCAAATATGCATGGAGCCCTGACTATGCTATGTAAATTCCAGTTTACATGAGAACATTTTCCTCACCCTACCAGGGAGCTGTGCTGGATGTAAAGGGCCTGGGGCTGCCCTTTGGTGAATTCACTCTGTAATGCTCAGGAATCCTGAGAAGCTGTGAGATTTTCTCAGGTGGTGCCTGGCTGACCCCAGAGTCACTTTTGCACCCGGCTTACAGCGGGAACTTGAGGTTCTCTGTGTTGGACCAAACCCCATAGTGGGTGTGGCCACATGAGGCCACAGAACAGTGGACAAGGGAACAGTTCCCTTCCATGCCTCACCTCACACCCTCCTCCAGGGCCTCAGGGATGCTCTGAGTTGGCAAAGAGTTGTGTAAAACACTGCCACACTGTTGAGGTCACCACAAGACCCTTCCATATGATCTTATTCTGCTGAATATTTAATCATCACTTCCCAAAAGTGTGGGACTTCTCTTTTATGAGAATGAACCCAGCATTAATCCTAAACTGTGTTCTTCTGATACAGGAGATAGGCTTAGATAAAAATTAAGTGTAGAAAGTTTGGGCTGTAAAGTCAGGTAAACAAGGATACAAATCATAACACTTTTTTATTATTACATGGTAGCTTTGGGACATTTGGTTAGTCTGTGAGTCTCCTTTTTTAACTGTACAGTGGAGTTGATAATAGGATTCAATGAGCAAAGGCATTAGAGAACTGAGCTCAAAATAGGCATTCGATAAATATTTGCTTTCTGTGCTCTGCTTACTCCCGTTTCAGGAAAAGGTGAAGTTTGGTCAGATACTTATCACTTTCTATGTTAGCCCAGAATGCGCACAGGAAAAAAAAAAACACCCTAAGACACACACTACTTGGAAAGCTGAGAATTTGTCTAGTGGGTTAGACACTTATATTTTGGTGGCTCAATCTCAAGGGGGTGTGAAATCTCGGCCCTGGGTCAAGACTGCTGTCCCCATTGCTGGGCACCTGGGCCTTGGCATATCTGCTTTCTCCTGAGGGGCAATCTGAAAAGCTTTCAGGGCTAGAAAGACTCAGGAAGCTAAATGGGATGAGCCTCTGTGCAGCCTTCCTCAGAAGTTACCAAACAATGTCCGTTACCTTCATGGCTCCTGGCTCCCTCCTTCTGGTTGAGCAGTAGCCCTATAGTCACCTCTGAATGTCAGCTCCACCTGGGTAGAGGAGGCCCCTTTACTAAGGGGACCAAACCCGCATATGGAGGAGGTGGCTAGGAGGGCAGTGGCAGCCTGGGGGCTGCTGAGGGATGTCCTTGCCCAAGCCCTTGTTTGGACATCCAGGCAGGAGTCAGAGAAACTGACAGGGAATCTTATATATTTGAGGTGGAACATGGGTGTGTCTGAAGCTTTGTCAGGAGATATCTTCAGACCTGTGCAAAATGTGAGCTCTTCCCTCAGGACTAGCCTCCCAACCAGTATGCCCTATCTGGCTCACTGTGGGCACCCCCAACTTTTGTACCCTCGGTGGCTGGACTGTATGTACCCCACCTCTGCTCAGAAACCCCCTTGGCTTCCAGTCTCCTCAGAGCCAACATCAGAGTCTATACTGCCTGCAAGATCCTACCTGACCCAGCGCCCACCTCCTTCCCAGACTTAGTTCCAGTCTGCCTCTGGCTCACTCCACTCCCAGCCATGCTGACCTCCCAGCCCCTGTCCCTCCATCTGATCCTGCTGGCTCCCCCAGGGCCTCTGTAGCTCTCCCCATGGCCTGAATGCCCTCCCGACCTGTCTTCGCATCCCTCAGAGTGGCCCCTGCTGATGGAGTGCCCTCAACTACTACTCCACACCCCCATTTTCTCCTCCTGACAAGGTAGTGTGTATATACTACAGACAGTTGTCTGTCTCATGGTCTCCTGGCTGGAGTGCAGGCTCCCTGAGGGTAGCCATCCTGCATTTACTAACTGCCTATCCCCATCTTGGGACAGTGAAGGGCACATAGGACTTTGAATACATATTTGACAGGCTGAGTACAAGCACTCTGGCTTGGCCTGAGCAAGAGGTAAGCTGTACTTGCTATGGATAGTATAAATTTATTTTTGTCCAGCCTCCTTGGTCCATTCATTCATTCATCAGATGTTTATTGACACTAGATTGTGTTCCGGGTGGGCCAATGTGTGGGAACAGAGTCCCACCTTCAAATGCTCACAGCCCATAGTGGGAAGACCAGGAGAGGGATCATCACAGCACCTGAGCCTCTGCCCTGCTGGAGAGAGTGTGTATGTGTGCATGTGGTATCTGTGCCCCTGATGTATGTGGGTGTGGTGTGCGTGTGTGTGCATGTAGTGTCTGTGCCTGGGATGTGTGTGCATGTGTGTGGGGTGGTGCATGATGGGGAGAGCTGCAAGCACTGAGGAGGGTGTGACATCTGACCTCTGGCCTCTCCACTTCCACCTGGGCCCACCCTGTGGCTGCAGGCCAGACTTCCTCGAAGTGTGCATCTCTGTCCTGGAGCTTTGCCTTTCTGTGAGTGGTTCCAGGCCGCTGGCAGCCTCTGGAATTGAGATGGGGTGAGCAAGACGGGACAATGGGAGAAGGCCCCCTGACTTCTGGAACATCATGGCTCCCTAAGTCCTCAACAGCACATCAGGGGGTTAATGGCAGCAATGAGTCTGTTAAGAGCCTCACCTAGAACTGCCCAGAGGAACAATTTTGTATTATTTCTACAACGAAAGGCTGAGGGAGTTTTTGAACTTTTCCCTTTTTAATTTCCATTTTTTCTGATAAGCAGTGATTTTGGCACCCTATCTATGGCTGGCTTGCGTTCTGACAGGGAAGGACTCAATGACAGGGTCCCCAGTCATGCTGCGGTGAGAGGTGGCTATGCCCATGGCTGGCTGAGCAGGCAGCCAGCAGTGAAAGGATGAAAGGAAGGGCTCCCTCTGGTCTGGCTCACACTGCTTCTCAGAAACCACTTTGAGTGTGAGTGAAAGGAGAGTGGAAGCACTCGAGTGGCACTCCAGAAGTACCTGCTTGCTATTCATGGCCCTTCAGGATGTTTCTAGCTGCTTTATATGTGTTGTTGCCACACTGGTCATTTAGGAGAGGAAAATATTAGGTCCTCAGAGGTTGGTTTATCCAGACTTGCTGAAGGAACTCTCTAAGGTTTTCAGTGGACATGATATTTCAGGCTGAGCCCCTGATGTGTAAGCTATGACATTTATGGAGTTGTATTTCTGAAACAGTATTGAAGGACAATGTGCTCAGCCAGTCACCTTCAGTGGCATCCAGAGGGCTTCTGTGTGGACACAGGCATACCACTCTCCCTGCTCTGCTACACAGCTTCTGTTCTTAACAGAGCCCCTATGCCTGTAGATAGCAGACTTTGGGCAAATTAGGTAAATGAAGTAGAAATGCAGTTTGAAGGCCCCTTTTAGATGGCATGACTACCATGGTACCTGAATCCTTTACATATGTATTACCCACTGAGCCTTGGGAAGAAAAGTGATATACTTTTTTAATAATCATGTTATGTTCATAGCCCAGCCTTGACATCATTTAGGACCACCCCGAGACCGCCTGAACGCAAAGGAGAGCCACTGTCGTATGAAAATGGCATTTGGTATATTTTTAAAGCTTGGAAACTTAGAGAGAAGAGTGAAAACAGCATATGGAAGTACAATGCCCCACAGCAAGTAATAAGCACCTCACACGAAACATGTAAATGAAATTGAGTCATGCATCTGAAAGTGAATGATGTGGTGGGAACAACTTTTTCTCCTTAAAATCCTCAGATGCTGCCATATTGGCCCAAAACTTGTCTGCCCCTCCTGACTATCAATGGTATAGATTTCGTTTACTCATCTACATCAAACAAGGGTTGATAAACCAGTGCTTGCAGGTCAAATCCTACCCACCTGCTGCCGTTTGTGTAAATAAAGTTTTATTGCCACACAACCAGACTCCCTCATTTACATGTTGTCTCTGGCTGCTTTCATTCCAAAACAGAAAAGTTGAATGTGTGACAGACACAGTACAGTCTCAAAATCCTGAAATATTGGTGATAAGGCCCTTAGAAAGGTTTTCTGACCTATGACATAGAGCACAGCACTATGGAGGGCAAGCACACAGTGGTTCCTTGTGCATCCCACTCAGCATGGCTTTGTTCTGAGGCCACCAGCATCCCACCACATTGAGTGTGACATGCAGGGGATGCCATTCTTTACAAAACAGCAAATGAAAACTCAGGTCCAAACCATGTAGATCAGTCTTGCCATTGTCCTATGAAAAGCCCTTGTAGTGTTTGAGGATGGAGTAATTCTCTATATTCCAAAGAGGCCACAGAGCAGGGATTTCACCCTTTTCTTGTCCTTCCTAAAGCACTGGCTCCAGCTTTTTGAAATATGACAGTAAATCAGAGACCTGATGTGATCTACGCATGAAAAAATGATAATTGTTACCCTCGTCCTGCATTGGTGGCAAGAGAAGTTATTTCTGTTTCCAAAACACACCCGATCTCGTGCTGGTAGCTCTGGCATGCTAGAGTGAATTTTCTCATTGTCCAGCACTCATATGTTACTCTTTGGAGGTTGTCTCCATCGTGAGAGTTTGGTTTAGAGGCAGAGCTGTGGGAAACCTTTCTCAGCACTCCTAGGCAAAGTTAGTTTTTTTGTGTGTACGGAGAGTGACTGGCTCCCTGAACCCTCTATTCTCCCAGCCCAGTATCCCCAACAAGATTTATGCCAGCTAAATAAGAGTGTTATGGATCCTGCCACTGCCATGAAATCCCAGCCAGCTGCAGGACCAAGAATTGCACCCCCCCCCCGCCCCCCACCCAGCCACATCAATATTTGAGCCAGGTCAGAGACCTGCCACAAGGTACCACCAAACCAGAGCTGGGACTACATTGAATTGGCATCTGATGGGAAAATGGGGCTATGCAGGTTCCACTAACCTCACAGTAGCACACTGACAGAGTTGGATTTTGACCCCACTTACTGCATTATGCTGGGATTTCACTGTATGTACATTTATTGGATACTGTCCATCTCTTTATAAGCATACCTCCTCCACCAAGTGCCGATCTTTTCTTGGGAAGGGTCAGCTTCTTCCTCATGCCTGGCTCTTAGGGGATGCTTGCATATTGGTAGCCACATGAGGAACAGGTTGGCACTGTGTAACACTTGGAATGATGACAAAGCCCCTGGCCAGAGAGAGGACACTCATTTGGGAATAGCTCTCCCTTATGTGGAGCTGTGTTGGCTTCTCAGTAACTTGGAGCCCTTGGTGTGTATTCTACCCTCCCAGGTGACTCAGAATGAGTCCAGCTTTTCAGCGTGGTAATGATGCCAAAGCTGGAAGACAGTAACCATGCCCCCCACCCAGCTTTCTCATGTCTCAGGCTCAGTGATCCCACTTTCTTCTCTGGCTTTCTGTGACTTGATTTCAGAGTGTTCACATAATGGTTGGCTTCCTCAGTATGTGAAGTCCCTTTAGGGATATGTTAAGACCAAATGCAGTACTCAAGGTGTGTTGTAACTTGTCTATACTTAAAAAAAACCTTTTAACCTAAATAAAGCATATTGCAACAGTAAGTCCACTAATCAAAATTGTGCAGCTTGATGGTTGGAAAGAAAATCCTTATACTCACTACCTAGTGGAGAGATGGTGGGATATTGGCATCCCAGTCCTTCCCTCTTCCCATGGCCCTAACATCATGGATGAGTCATGTCTGTTCTTGAAAGTCAAATAAATGAAACATGCAGAGTATATTTTTGAGTCCAGTTTTGTGTTCTCTCAACATTACATTTGTACACTCCATCTGTAGTGTTGTAGGGTGCTATAGTTTGTTCATGTTCATTTCTCTGTGGTGCTATTAGTTTTTTTTTTAATAGACTTAATTTTTAGAGCAATTTTAGTTTTACTCCTGAACTGAGCAGAAGATACAGAGATTTCCCATACAACCCTAGCCTCACACATGGACTGCCTTCTCCACTATCAGCATCTTTCACCAGAGAGGTACATGTGTTCCCATTAATGAACCTCTACTGATACATCATAATCACCCAGAGTCCATAGTTTACATTAGGGTTAACTCTTGGGGTTGTACATTCTGTGGGTTTGGACAAATTTATAATGACATGTATCTATCATTATGGTATCAAATAGAGTATTTTCACTACCCTAAAAATCTTCTGTGCTCCACCTATTCACCCCTTTCCTCCCTACTCCCCAATCCTTGGCAACCATTGATCTTTTTATTGTCTCCATAGTTTTGCCTTTTCCACAATGTCACATAGTTGGAATCACTTAATATGTAAACTTTTAAGATTGGCTTCTTTCACATAATAATATGGACTTACATTTCTTCCGTGTCCTTTCGTTGCTTCGTAACTCACTTCTTCTTAGCACTGGATAATACTCTGTTGTCTTTATGTACCAGTTTATTTATCCATTCACCTACTGAAGGACATCACTTGACTATTTCCAACTGTTAGCAATTATGAATAAGCTGCTATAAATATCTTATGCAAGTTTTTGTGTGGACATAAGTTTTCAACTCCTTTGGGTAAATACTGCTGGATTTTAAGGTAAGAGTATGTTTAGTTCTGTAAGAAACCACCAAACTGTCTTCTGGAGTGGCTGTATGATTTTGTTCTCCCATCAGCCGTGAATGACTATTCATGTTAATCCACATCCTTGCCAGCATTTGGTGTTGTCAGTGTTCTGGATTTTGGCCATTCTAATAGGTGTGTAGTGACATCTCGTTGTTGTTTTAATTTGCATTGCCCTAGTGACATTTGACATGGAGCATTTTTTCATATTTGTATTTGCCATCTTATATCTTCTTTGGTGAAGTGTCTGTTAGGTCTTTGGTCCATTTTTAAATTGGATTGTTTGTTTTCTTATGTTTTTGAGTAGGCTCCACACCCAGTGTGGGGCTTGAACTCACAACCCTGAGATCAAGTGTCATATGCTCTACCAACTGAGCCAGCCAGGTGCCCTTGTTTTCTTATTGTTGAGTTTTAAGAGTTCTTTGTATTTTTTGAATAATAGTCCTTTATCAGATATGTACTTTGGAAATATTTTCATGAGTCCATGTCTTATTTTTTATTCTCTTCACAGTGTATTTTGCAGAACATAAATTTTTAATTTTAATGATGCCCAGCTTATCAATTCTTCCATAGTCTGGTCTTTGATGTTGTATCCAAAAACTCATCACCAAACCCCAAGGTCATTTGGATATTCTCCTATGTTATCTTCTAAGCGTTTTATATTGTTGTGTTTTACGTTTATTCTATGGTTCATTTTGAGTTAATTTTTGTGAAGGGTGTAAGGTCTGTGTCTAGATTCATTTTTCACATGTAAGTGTCCAATTGTTTCAGCACCATTTGTTGAAAAGACTGTCTTTTCTCCATTATGTTGTCTTGTTCCTTTGTCAAAGATCTGTTGACTGTATTTATGTCAGTCTAATTCTGGATGCCGTATTATGTTCCACTGATCTACTTTTTTATTCTGTTACCAATACCACCCTGTCTTCAGTACTGTAGCTTTAAGTAAGTCTTGAAGTTGTATAGTGTCAATCTTTGTTCTTCTCTTTCAAATTGTGTTGGCTATTTGGGTCTTTTGCTTTTTCATATAAATTTTAGAATTAGCTTGTCAATATCCACAAAATAACTTGCTAAGATTTTGAATGGAATTGCATTAAATCTAGAAGTTGAGAAAAACTGACATCTTGACAGTGTTGAGTCTTCCTATCCATGAACATGGAACATCTCTCTATTTTGTTATTTAATTTTATTCATCAGAGTTTTGCAGTTTTCCTCATACAGCTCTTGTAGGTATTTTGTTAGATTTATACCTTAGCATTTCATTTTTTTAGGTGCTGATGTAAATAGTGTTGTGTTTTTAGTGTCAAATTCCACTTGTTACTAGTATGTAGAAAAGTGTTTAATTTTTGTATATTAATCTTCTATCCTGCAACCTTGCTATAATTGCTTATTAGTTCCAAGAGGGTTTTTTTTGTTGATTCTTTCAAATTTTTTACTTAGACAATTATATCATCTGTGAACTAAGACAGCTTTATTTCTTCCTTCCCAATTTGTATGCCCTTCATATCTTATTGCATTAGATAGGATTTCCAGTATGATATTGAAAGGCCGTGTTGAGGGGGAAAATATTTTGCCTTATTCCTGAACTTTGTGGGAAAGCTTCTTGTTTCTCACCACTGTGATGTCAGCTGTAAGTTTTTTGTAAATGTTCTTCAGAAGCTGAGGAAAATTTCACTCCATTCCTAACTTGCTGAGAGCTATTTTTTTTATTATGAATCAGTGTTTGATTTTGTCAAATGCTTTTTCTGCATCTATTGATGTGAAGATGTGATTTTTCTTCTTTAGCTTGTTTATGTGATGAATTGCATTAATTGATTTTTGAATGTTGAACCAGAGTTGCATATCTAGGATAAATCCCATGGTCATGCTGCATAATTCTTTTTATACTTCGTTGGATTCAGTTTACTAATATTTTGTTGAGGATTTTTGCATCTATGCTTATGAGAAATATTGATCTGTGGTTTTCTTTACCTGCTGTGTCTTTGTCCGGTTTCAGTATTAGTGTAACGGTAGCTTCATAAAATGAATTAGGAAGTAGCCCCTTATGCTTCTACTTCTGGAAGAGATTAGTAGATAATTTGGTATAATTTCTTCTTTAAATTTTTGGGAGAATTCACTAGTCACTTCATCTGGGCCTGGTGCTTTCTGTTTTGGAAATTTATTAATTATTGATTCAGTTTCTTTAAAAGATACAGGCCTATTCAGATTGTCTATTTCTTGTATAAATTTTAGCAGATTATGTCATTAAAGGAATTAGTTCATTTCATTTAGGTTATCAAATTTGTGGGCATGGAATTGTTCATAATATTACTTTATTATCCCTTTAATGTTGAGGATCTATAATAATGTCCTCTCTTTCATTATTGATATTAATAGTTTGTGTCTCCTCTCTTTTTTTATTAGCCTGGTTAGAGGTTTATCAATTTTATTGATCTTTTCAAATAACCAGCTCTTGGTTTTGTTGATTTAATTTATTGATTTCCTATTTTTAAATTCATTGATTTCTGTTCTAATATCTATAATTTCTTTTCTTTTACTTGCTTTGGATTGAATTTGCTTTTTCTTGCTCTAGTTTTCTAAGGTGGAAGGTTAGATTATTGATTTTAGATCTTTGTTTTTTTCTAATATATGCATTCAATGTTATAAATTTCCCTCAGCCCACAATTTTGACAAGTTGCGTTTTTATTTTCATTTATTTAAAAAAAATTTTAAATTTCCCCTGATACTTTTTCTTTGAACCAAGTGTTATTTAGTATTGTATTGTTTAATTCCCAAGTATTTGGTGATTTTCCAGTTACCTTTCTGTTATTGATTCTAGTTTAATTCCACTGTGGTCTGAGAACCAACATTGTATGGTTTCTATTCTTTTAACTTTGTTAAGGTATATTTTATGGCCCCAAATGTGATCTATCTTGGTGAATGCTCCATGTGAGCTTGAGAAGAATGTATTTTTTACTGTTCTTAGATGAAGTAGTTTATAGATGTCTATTATATTCAGTTGATTGATAGGTGTTGTTGCCTTCAACTATGTCTTTAGTGATTTTTCTGCCTGCTGGATATGTCCATTTCTGATAGAGGGACATTGAAGTCTCCAAATATAATAGTGGATTTATCTATTTCTCCTTGCAGTTAAGTTAGTCTTGCCTGATATATTTTGACTTTCTGTTGTTAAATGCATATACATTAAGGTTTGTTATGTCTTCTTGGAGAATTGACTCCTTTCTCATTATGTAATCCCCTTCTTTATCCCAAACAACAGTACTTGCTCTGAATTATGCTTTGTTCAAAATTAATGTAGCTATTCCCACTTTCTTTTGATTAGTATTATCATGGTATATCTTTCTCCATACATTTACCTTTAATTCACATGTATCTTTACATTTAAACTGGGTTTATTGTAAACAACATCTAGTTGGGTCTTGCATTTTGATCCACTGTGATAATCTTTATCTTTCAGTTTGTGAATTTAGACCATTGACTTTCAGAGTGATTATTTGATATTTTTGAAATAATTTTTACCATATTTATCTCTGTTTTCTATTTGTTGCTTTGATTTTTGTTCCTATTTTTGTCTTCTATTTTTTTTTCCTTTCTGTGGATTTAATTGATTCTATTTTCTCTCCTTTCTTAGCATGTCAATTATACCTTAAAAAACTTGTTAGTAGTTGCCCTAGAGTTTGCAATATATATTTTCAATTAATCATGTTCACTTTCAGGGGCACCTGGGTGCCTCAGTCGGTCTGACTTCAGCTCAGATCATGATCTCATGGTTCATGAGTTTAAGCCCTGCATTGGGCTCTGTGCTGACAGCTCAGAGCCTGGAACCTGCTTCAGACTCTATGTCTCCCTCTCTCTCTGCCCCTCCCCCATGTTCACGTGCTCTCTCTCTCTCTCTCTAAAAGAAACATTAAAAATATTTTAAGAAAATAAAAAAACTTTCAAAAAATATCACACTATTTCACAGGTAGTATGAATACTCTGTAATAACAAAATAATCATAACTCTTCTCTCCTATCCCTTATATCATTCTGTCATTCCTTTCATTTATACATAAGTATATACATGATACACACACACACACACACACACACACACACACACATATGTACATAAGCATATGTAATCAAATACGGTGTTGCTATTTTGATTTTGAACAAACTATTCAGTTAGATAAATTAGGAATAAGAAAAATAAAAGTTTTATTTTACCTTCAGTTATTTCTTCTCCCATGTTCTTTTCTTTATATAGATTTGAGTTTTTGACCTACATACTTTTCTCTAAAGAACTTCTCACAAGGGCAGGTCCACTGGCAATAAATTCCCTCAGTTTTTGTTTGTCTGAGAAAGTCTTTATTTCTCCCTCATTATTGAAGGATAATTTTTCAGTATACTTAATTCTAGGCTGGTGGGTTTTTTTTTTTCCTCTCCATACTTGGTATATTTCACTCCACTCTCTTCTTGCTGGCATGGTTTCTGAGAAGTCAGGTGTGATTCTTATTTTTGCTCCTCTGTAAGTATGATATTTTCTCCCTCTGGTCTCTTTCACTGTTTTGTTATCTTTGATTTTCAGCAGTTTGATATGCGTAGGTAGTTTTTTATTTATTTATTTATTTTTCGGCATTTATCTTAGTGTTCTCTGAACTTCCTGTATCTGTGGTTTGGTGTCTGACATTAATTTAGAGAAATTCTCAGTTGTTATTGTGTCAAATATTTCTTCTGTTCCTTTCTTTCTTCTTCATCTGATATTCCCATTATACATATGTTATACCTTTTGTAGTTCTGTAGTTATCTTACAGCCCTTGAATATCCTGTTCTTTTTTTTCCCTCAGTCTTTGTTCTCTTTGCTTTTCAGTTTTGGAGGTTTCTATAGAAATCCTTAAGGTCAGAGATTCCTTCCTCAGCCATGTTCAGAGTACTAATTAGCCTATCAAATTATTTTTCATTTCTATGATGGTGTCTTTGTACTCTAGCATTACTTTTTGGTTCTTTCTTAGACTTTCTATCTCTCTACTTACATTGCCCATCTGTTCTCTGTTCTTACCTTCTGTCTGCTTAATCCATTAGAGCCCTTAGTGTATTAATTAGTTCCAGCATCCCTCTATGCCTGAGTCTGGTTCTGATGCTTACTCTGTCTCTTCAAACTGTATTTTTGATTTTTGTTTTGTTTTGCCTTTGGCATATGTAGTAATTTTTTTCTGATAGCCAGACATGATGTACCAGATAAAAGGAATTGCTATAAATTGGCCTTTAGTTATGTTTTGGTATGGTTTGGGGAAAAGGGAAGCAGTGTATAGTCCTATGATCCTATTATAGGGTCTCAGTCCTTTCAGGAGGCTGTACTTCTAGACTGTGAACTCTGTATGTGTGTCTCCATTTTCCCCTTTCCTCCTTAGGTAGGACAGGATGGCTAGAGAGTGCTGGAGTTGGGAATAGTATTGGAGCACAATACCATAATTTATTTAACCAAACCTCTTTTGCTGTACATTTATCTTTAGTTTCTATCTAATTGAACAAACACTATAATGAACATTCTCAGAGCTAAATCTTTTTGAACATCTCTGATTTTCCTAGGGTAGAGTTAGATCAGTGGGTATGCAGGCTTTGATCTTAGAAATTGCCAAACTGCCTGCCATAAATGTATATCTCCACCCAAAATAATTAAGTGCCTATTCCGTGCATGCTGACCAGCACTGTGAGTTGGCTTTATGTTCTTTGTTTGCTAATTTGATAAGCAAAATAGAACAAAGAAGAAAGAGAGAGCTCTTGTTGTTTACAGTTGTATTTTTTTATTTGTGAGGTATAACTTTTTATTTAAAAAAATTTTTTTTTAACGTTTTATTTATTTTTGAGACAGAGAGAGACATAGCATGAACGGGGGAGGGGCAGAGAGAGAGGGAGACACAGAATCGGAAGCAGGCTCCAGGCTCTGAGCCATCAGCCCAGAGCCTGACGCGGGGCTTGAACTCACAGACCGCGAGATCGTGACCTGAGCTGAAGTCGGCTGCTTAACCGACTGAGCCACCCAGGCGCCCCAACTTTTTAAAATATGTTTAATGGCAATTTGCTTTTCTTTTTTTGTGAGCTGTATTGCTCTTAGCCTATTTTTCTTTTAAGACATTTGTCTTTTTGTTCTATTGTGTATTTAAGTCTTTATATAATATTAAGTCTTTGTCATATATCCTCCAAGTATTTTGCTAGCTTATTTTCATTTTTGTTTTTGCTGTTTTTATCATAGAGGATTTCATTTTTCTGTAGCCAAATTTTTGTTATCATACTTCAAAAGAACTTCCCCAGCTCAAGATTACACATCTATTCATATTTCCTCTTGGGCATTCAAGACTTTTTTCTAACATTTAAATTTGTAATATTTATCTAATTAATTTTGGCATATGTAGTGTATTAGAAAACTTTTTTTAAAATAGCCAATTTTAATCACATTTTCTAACTTACTATTCCTGGTAGATGAGTGAACCAATGATTTTTATGTATTTATTTTAAAATTAGCAATATTTCTCAAATTTACTTATTCTAATTTTTAGTTGATACTGTTTTTTCTAGGTAAAGAATTGCATACCTTCTTTCTAGTATTTATGTTTTCTGTTTTATATTCTTTTATGTCTTTGGCTCCAATTTCTAGACCAGTTCTAAGTAATAGTATGGATAATACAGTATTTTCTTTTTTAAAGAAACAAAAATTAACCTGGTATTATCTTCTTTTTAATTTTAAAAAATGAAATGTCTTTTTTTGTGTGTTATTTTGTTGTTGCAAAAGCTCTGACATGTATGAAGCCTTCAATTACCTTTCCCTTTGCATGATCAGCAAAGTATTAGGAGCCTCCCTTTGGCTGAATCTGAGTTGAGTTCATCACAGGCTCATGACTCTCTTGGTTGTGAATTTGTAAGGTGAGCAAGGCATGGGATTTTAGGGGCACTCTCTGTACATCTCTCCTCAAGCCAGGTGGCCACTTTGTCCCTAATGGTTACCAGGAAATCCCATACATTCTTCCCTTATTAATACCATTCTGTAGCCTGAGAACCAACTACCCTGAAACACGTGCAATGATATAATTCCCTTATTGCATTATTCTGGCTTGTATAAGTTAGGAGAAAAAGTATTCTAAAGTCACAGATCATTTTGTTATTTGGAATTTTTCAAAGCTATTATTTGGGAATGAGGAGAGAGAAAATGAGGGGTATGATCGCTCTTAGACTCTACTCTATACCCCTAGGTGAGGAGAGGTTTTGAACAGACCATGGGGGAGTGTCCCATGAAAGACACTTATCCTTGCTTTTCCCCTATCTGTGTTCCATAAAAGGCACATTCCATTCACATTAGATCACTCCACCTTGACCTAGATGAATATCCCAAAACTGTGTGGTCCCTTAGCTTATAGGGAAGCCAGCTTTTCTGGTAATTCCATGAAGTGTACTGGCCTAAAATGTCCCTCTGACCTGAGAGAAGCCTACAAGTCCCGTATTATTGCTTCACATTAAAGTATTGAAGACTCATTGGAAAGGCAGATGGTACCTTCAGATTCAGTAGGGGTTACCCCATTAGGCTGGCCATCATCTCCTTAGCACAAGTCCCAGATAGTCCAGCTGGTCTCCTAGCAGATTGTTGAGAGACAAATGACAGGGAGGTTTGATGTGGAGGGGCAGGGGGAGAGGGTGGTTAGGCCAACAGTCTGTGGAGTGTTCTATTATATATCCTGTGTATTGAAGGAAGGATGGATATTGGAAAGGGAACAGAAGCTGACCACAGATCCTTGGTGTAGGTGCCAGTTTTGCCTGTGGCATCCCTGTCCGGCCTTCTTGACGCTAGCCGCTGCCCATGTTGTCTCTTTTCCCCAGTCTTCTTTCCTGATGGCTTCCACCTCTGTGCTCTTCATCACTGCTCCATGCTTTCTTTCTCTCACCCTCTTCTCTGCACCCCCTGTCATTTGTCCCTGTAGCTCCTGGCACCTGTGAAGCCACCCTGGTCATGTCCTTCCTCACAACTACTAGTCTGCCAGTCTTCCCAGAAAGCTCCTCTTCCTCTGTGCTTCATGCCTCTTCCTTTCTCTTTCCATCTGTTTCCACTTTGTGCATCTATACTTGGCATTGTCTGCATTGCCAAAGAATTTAAGAGGGTTATCCAAAGCTTTTTGTACACGACTCTAAATAAACGGAACTGTATTCGGTCATTTTTTGTTCATGGATGGTGCCAGAAACTTAAAAAGCTTTATACTTCGCTGAATTTATTTTTATTCAAAATAATTTTATTTCAGTAAATAAATAATAGGAACATGAATTTTAAAATACTAGCTATATTATAAATTGCCAAGCTCTTCCATTTGCAGATTTTTGCAACTATAATCAATATATAAGAGAGAAAGAGGGAGGTCCTGGGTGAAGATGTAAGGGCAGACTGTTTTCGTATGTCAGATCCCAGAATGGATAATAAACCATTCTTTGCATCCTTGCTTAGGATCTTTTCTGAGCTTCAGCAGTACTGACTGGTCTCCATTTTTGTTGTGTGTGTTTTGTTGCGTGTCCACGTGTATGTGTGCGGCAACCCCAGGATGAGATCCTGACTGTCATCAGAAGAGTGGATGACAACTGGGCAGAAGGCATGCTGGGAGACAAGATTGGGATCTTCCCCCTGCTGTATGTGGAGGTAAGGTCATGCTCTCAGATACACTTCCTCTTCCACCCTGCTGTCTGTTTCACTAGACAGGTGGGGTTGTGGGGGTGGACTCCTAGCCTAGGACCCCTTTCCCAAGAGAAGAAGATGGGGACTGCATTGGACTTCTGTGCCAGTGCTATGAGAATTGTCTCAGTCCCTCAGGTTGTGTGTCCCAGGCCTGGCTGCAGACTATCTTACCGTGTGGGCAGGGAAGGAGGGTCTCCCCAGCCCCAGAGGAGAAGACAGCATTCCCCTGTCACTGCAAACATAGCTGAAGAATGCTGGCTCTGGTGGGCCGTTTGTGGTCCTCATAGGACTCGCGTGACTGGGCAGCTTGTCCAACTGGGAGTCCTTAAAGCAGAGATGATTTGGGGCCTGTTAATTTCCTGTCTCCTTTCTGTAACTAAGGAGCACTTTGTTTCCAGTGCATAAGTTATGGGCAGTGGCTGAGCCGGGAGCATCTTAGAATGTTTGCCCTGGAAACCCCTGTTTGCTGTGGGCTATTTGTGTATCTGCAGGAGTATTTGCCCATCATGTGCGAGTGTGCTGTTTGTCAGTACAAGTCACGTGTGTACGCCCATGAGCCAACATACCGTTCATCTATTAATCACTGCAGTTATCCATACAGTTCTTTCAGCTAATGCATACTGCGTGCTCGCTGCATGCGAAACACTTCTAAGTACTTTCTCATTTAATTTTCTCAACACCCTAGGCATATGAAAGCCAGGAATGTCCCCACTTTACAGATGAGCCAATAGAGACAGAAAGTTCTCCTAGCTGCTAAGTGGAACATGAGCACAGGCCGGTTGCTCTAGACTTAACCCTTCACTGCCCTGCCCCTGAATGCCCCCCACTAGCAAACTGTAGTTC
This sequence comes from Lynx canadensis, assembly GCF_007474595.2. NCBI lineage: Eukaryota > Metazoa > Chordata > Mammalia > Carnivora > Felidae > Lynx > Lynx canadensis. Next base: position 50,736,114 of record NC_044305.1, on the reverse strand, counting down.
AGTCAGCCTGTTGTGGGGCTCCATGTGCTGGTAGGTGGCACATCTAGCTTTGCCACACCTACTGAGCTGTGTGTGGGTGCCACTAGGTGTTTGTTAAACACATCTGCTGATTCCTTTTTCTTTTTTTTAAATTTTTTTTTTCAACGTTTTTTATTTTATTTTTTTTGGGACAGAGAGAGACAGAGCATGAACGGGGGAGGGGCAGAGAGAGAGGGAGATACAGAATCGGAAACAGGCTCCAGGCTCCGAGCCATCAGCCCAGAGCCTGACGCGGGGCTCGAACTCACGGACCGCGAGATCGTGACCTGGCTGAAGTCGGACGCTTAACCGACTGCGCCACCCAGGCGCCCCATGCTGATTCCTTTTTCATATAGGATAAAGTTCAAATGCTATTGTAAGGCATTCATGATTCATAGCCTGCAAAGGCTAGATGTTTTGCTAGCCTCATCTCTGGTCATTTCCTCTCATTTCCCTAAATGCTCTGGACTAGTGGTTCTCTCACGTTAATTTTGAATAGACTGCCCAGGAGATTCTGAGGCCATCTTATGCAATAACAGTAAGCCCACACACGTACACACACACACACACACACACACACACACACACACACACAGTGCCCACACTCAAGTATACATGGACTCATACACACTCTGACACACACTCTCACACACACATCCACACCTTTCCCTAGTACACTGTAAGAGTCAAAATTCCCCAAACACCTTGTAAGCTTCCATTTGTGCATTTGCTTCAGTTTCCAGGGGGATGTTCTTCTTTATCCTGCAGCTTAAGATCAAAGAACTTGATGCATGAGTAACACTTATAGTGCAGTCTAGCAGTGAAAAACTTGGCCTCTCAGACATCTGTAGCAGTGGAACTATTTTTCCCCAGGCAGACTTCTAAGGATGCTCAAACACATATGCAGAAATGCTTACAGAAACTTTGTTATGATGGCCCCAAACTGGAAACAATGCAGATGTCCCTCAGCAGTGGGATGGATAAATGAAGGATGGTATGTCCATACGATGGAATACTATCCAGCAGAGAAAATGAGCAAAAGACTACTGCATTTAAAAGCATGGCTGAATCTCACAGACAGATCTTTTGAAAGAAGCCAGACACAAAAGAGTACATATGATTTTCGCTTTTAGGAAGTTCAAAAGCAGGTAGAACTACTCCAGGGTGACAGAAAGCAGAGCAGCTGGGCCTCTGTGGGGAGACTCACGGGAAGCAGGGAGAAGGAGGCCTCTGGGATGTGGAGGTGTTTGAAATCTTCATCTCAGGAGGTTAACAGTTATGTGCAGCCGTAGAGTGACGCACAGTTAACATTTGTGCATTTTTCTTTAAAGCACAGTTTAAGAAACTAAGATAAAACCTCATAAGGAGCCCCAAGGAAGGTCACACTGGCACCCCCTGCAGAAGGCCAGGTTAGCCCCAGCAGCTTCCACCTTCTGGAAGGGCTCAGGCATTGTCAGGGAGGTTGAGAGCTTGGGCTCAGGACTGGGAAACCAATCAGTGGGGCTCTCTGAGTGTTCTCCTTAGTTCCAAAGACTTACTCAAAGGGCAGACTTCCTGAGGCCCAGCCACAAGAGACACGCTTTCAAATACTTCTCCCTTGAGGACATAGGTAGGCTCCTGCATCCTTCTGGCTCAGAAGCCCTCCATGCCCCACACCTCCAGTGACAGTCCTGCCTCTACTCTGAACATGGCTGTCTTACTCCTTTGTGTGGTTCCTCAGATAGGATGCCCTGAGGGCCCTTGAGGCTCCAGTGCTAGGCTCTTCCCAGGAGCAGTAGCAGAGCATGCCTGGAGTAGCCATGGGCAGGGGACTTGCTCCTCTGGGTCGTGCCTCTTCCTGGACAGCACTGTGGCCTGTGCAGAGCCTATCCCCTCACCATGACCCTAAGGAGCCCCAGCCACAACACCCCTGAACTGCTCTGGAACAGACTCCTGGCTTCTCACTCAGCAACCAGTGAAGACAAGATGCCCCAAATGGATATTTCCTGAGATGGTGTTTCACTGTTTCTATATCAATTCCCTTTTAAAGTACTTGAGTGGCTCTGGCCCCATCGTAGCCTTGGAGGTAGATTCCAGGGCTTGCAGAGTTCAGGCTGTCTTCTCTCCAGGAGGCTGAGCAGGCCTTTGAGATCTGAGTGATTGGAACTCCAGTCTTCTGCAGGGTTTGAACCTGAGCTTCCTGTTAGGGCAGTTCCTGCCCTCATGCTTGACCCAGATGGATCTGTAATAAGTGAACGAGCACTTTTGCTCTGTAGATTATACAGTCTTCTCTTAACCAGGACTGTTTCTTCACCCTGGGCTTGCCAAGTAGGCACAGTGGGACGGATGGTATAAAACCCGGGTGCAGCTGGCCTGGCCTTGAGCTACTGGCAGCCTGTCTTCTGAGAAGGTGGTCCTGTCTCTGGAAATATCTATACCTCTGGTGTACTGCAGAAATAACCCTGTCATCCACACTCCCTATAGTGCCCAGGGGCCTGGCTGCCACTGTATCCCCATTGGTGACCTGGGCCTGCTGGTCTCAGGCACTGACTGCCTGCACCTGGCTCCTTCACCCTCAACTCCTCACCACTCCTGTGCGACTTCCCTTCCCCACCTTTGACCTCCTTGATGCCTTTCCAGCTCCTCTTCCTACTTTCCCCGCCACTGGTCCTGCATCTTGAACCTGCCTCCATGTTCTTTTCTCCCCCTTTGTTCCATGAACAATCACTGTCCAGCAGCATCTTCACACCGGGACAACAGCACATGTCAGACACCTGCCTCTTTGTTAGGATGACTGCTGGACAGGGCACTCTCACTGGTGTCTATCCAGGACAGAGAGAGGAGCTGACATTGCTCTTGCCCTTGGGGAATAACCCCCAAAACATGACAGTGACATGGCCTTCCTTATGTGCCTCAAGTCCTTGAGGAGGCAGAATAATTGTCATCATTTTCATTTTTCAGAATGGTTCAATCTCAGAGAGTTCCTCAGGCCCAGGGGAACCCTCCTCCTCTAGGTGGGGGCTCAGCATTGCCTGCTGTGGGTAAATGTACTGTAGGAACACACGTGGCACTCTGCCCTTCTCACATCCTGGCATGGCTGGGTCTGGCTTTGCTGTTCCACCCTGCAGCATGAGTACCCCAACTGGGGATCCTGCATTCTCCTTTTCCATAGGCTCCAAGATGGCATGCTTGGCATTTGCCCTTAGTATGGACCTCAGGTCATCCCTGTAGAGCAGGGCCTATTTCTCACGGGCCATGGCAACCCTAGTGGCAGGACGTGACTGGGACTCAGGGCAGCTCAGAGCATCATGGGCTTCAGAGGTAGACCCCACTGGACTCAACACCATGCATTAGACATGTGAATTTTGGCATATTTCTTAACATTTCTGAGCCTGTTTCCTTGCTCATCTGAGGGCAATAACATGGACCTCATGGGGATAGTTGCAAGGCTTCAAGAACAATAACAGAGTGCACAGACCAGACCTGGCATTAGGTAGGTTGGCAAGGGCCATCTGTGTTGTTGCTCTGCTATTGTTTGTTGAATGAATAATTGCACATTGGTCCATTCATGTGTTTACTGAAGATCTCTGTGTCATTTCCTGAGCATTGACCATATTTGGCCTCATATTTCTGAGAGTTTTCTCACAAGTGCTCATTTTTACTCCTCAGCAGGGGTGGGAGCTTTTTGAAGGTAGGTGTGCCCCTATTTCTGTGCAGGTACAACAGCCCCACCCTGGTCAACAAGACAAGTGGTGCAGATATTCCCATGCTGCATGATAGGAGAGGTTGCTTGCTAGAAAGCTATTCTTTTATTTTATTTTATTTTATTTTATTTTATTTTAAAAATTTTTTAATGTTTTTATTTATTTTTGAGACCGAGAGAGACAGAGCTTGAGCAGGGGAAGAGCAGAGAGAGAGGGAGACACAGAATCCAAAGCAGGCTCCAGGCTCTGAGCTGTCAGCACAGAGCCCAACACGGGGCTCCAACTCACAGACTGTGAGATCGTGACCTGAGCTGAAGTCAGAAGCTCAACTGACTGAGCCACCCAGGTGCCCCTAGAAGGCTATTCTTGAAGTGCGTTCCTGGGAATCAGCTTCAGTCTGGAGAGACACCGAGACAGGACACAGGACTGTGTTCTGCCTCAATGGGGGGTTTGCGTGGAGACATAGAAGGAACATTAGGTAATCTGCCTGTGATGGCTTGTCTGTGAGGAAGGCCTGTCCGTGGGGCTGGCGCTAAGACCCAACATCTATAATAAGCTGCAGACACAGTTGAAAAGAATGAACATGCAGTGAGCACAAGTGTCAGGTTCTGCCTTCGCACTCTGAAAATCAGTTGTCGAGGCAGAATGAGGGGGAGACCTGCATCACCAGCAGTTAACTGACAAAGACTTCCAGAATTACCAGATAATGTGATGGCGCTTTACTTCTGCTGAATATGATGTCTAAACTTACTAGCCGCTCTACATGGTTGGTGTTGTGTGGTTGGCTTCCCAGGTGACATGGTCTCGGGGGCGGGGGGGTCCACCCTCATGCTCGCTCGTATGCCCCACCCTACATGTGCACACAGAAACAGATGCTTCACCTCCTCTGGCAGCAAGTGGGGAAGGTTCTGGGGCAAGGTGGGGGGAATCCCTTCCAACTTCCCTTAACTATCCATGGTGAGAAGGGTGAAGGGTGGCCATTCTGTGCTGAAGATGGGCCTGAGTCTGTGGCGTGAGGACAGGCAGAGAAGGAAGAGGGTGTGCAACGCCTGTCCCAACAGCCAGCACACACTGCCCAGGGTGCTGTTCTGGACAGAGGAGGGAGCTTCTTTGCTGCCTTTGGATTTGGCATGGGAGAAGAGATGAGTAGCAGGTTCCCCAAGGGAAGCTCTCACCTCATGACATTGACCAGTGGGTGATTAGATGTGTAACTAATTATTCCTAGGTGCTATCATTGATTCCATTGACTGCTTATATTTGCATAGCTTTTCAGTGGTATTACAGCCATCCTCCCTATTCAGCTGATAAGAAATGTGAAGCCTGATTAAATGGTACCATGCACTGGGGCACTGGGGCTCAGCTGCCTGACCCCTGCCTGGACTCTTCCCTGGTGTGGGCAGGCATACACTGAAGGGGAGGGGAGTTTTTACATTCCCAAAGGAGGCATGGCTTGGGGCTGTGAAATGCCTGAGGGCTCTTCCGAAAAAAAAAAAATTCAGGGAAAACTCTTATGAACGTCAAATAACCTGAAAGCTTGCTTAGCTGAGCGGACATGTGTGTACATCTGCACACAAATAGGATCTGCCTGAGACGGCAGAGGGTGAAGCATGCGGTGAGCCGTGTGTCAGGCTGCCTCTGCCAGACTTAGAAATGGGGAGTGCAAGTAGGGGCACAGAATAACTGGCAGAGCTGCTGGGTCCACAAGGGTCTGCTAATTCAGAGAGAGCATATGCACCAGTGGGTCTGTCTCATAAGATAACCCCAAGACCCAGAAAGAAAGAGCTGGGTGGTTTTCTCCTACCTTCTGTGACCATGGCTGTGGGAATACAAGGTACCACGATGTCCTGGCTGGTGCCCCAGGTTTACCATAGACGTGAGTCACTCAGCCCCTCTCTCCTCTCCTTGCTAGGTGTGGAGATCCAAGAGTTTCTAGGTTCCCTCTCTGTGGCTTGTCAACTCCATGCTTTGGGTATAGAAGCAAAATAGAATTTCAGTGGCAGTAAAGCACAGTTTACCCTGAAGCTGGCCCATGGGATATGGGCATGAGATACCTCTGAGGGGATATGAGGTCTTGGGTGCATGGGCGACATTCTCACAGGGCCCAGTTGAAAGGAATGGAGGCCTGGTAGGAATTTTCACACGTGTGCAGCAGTCTCTCTTCTGAGAACCCGTTCTCAGGTATGGCCACCATGTGCCCTCCATGGGCTGTGGCAGGCATGGCTGTGGGTGAGCCACGTCTGTGGCTTCTTTTCCCCTGGAGACCATGTGGGTGGTGTCACCAGGGAAGGTTCCAGGAAGCTCCTCAAGAACAGCCTGGGCCTGTGGCTCCCAGGTAGGCTTTCCAGGCCGCCACTGCCCTGAGATTTGCCTCAGGTCTGCAACCGGCTGATGGGGCGCTAAGACCTCCAGCCCCTCAGGTCTCGTGTCCCTCTGGCATCACCTATCTCAGACCCTCTGAGACAGACCCCACTCCTGTCTCAGACCCTCTGCTACCCACCACACTGGATGGTACCACTCAGTTTCCCAAACCAAGCCCGGGTTCTCTCTGGTCCCCTTTTCTCCCTCACTTCCCAATCCACTCTGCAGTCAGTTCTCAGCAGTTCTATCTCTGAAAATCCTTCTCAAGTATAACAAATATATAGTATAATTTAAAGTATAACACACCATTAGTGCTTGTCAGACAACTGCTCTCGCCACTCAACATATCAGCAAACAAAATATTCCTGTCTTTATGAAACTCTCTTATGGAACTCACTTTCTGGTGTGGGGGGCAGATAATATGCAAGTCCATTATATAAACGCCTCAGAAAATGATAACTGAAATGGAGAAAAAAATAAAACGGGAGAGAGGAGTGTTGGGTGAGCATTCTAGACAGAGGGGACAGCCAGTGCAAAGTTCCTGAGGCAGGAATGTGCCAGGCCTGCTTGAGGAACAGCAGGAAAGGCTGAGTGGCTGGAACCCAGTGGGCAAGGGGGTAAGTAGTAGGAGATAAGGTAAGGTGAAGAGGGTCAGATCACATGGGCCCTTGAAGGCCTATTTAATAAAATTGGCTTTTGTTTTAAGTGAAATAGGAAACCGGTGAAGAACTTTTGAGCTTGATGATCTGACATAAGTTTTATGTGAATCACTTTGGCACCACTGTTGAGCATCGATTGAGTATAGGGGGATGGGAGATGTGTGGCAAGAATGGAAATAGATTGTGAAGCTATTGCCAGCACAGGCCACGGTGGTAGTCACAGAGGTGGCAAAAAGCATCAGCTGCTGTAGCTAGTAGAACCAGCAGGAAGTGCCGATGTGAGGCTGCGAAGTGTAAAACATCCAGTTTTGGCCTGAGCATCTGGAGGAATGAAATCACCATGGATGTGAAGGGTGAAGTGGGCTGGGGTACATGGAGACCAAGAGGCCAGTTCACAGAAGGTTGGGCCTGGGGTATCTGTTAAACATCTGAGTGGCTTATCAGATAGGCAACAGGTATGCAGGGGTCAAGTTCAAGACAGAGGTCTGTGTTGGAGATGCTAATTTGGGGTCTTTGGCATGTAGATGGGCCACTGTGGGAATGAGTATAGGCTGGGAAGGGTCCAAGAGCAGAGTCCTCCCCTAGTTCGGGGCACGTCTGGTCCTGTGCCTGACACCAGCCTCCCCATCACTAATCTGTCCTCCACACCATATCTGAACAGCGTTTCTCTCAAATCCACCCTGCCCTACCCTCTGCCCCAGCCCCCACCCTCCTCCTTCCTTCCCAGCCTGGGCTCAGTGGTCTCCAGGGTAGTGATCTCCAAACCTGCTGTGAGATGCCGAGACCGGACTTTGCAACTTCCACCTAGCATGGTGGCACCAGGCTGTCTCTAGGCACCTGAGATTCCAGCCACCCAAACTTTGACGGTGCCTTTCCTAGCTCAGGGCCTCTGTGCAAGGACCCATAGAGCTCTTCTTCATCCTTTGAAACCCAACTCAAATGGCACTCACTCCATGGAGCCATTCCCTGAGCCCTAAGACCCTGTTTATGTCAAGGCACAGGGCTTCCAGCGTTTCTTAAACTTCTTCAGTCCCCTGCAATCCTTAAAGGACTGGGATCCTTTAAGTCAGGGACCTCTTTTTGTTCCTTTTTAATATCCCTAGCTCTTAGCAAAGTGCACACAGTGGGTGCTTAATAAATGTATGACTGTGGGAGTGACAGCTTATCAGGAGATCAGCATGAGAATTAGCCAGGAGCCATTTTCTGGATCCAGAAACATGCAGTGATTATCCAGAGCCAGAGGCTGTTTGGGGAATTTGGAGGCACAACGAGAGGTAGGGCATGGGGGAAAATAGGATTGGACTGGTTTTTAACTTTCAGGACAAACCACGTGATGTTTAGAGGGGGCTTGTCATGGGGGCTGGCTGTCTGGAAGCACCAGGAAGAATGTGGTTGCCTTGTTCCTGGATTTTGGAAGTTGCCCACATCTCCCTTTATTGGTGCTATCCCAGGCTGACCAGCACTTCCCTTCATAGCTATGTGCCTTTTCTGGGTCTGACTTCCTTCAACAGACTGCAGGGTGTGCGGAGCACACACACTTGTCCCCTCACAGCTGCGTGCCATTGCCTGTCCCACTTGCCCTGGACTCCATGGCTGCGTGGGCCCAACTCCCACCAGGCTGAGGACACGGTTGAGGAAGGATGGTCACCTCTTTGTCTCACTTCCAGTCTTCACTCTCATCGCTCCTGAGGCTGAGCCCCACGCTGTCTTGGCCAGCTCCCACGCCACCCCTCTGTGAGAGGCCTCTGCCCCTGCTGGGGTAAGGGCTTCCTCCTTATTCCCACCAGGTTCTTCGCTCACCCAGGTATAGGAACCGTTGACATGCACTCAGCTGGAGAGCACCTGGTAGGCAGGATTCCATCCATCTCCTTCCCCTTCGCATCCCCAGATCTCTTGACACTCAGATAAGGTGCAGTTGCAGGTTTCAGTGGGAGGGTGAGCCACCCACCCCTGAAAACTGGGTCTCATGTGCTCTGTGCTGTAGCAACTAAGCATATGCACAGGTGATGGCTGTTTGTCCTATGGACAGGTGGTGACATCTGGTAGAGGGAGCACTGAGCACACCCAGGCCCAGACGCTGGCCACAGATGCCAGGGAAGAACTATTTCGTCTTCCTGCAGGCTGACGGAACTTTTGGGTTGGAAGGGAAGTCTTTCCTTCCCTCTCATATGTCATATGTCAACCTTTATTTAACGTATACATTTTAATGCATTTCCTTGTTTTGTGCTATTACATGTAAACCTGTAGGTAAGGAGATGGCCCTCGGGTCCCTTGGAGGCATGGGTAAGCAAGCCCATTGAAGCGGGCTTTCCTGTGTTCTTGATGGTAATTTATCTGACTCACGTGGAAGGACAGTGGCTGCCTTTGGCCACAACCTGAAAGGGTGCAGGTTGACTCTGACACTCGCAGGTGCCTTTCCTGTGCCTTTACCTGGGAACAACCTTTACCCCCACACTCCATAGGTGAAAGGAGCAGATAGATCCTTGGGGGTTTGAGTCTAGAGGAGGGGGTGTCTGGAAGCAAGGTGTGGTTCAGGAAGGGAAGAAGCTGAGAGGAGGGATTTGAGCATATTAATTGAGGTGTCAGTACCTGCTGTGACAGGTGAACCCTGAGATCCTAGGGCTTAACTGCAGTAGAGGGTCACATCTGGCTGTTCTGGTCAGCCAGGCTCTCATAGGCACCAGGGAGACCCAGCCAATGGGGCTCTACCATCTTTAACACTAAGAAGGCAATGACAGGAAATGACAGGCCATGTTCAGAGGAAAGTCCCTAAGGAAAATCTCTCCTCTGTGGAAGCATCTCTTGCCCACCAACCTGTGAAGGCATTCAGTTGTGCGGTCAAACAAAGATAAACCGGGAGGGACGAGTGGGCAGAGACATGAGGTCTCTGGTGAAAAACCAGGAAAGGGGCACATCTTAAGCTGTTATCAGAGTCAAGGGAATGCTGCTCAGCGGTATATTGGATGGGGCACCCTAAGGGGAGGGTAGGAGAGGGGAACAATAAAACCCAAGGGATAGCAGGGGGTAATTGCTAATTGGCACCTAGAGAAGAGACAGAGACAGAGACAAGAGAGGATAAGGGCCCACCTTGATGGACAGGAGAGAAACCCACCCTTCAGAGGGAGGAGGAGGTGAATGGGAAAGGTTCTGAGGCACACTGAGGCCTGGGCAGATGTTCAGAGTTTATGCCGAGTTGTTCTGGTCTCAGCTACTTGGCACATTATTTGTTGCGAATGACAAAGTTCAGGACTTGAGAACGGAGGCCATGTGGGACTTTGCCAGGGAAGATGGTGGGGGTGTGTGGAAGAGATGCAAGAGCTGAGGGAGGATGTGAAAGGTGGGCAAAGGACTCCTGGTTTGGGGACCCAGCCATATGGGGGTGCTAGTGGGACATGAGTGCTGGGCTTTGGGGCACTGCTGGAGGCTGAAGGTGCTGGCCACTGGCTGTGGAGCTGGATGGTGACCTGGGAGGACAGTTTGGAAAGAAGAGATGGCTCAGGAGAGAGAAGGTTCCTGGGCTATGGGTAATGATGGGAGGAAGCCCAGGTCCAAACAGGTCTGAGGGGCTGAAAGATGAAATTCGAAAGTTGAGCACATGCTGAAGTCCATTTAATTTACCTCTGACACCCCAAATGCATCAAAGACAGCTCTGTCATTCAACACCCCACACTTAGCTGTATGTACCCCAGAGTGGCTTCTGCAGGAAGCCTGTTTCTCAAGCCTGGAGCCGAAGCATGGGCACATGGTGGATCTGTCCTCTGGCTCCTGCTGTTCTAGGACAGCACAGCCCTGTCCTGTTTCCTGCCCTTCTGCTCCCAGGTGAATCCTTCATAACCTCCCACAACTGTGCCTGGTCCTCACCAACCTGAGGGAAGGAGCCCCATGTCCTTGGGGCACTGGAGGCCTGGAGCGTCTGCAGGCACATCCCAGGGGAGCTGTATTCTGGACCATGCGAGAGATGGGGGAATGGGGCCAGGCTCTGGAAAGTGAGGTGGGGGGCAACCTCATCCCAGGACCAGCGGGAGCCCAGAGAATTCTGACTTTGAGGAACCAGACCCCAGCCCTCTGTTGGTGTCAGGACTCATAAGCCCCAGTCCTGGTGTTGAAAGAATCCTATGTGATGTTAGGGAAAACTGTCAATGTGATGCTGTTTCTAGATCCTGGAAAACCGGTGGAGGCAGAAATGAAAATCTTGAGTTAGCCAAATAAATGAAGTACCAAAAACTGCAGTGGTAGTTACTAATGACAACTGTTTCCCATTTGGGAGTCCTTGTCTTCAGCACAATAATTACAGTGTACGTTGTTAGACAGTTTGCTTCTAAGCTTCAGTTGATTGCAATGTTGAACTCAGCTCGTCTTGCTCATGTAACACACTTGTCTCCTTGTCACTTCAGATTTTACAAAAAGAGAATATTATTTTGAACCTCCATCTCTAAATATGGTATTAAAATATTTGGTAATAACTCATTGGCACAACTGACAGCTTTCATTGGGAACAAAATAATTCTGAGTTGTTTTTTTTTTTAATTTTTTTTAACGTTTATTTATTTTTGAGACAGGGAGAGACAGCATGAACGGGGGAGGGTCAGAGCGAGAGGGAGACACAGAATCTGAAACAGGCTCCAGGCTCTGAGCTGTCAGCACAGAGCCTGACGCGGGGCTCGAACTCATGGACTGCGAGATCATGACCTGAGCCAAAGTCGGATGCTTAACCGACTGAGCCACCCAGGCACCCCATCTGAGGTTTTTAATTGTACATGCTCTGTACTGTTCTGAAGTTGTGGGCAGCCCTTCTACCCATTGGATTTGCCACCTACTGATGCAAAGAAAAGATTGCTCATGATTTCATCAAATTTGTCTTGGTTTTCCAGCCTCCTTGACTGGGGCAGGCAGTGTGTTTTCAGGGATGAAGATGAGGAGTGTATATGGCTTCTAAGGGAATGCCCACACCCAGGTTCTTGGGGAAAGCAGCATAGACAGGGGCTCAAAGACCTCTTTCTCCCCTTCAGCACCCTCCACAGACCCTGCACTATATGTGAGATCCTGGGTGGGCAGATTCGCAGCTGTGTTTCTGGTTGGGGGTCTCATTCTTAGTCATCAGTCCTGGTCTCTATGTCCCCCTTCTCCTTCTGTGGACTCCCTCTTCCCCTCAGAGGGAAAGCCAACATGTCAGGAAGTAATATGGACAGTGAGAGGGAAAAGGGGGCTTCTCATTTCCTGTACCCGGTTGACCTGCCCCTCCCTCCCATCTGGGAATGTGGGGCATGGAGTTGGAAGGCCTGGTGCTCCAGGTAAGGGCTTTGGAAGCAGAGGCTTACATGGGCTTTATCCCTCTGTTTGAAGCTTTTGCATTGAACATCCCCCCCTGCCTCACAATGTGGATGGCACCACATCAGAAAGTCCTGTCAGGAGGATCCAATGAGGTAATAGGTGGGAGCCCCATGTGGGCGGTTCCACATCACACAAATGAAACTAATGGTTCTACAGCCACTGGCATCTGTGTCTAAGCACTTTTCAGGGAGACAGAGGCCTCTGGAGAAGGTGGAAGGTTCTTGACAGTTGCTGAGGACTCAGCTGGCCATTCCCCACATTCTCAGCAGCCCAGTGAGTGGGGGCAGTGGCTCCCAGCCTAAGGGGTCTCCTGGATAAAGGATATCATCTACTTGCTTTTATTTATTTTCCTTTATCATTCTTTACAGCCTACAAATCAGCTCTGCTAACTTGTATGCAGTGTTGGCAGAAACATCCTGGTGCTAACATAGAGATGGATTTTGTCTCCCTGACTTGGCTTCTCTTTCCCCACGGGTTACTGTCAGGGCTGTTAGAAGCTCACTGTGTGCAGACAGGTGGGGTCTGGAAATAGTGATGCTGATGCCAGGTACTCACAGGGGACCCAGGAACCTCCCCACCCCAAGCACCAGGTTAGTAGCCTTATAAGGCTTTAATAACATTTCACCCTGGTGCACTTTTAAAACCAATGACGTACAGCTGTGTCTTCATGTTTCACTGCAAAGCCAATGAGGTGACTTCATGTGGCTGCAGCTCTTTCCCCATGGCTCTCCTGCCCTCAGAGCCTCCCTCAGAGCCAGGTCTGCTGCTGTGGGGGCTGGTGGGCGGGCCTGACCCCAGAACTTTCCACAGAGGTGGCACATCTTGTGTATGCAGCACATTTTACCAAACCTCACCCATTCTTTCCTGCAGAGAGATTTTGTTTGAAGCATGCTGCTGGAATTCCTGCTGTCTGTGGAAGGAGATGAAAAGCAGGCTCAGTGAAGGGAACTGGCAAGTGAGAAGCACAGACAGATAGAAGCAGCTTACCCCCCCCTGACTGCAGGGCAGTTGGGTGGCCGGTTGGAGTGTCTTGGGGAGTTTATCTCAGACACTGTGTTTCCATCTCTAGTAGTTTAATTGGAGTTTTTCTTATGTCCTCTGTATCTCTACCCACCCATGCTTAGAAGTATAATCATAGTAAATATTCCGACATGCTCATCTATAAATCCCATCTTTTGTGTTGTTTCTGGTTCTATTTCTACTGACTGATTTTTCTCCTCTCTAAATATTTATAAATTAGATTTATAGATTGCATTTTCCTGCTTCTTTGCATGCCTGATATTTTTAATTGGGTACCAACTTTGTGAATTTTGCCTTTTCCGGTGCTAGATGTTTTTTTGTTCCTACAGATATTCTTAAGCTTTGTTCTGGGATGTCACTAGGTCACTTACAAACAGTTTGATGCTTTTGAGCCTTGCTTTTAAGCTTTGTTCCGAAGGACTAGGGCACCTCTAATGTAGAGCTAATTATCCCCACTTCCAAAGCTATAATCTTCTCCACTCCATGCCCCATGATTTAAGAGGTTTTCATTCTCAAAAGTGGGAATGCAAACTGTTCCCAGCTTTGTGTGAGCCTCAGGTATTGTTCTGTCTTCCCCTTTTGGTGGTTCTTTCCCCAGCTCTGGGTAATTTCTTCCTATGAATGTTCTCATCAATACTCAGCTGTAGACTTTGTGGGTGGAGCTGTGCAGATCTCTCCTTTCTAGGACTTGAGCCCACAGATACCAGTTACTGTGGCCTCCCCAGAACCCAAACTCCATCTTCTCAATTCCAGGGGAACCTGAGGCTTTAGGTGGCAGGCTTCACCTCTCTCATCAGTTACTGCCCTGAGCTGCTGATGCCCCCCCCCCCCCATGTCTGAAAGCCATGTTTCATAGATCTGTTCTCAGCATGTCAGATCTATATTATCCCATCTTGGCTAAATGAGTGTTAACCTGTGATGGTTCAGGAATTTTGAAATAAGGGTGACAAGTCATTATGCTATACACCATAAACTAGTACAGTGTTATATGTCAACTGTATCTCAGTAAAATTTGGGGAAAAGTAAATAGGGATGAGAAAGTTAGAACCACAGGGGTATTTTTGGCAGAACAGGAAAGCTGCAGGTCAGCTGTGGTCTCCTGTGCTGCCTGTCCCCAACTCCAGTGCCAAGAATAAGTAATCAAGGACTTTTTAGAGAGATGAGGAACTGGTGGAAAGCCTTTGAGGCAATTATGTACTATGGATATTGGTGACGACCAAGTTCCAAACACTGTCATTTGCTCTCCCTCCATTTCCTCCCTTCTAATGTGCCCCTGCTTGCCCTGAGAGAAGCTCAGGATACCTGAGCTCACTGCATCAGAAGCAATGTAGAAAAAAAGACCTCAGGAAGGGGACAGGAAAGAAACTTCTCAGAGATTTCTGCCATTGAATGGAGGGGGGTGCCATTTTGTTTAAAGTTTGTTTTATTTTTTCTTTTTGCCTGGCCCATTTCTTACAAGCTTCCACAGCAGTGGGCAGCTGGCAGCAGTGGGGATCCCCCCATGTCTTGACTTGACTACACGTTTTGCCTGCATTTCTGTGTCCAGATGTGGACAGTGCCTTCATGAAAACTTAATGCACTTAACAGGCAACTCTAGTCACCAAAGAGAGCACTGGCTGAGCAAGCTGAGGGAGGGGGGAGCAGATGGGACTGGGCAGGAGCCAGGCAGGACAGCTCCTGGCATCCTGTGTTTTCTTTGCATCTGAGCAAAGTGGTCTGGGAGGCAAAGTCCTGGACCCATCAGGAGAACAGGCAATGTGCCTTGCCTTCACCAGTTTCCCTTACTTTACTGCTGGAGGAATCACATAAAGAAATGAGACAATTCCATAGGAAAGTAAGACTTCAGTTTCGTGCATTTGGCCCAGCCACTATCTGGGTCTCCATGTTTTCCTGCCAGCATCTGCATCCCAAGGCATGATGCATGCACATATATGTGTGATCATTGGGATTTTTCCCCCAACAAAAATGGAAAAGTGCATAGATACCAACTCACCCTGCTTTAATTACTTGGGAAGTTAACATCTTTGTAATACACTATTGTACATTCCATAATTTCTGGGTTTGTTGTTGTTGTTTTATCCCTAACTACAAATGTAAGAAGCCAAACCCTATAATGCATAATTTTTTCCCATCTTGGTCTTGGCATTTGATGGCACAAAATAGGCCAATTCTGGAAAGATCTTGGCTGGGATGCTTTCAGAACGTAGGACTTATGAGGTCCCTGGGAAACCACCTGTCCTCGCTCACTGGTCTCACCAGGAGGGTCTATGGGGATAAGGAGGAGCCTCACTGTCTTGCCCAAGACTGAGAGGTGCAGCTGCTGGCAGGCCAAGAAGAAAGCAAGAAAAGGCTTACATGATTTTCCATCTTCAAGAGACAAGTAGGGACTGAAAATGTCTCCATCTAGGATCAGCTGAAAATGCAGGTGACATTGGCAAAGAACTGGCATTCATGCCTGCTGTGTCCAAGCCTCTCACCTGTGTCCTAGCCTCAAGTTTGTCCAGTGGGAAACAAAACGTGCCCACCATGTACTTGTATGACCATTTCTGCCTCTGGCTCCCCCTGCTCTTCTTCTTTCCCCTCACATGTCACTCCCATGGGCAGTCATGATCCAGCATACCGAGTAGGTGAAGGATGGGTTCTCTTTTCACCAAACTGGAGCACCCTCCACTGAGCCCTTTGTGACCTCAGACTGCTTCTGTCTTCATCTTCCTGTTACTCAGGGAGATAGATGCCTCGCACTGCTCCCCACAGGCTGTCCTGAACTGTCCACTCCCGCCTGCCCTTCCTCCACCATGCTACAATACGCTGCCTTTCCTCAGCTTTTCACATTTCTTTCCTGTCTCTTCATTTCTCCCTTTCCATTTGGGGTAGCCTGGGCCAGTGGCTCAGAAACTTCAGTGAACATTAGAATCATCTGAACACTCCAGGTCGCAGTCCCAGAGAGCTTTATGCAGCAGGTCTGGGTGGGCCCAAGTCTAAGATAGAACTTAGGGAGGAAACTTGTTTTGTTAGATTCCACTTAGTCCTAAGGGTGGGCCTTGGCCATCAATGGGGGAGCCACCCACCCAGGCAGAGTCCTGCTTATGAAGCCCCCTCTTCCCCTTGGGCAGGCCATGGTGGTGGTAGCTATTTTTCAGATGTGATGGTGAAAGCATATTTAGCTGTGGAGAGATTTAACTCTGGGTGTTAATAAGGTGACAGTGGAATATTTCTTGGCTGAGGTTCAGGGCCTGTGTTTAGTGCAGAAGGAACAGCATGTCTGGTTGTACAGCTGGAAGCAAACACATCCATCTGGAGTCACTGGGGTCATCGGGGGACTCCAGCGTCTTCCTGCCAGAGCTGACCAAGCTTTAGTGGAGAGATCTGCCCGGCTGGTCCAAGCTGCTGCCTCACCATTAGTTCAGAAATTTGACAATGAATTATTACCAAAATTGACCCTGTGTGCCAGTTGGAAAATACCTCACATGTCATTATACAGCTCTTTCCTCTTACCTTTTATTATCGCTTCCTGTTTGGAAAAGAAGGGATATAAAGTTTTTGGTGGCCTAGACATTTTTAAGATTCAGGTAGAATGCTCAAACGGTGCATGTGCATATTGAGAGACTTTCTATAGCTACCGCAGTTCAACCGATTATTACAAAATGAGAAAATGTGGCTAATTCTGGCTTCATCTTATTTCTGCTTGACTTACTTAGAGAAACTCAAAGCTATTCTCTGTTACTTTTATTTCTTTCAAATATTCAAAGTGAGAGCAATTAAGAATTACAGTTTGAAGCTACTGAGGACTCTCCTTCTGTTGCAAGCAGGGACAAAGACTTGGTTTATTGACCACACTTTCCCAGATGTCTCTGTTTTCAGTGATTTTCCTGCCTGCCTCCCTGCCCATAGACCCTCAGCACACTGCAGAGCTATGTTGGCCTTTTTGGGAAACCATCTTAATGAGATCCTAGAGGTGTCCAAGTTTCCATAAACACTTGTACTCCGGGCTCGCCCCTCGTAGATGAAGGCAGCCTATCCTGTGTGCCACTGCCCTGCTGGGAGAAGTACACTGGCTGGTGTCTCCAAGGAGAGCGAATGCAGCCACCTTCAGTTTGGGCGACTTCACCTGTAAAATAGAGATACACCTGCCAATGCCAGAGTGGTTGTCAAGAGCTGGAGATTTGTTTGTTCCTTCTGCATTAGGTTTCTGTGAGCACGTCTTAGCCCTTGGCTGAAATGGCATGTTTCGACTACTATGGCACTGTGTGGATTATACCTTTCAGACCACCATTTGTTTCCTCATTCACCCATCCCTTCATTCATTCATGTATTCATGGAGCACCTGCCATGTGCCAGGCCCTGGAGATGCAGCTGATAGCACCGCAGAAGAGAAACGTCTTGAAACCCACATTGTAGCGGGAGAAGACAAATAGTAGAGAAAAACAAATTCTAGAGGGTAGTATATTCTCTATGGAGAAAAATAAAGCTGACAAAGGAGGGGAGCGAAGTGAGGTAGAGGGGTCTGTAATTTTAATTAGCATGTTTGGAAGGCCCCAGTGAGGAAGCGATCTCTGAGTGAGCAGTTCAGGTTCCAGGTGGTGGCCTAAGCTGGCTCATGACTGAGGGGTAGCGGTGGCCAGAGTGACAGACCAGTCCAAGTAGGGTGAGGTGGAGCAGGCAGTGGGAGGCAGACTTTACAGGGTCTCGGAGGCCACTTTGAGGATGTTGCTGTTTGCTGTGAGTAGGTGAGTCTGAGTTTGGGTCCATCTCTCCCCTAGACCCTCCTGCTGCTCATTACATACAACCTTTATCCCCAAGTCCACTGACTCTCCCTGACCGTGTCCTTGTCATTCACAAGCCCATCCCTGCTTTGATCTAGGAAGCTTTGTTAGTGTAACATGAATGTAGAAAGAACCTTCTCAACTAAAAGGTTTTAAGTTGCAGTGGTTAGACCCCATGGGCTCTTGGGCCCCTTAGTACATGGAATGCTACCTCTCACCGTCTCCCAGACAGTCTGCACTCTAAGGTGATGTCTCTAAGAGTCATCTCACACAGTGACCAGAACCATCCCCAAGGTAAGTTGGGTGGCCTCACTCCTGATAGGCCTCCTGTGGAGCCTGTAACTCTTAGAATCAATCCAGACTCCTCACCACAGGCTGCAGACCCACCAGGCCTCACCCCTGCCCTGCTCACTGCCCTGCTGCCCCTTCCTGCCTTGGCATCAAGCAGAGTCACAGCACCAATCCACTGGGCTCAGCCCCACTCTGTCACCTACCAAACTTCCCCCTCCTTGGCCTCTAGTTTCCTCATCTGTATTCTGGGTATAATACACTCACCATAATACACTGTATTCTGGGCATAATACACTGAGCATAATGCCCTCACTGGGCATAATACACTTGCCTACCTCACTGGGCTCTGGTGAGGATTAAGTCAGTAATATAAGTAAAGTGCATATAGCACTGGCTGGCACAGAGTGAGACCTAGGACTTAGAAAATAACATTACCTTTCACATTATTGTTAGACCCCCCTGTGTAGAGAGCAGGAAGAGGAAGCAGACAAGGTCTTATTGCAAAATTGTGTTACTGTTAGTGTACTGTGTTTCAGTCCTATCATATGAATAAGGAAAAACAACTTCAATGCCTTAAAAAATTATTTGGAATAGTCTTCTCTTTCATTCGGAGTAAAGGAAGATAGTCATTTGGAGAATGGCTATCCATGGACTGGATTATCCGTTGTCTGGAACACTCAAGCTTTCAGAAAAGGGTTAACAGAATCTAAGGTTAATACTTTAATGTGGGAGCAGCAGGGTAGCACAGGCCCTTGGGGGACTGCACCAATCAGTCACCTGCAGAGCAGGCGGCTCCAATCCCAGAGCTGCACTGGAGGCACCCCAGCCTTCCCAGCGTACTCCCTGTGCAGGAGCCCTGTCCTGAGCAGGCTGGGAGCTGGGTGCATGCTCACCAATCAAGAAGCCAGGCCCAGCATCAGGTACGGAAGAATAATCCCCAGGGGGTCAGTTAACGCTTCTATAAACCTTTTTGTGTTCAGAAGGGGGATGAATGCTTAGTTGAAACTCTCCCCTTGTTTGCATTTCTCACTGCTGAATTGGTAACACAGTTCATATGTTAACGTGTTCTTAAATATATAAATTTTGGGGAGAATTTGTTGTGTTATCATTGGGTTTTTCTGTCATAGTAAGTGTTCGCCTCCTGTTCTTGGATCCAGCTGAGAAAAAGATGAGTGTCTGAGAGATGGAAGTTGAAAGGTTAACTTCATTATAGCTAAATCTCAATGTAAGAACGTAGATCAGATCTGGAGGTAAGGGAACCTGCTAGTTCCTCGGCCTCCAAGCTAGACCTTGGGACCTCCACCCACCAGCGTGGAGACTGAAAAGCCAACACCCCTGCCTAGAATTGCTGCTCCCACCCCCAGAGCCTACAGCTTCAGAACAGAGTACCTCCACCTAGTCCCTGGAGATGGACCAGTGACACTGGATATCTCCATCTGCTAAAGACGCACACTGAGCAGTCACAGATGAAATTACATGGTTTCTGCAATTTGCTTTAAAATACTCCAGAAAATCAGGAGAGGGGGCAGGCCTCACAAGAAACAGGAACAGCAGAATGGTGGTGGTTGCTAGAACTGGATGATGGGGTTTCATCCTTCAACTTTTATGTCTGTTAAAAAGTTAAATGCTGTGTCAGACCTGCCTTCCCAGAAGTCAGATGGGGAGGAGACAGGAGCAGAGGCCAGGCAAGTGTGCCATCCCAGTGCAGCATTGGCACATTTTTTTCTCAACTCTAATTTGTAAGGCAGAAGCAGTCAGAAACAACAGGTAAGCTGGTGTGACTGTGTCCCCAAACTACATACAGCAGCAAGCAGTAGCTGGACTTGGCCTATGGGGCTGGTTTGCTGGCCTCTGCTCCATCCTCTGTTTAACCTCTCTAGGTTTCCATTTTCCTTTCATTTTGATTCCTTTCCACCTTTTGAGCCTCTGATGCCCTCTTGGCAGCCTCCCACGGGAATACTGCCAGAAGAAGCTCCCTAAAGGCTGTGTAGTGTGACAGCCAGGTCTGTGTTCCCATACCAAGACACCACGCAGATAGGGCTGGAAGCCAAGCCATCAAGGAGGAGGGAACCTTTGCTAGCCCTTCCCTGAAATGTCCTGCTCCTAAGAAATATTGCATCTCACTCAACTAAAAAGCACCTAAGTCTTTCATGGCACCTTGCCCATTTTTTACAAAATGGAAAAAATGTAATAGTGCCACAACTCATGAAATCTCACCATAGGTTGATCAATAATCCAGCCTAATCTTCTCTTTTGTTTTGTTTTTAATCACTTTGTGATTATAAAAATAATACCAGGCTATTGTTCAAAACAGGGAAATTCAGAAAGATAGAAGCAAGGAAATTAAGATCCCCTATAATCCTACCAGTAAATATAAATATGCGTGTAGGAAAAAAATGAAATGTTGTTAGCATATTATTTTATTTCCTTTATTCTTTTCTATGTATAAATTTACATATATTGTGAACAAGTCTGGGATTATGCTATATCAGTATTTCCATCTTACTTTTTTCATTAAATTGTGAGAATTTTCCACTGATGTTGTGGCAATAGCTTCAAAGCCCGTTGGCCCTATAGTCTGCTGTCAGCCCAGTAGTCAGGGGATCCTGTTGCATGCATATCAGATGTCTCTCTGCTGCTTTAGACCTCCCCCATCTCACTCAGAGGAGAGCCAGGACTGCCCCACTGATCCTTGTCATCTCTGACCTCATTTCTACCCATAAGTCTGCTCCAGTCATCCTGGCTTCCGTCTTCCTCCTCAGACACTCCAGCCCCACTCCCACCACAGGGCCTTTGCACCTGCGGTTCCCATGCCCATCACATTTCCCCTCAGTGTCAACATTGCTATCCTCCTTCAGGTGTTATATCGGAGGTTTTCTTCACCCTCCCCACCCACCATGCCTTCTCTCCTATTTCTTTCTCCATATACTCCTCACCATCCGACATACTAAATATACCTATGTGTTTACTTGTTTATTGGCTGGGTCTCCATGAAGGTAGGGGTTTTATCTGTTTTTTTTCACTGATGCCAAGCAAAACCCCCCTCATGCAGCAGGCGTCTAATACATGTGTGCTCAGTAATCAGATCCCCTTCTTATGTAGCACCAAACCCAGGTGGCTTGGGTGTCTCTCCTCCCCCAGTCAGTCCATCTAGGCATGTCCCCCACTGCCTACTGACCCAGGAGTCTCCAACAGCCCTGCCCAGATCTTCCTCAAAACTTCTGTACCAGCTCCACAGAGCTATCCGTTCCCTGTTCAGGAGTCTACAGAGGCTTCAGGTCACAATTCTCACTCCCATTTGGCCTGAAATCCCTATGACATGAGCACTGACTTGAGGCCTTGTGCACACAGCACATAAACACACACGTGTGTTTGTATTCCTGCCTGTGCCTCTCCCCTACCTTCAAATACTCATGTCACTTTTGGCCGCTGCCTGTAACCATTGAAATTAAGTTCCTTCCTCACTTATACCAGTCTTTCTCTAATTGATCTTTCATTCAGTTTGCATTTATTAATTCCAAATATTCTTATACCCCTTTTGTGACTGTGAAATATATCCCTAAGGAAAGTTCTTTCCGTGAAAAAGCTTCCCCAGCCACATGTTGCTGTGTACAGCTCACACATGACAGCCAGTGGGTGACTGATGTGAACCAAGTGGGCTGTAACTGGGAGCTCAGACTCCGGGTTCACAAGAATGTTTGGCGTGCTAGCTCCAGCACTCCCTCTTCTCTTAGCCACTGGATGGGCGTGTGCAAAGTGGGGTGTGAATTTCACCTCCCCAGAGGGGTTGATAAGGGCATAGGTCAAAGTGCAGAACACAGTATTTAGATCATACTCAATAAGTAGACGTTATTGCATACAAATGCTCATGTTAGCTGTATACTTTCATTGATTAGGTGTTTGTTGAGCACCTATTGCGTGCCTGGCACAAAGCTCCTTAACCATCTGTTAAGTGAGATGAATGTTTACAAGAGGAAGAAGTAGTCTGTAAATTTCAAAACTCTGTATCGGCTCTCAGATCTTGATGATCTTGTTACAGAGATTGCCCTGAGATCGAGAGAGAGAGAGAGAGAGAGAGAGAGAGAGAGAGAAGGACAGAGACAGAAAGAGAGGGAGGGTGGGGGAGGAGATACATGCTATCTGGAGGCTTTGTAAATGGTTGAAGCCTGTTTAAAATTGGTGAGGAGGGGCACCTAGGTGGCTCAGTCGGTTGAGCGGCTGACTTCGGCTCAGATCATGATCTCATGGTATGTGGTTTGAGCCCCGCTTCGGGCTCTGTGCTTACAGCTCAGAGCCTAGATCTTGCTTTGGATTCTGTGTCTCCCTCTCTCTCTGCCCCTCCCCTGCTCGTGCTCTCTCTCTCTCTCTCTCAAAAATAAATAAACATTAAAAAAAAGTTTAAAGTGGTGAGGAAGTAGCAGTCAGAATGTAAAGGCTGCAGCAGAATAATTCAGTGATGGCCTGGCCCGTCTTCCATTTCTCAGTCCCTTGCCACACTGGGAGCTTGCTGCAGTATCCTGGATCTCTTGGCCACATAGATTCTGTTCTTTGCCCTTGGGAGTTGATTTCCAGTCCCAGAGATGTTCCATGTAGGGCAGGGCCCCACTTTGGATGCATAGGCACCCAACCTCTGTCAGATAGGGCCATCAGTGCCTCCCTTGTGGCCATAAACCCATGCACAGCTGGTGTGTGTGTTCAAGGATGCGTGTTGCCAGAGGGGACTAGAAAGGGTTGGATGGATTCAGAGGCAAGTGTTGTTTCTAAACCTGTGTCCTCTGCAGGAAGCCTGTGGTGCCTGGGGTGCCCCCAGAAAGGCTCTCTGGATGTCCATAGAGAGCACCATGTGGCAGTCCTGGGTGCCACACCACACCTTCAACCTGTGCAGATGGGGGAAGGAGGACTTTTATTTCTTGATGGGGAGATAGTTCTCTGTTCCCCTTGATGCCAGTGGCTTTCAATGTTTTTAGATTGTGACTCACAATGAGAAATGCATTTTACATCCTGACCTGGAGTATACAGTGGTGTGTATGTTGAAACTAAACCAATGTGTCCTGGAACTACTTTTACCCTTAGTGCATGTGATGCATTCTGGTATTTTCTCTTTTAATCTGATTCATCTTTTAAAAAACACTGATCAGGGGCGCCTGGGTGGCGCAGTCAGTTAAGCGTCCGACTTCAGCCAGGTCACAATCTCCCGGTCCGTGAGTTCGAGCCCCGCGTCAGGCTCTAGGCTGATGGCTCAGAGCCTGGAGCCTGTTTCCGATTCTGTGTCTCCCTCTCTCTCTGCCCCTCCCCCGTTCATGCTCTGTCTCTCTCTGTCCCAAAAATAAATAAACGTTGAAAAAAAATATTTAAAAAACACTGATCAGGGCCCACTGAATTGATAGTTTAAAAACCACTACTCTTAGCGACAGATCTTCAAAGTAGGGCACATGAAGCTCTGTAAGGAAAGGAAATATTAGAACTTTTTTCAAATTTATTATTTAAATTTTTTGAGTTATAAGTTTCAGTTTCTATTATGTGTATGTTTTATGGTGTATATAATATAGTGGTAGACTAGAAAATAGATGTAATTTACTGGAGCTGTGTGCCCAGAAATTCTTTACTGCTGGGGATAAAGGTTACAGGGCCCTTGACTGGGTCACTCTGCTGGCCTGGCCCTGGGACCCATTAGTGAAGCTGCCACCTGCCTTCTGAATTCTGGACCAGCCCCATCTCTTTATAGTTCCCTCCTCCTCCTTTCTTAGCTGCCTCAGATCTGTGACTTCTGTGAGATTATTTACTCCGGTGCTGGTCTAAAATGGTCAGAAACGCATGTGCAAGCACACCCCAGGCAGGGCGCTCTCCTGCAACTGGAGCATCTCTGCAGGAGGCCATATGTGCCCCTGCTGGGACAGTTAGAGGTCTTGCCACCATCCCAGCAGAGAGATGTCCCCGTGGGGGCTTCTTGCAGAAAACAGAGAATAAATGGTGCCTTTGTGTTCCTCTTCTCAGTTGGAAAACAACCATTTTTTTTTCCTTTTAAGTTTTATCTTCAGGAAGAATTATGACAGAGTCCCTACACTGATCACAAAACTTCCAATAAATGGTCCTTTTGCTTACAGGACATACGCTACTAAGGTGCTTTCATAACTGTTAGCTGCTTATGAGTTGTTTTCTGAGTTTTGCACATTCTTAACGAATGAGTGAAGTTTCGTTTTCTTACTTTAATTTATCAGACTCTTCTTGGAATCTTCCTTTTTGTGGGGGCTTTGCTACCAAATCAAGAGTGTAATTGCTGGCACAGGCAGGGAACATAACCCACTATTAAGAGGCTGAATTCAAAGAAGGGGAAGCCTCATTCCCTGTGGTAATTGGGGTGAGCGCCCAAGAAGGAAGGGATGACAACTTGGGGCAGAGGCTGAGGGGGAAGGAGTGGGGTGTGTAGTTTCTGTGCAGTGGAGGGACCCGCTCACCAAGTAGGGACACACTGATTTTCTATCTCGGGGCAACTTGGGAGGTGCACATGGGCATGGTAGTGGCAGTGAGGTTATTGCCTGGGCTTACTGCCATGTTGCAGGTGTCTGTAGAGGACCAGGGGCCCCTCTGACCTCAGGAAGGTGCTGTCAGGGCAGTATAGCAGCCACAGAGGGTTACAAAGTGAATGTCACTATGGTCTTCGAGAGGGCAAGGGGTGGGGCAGATTTGCCAGAACAGTCCTCAGTTAGCCCAGCTGCCCGTACCCTGAGCTGCTAGCCCATGGAGGCATGTGAAACAGCCCCTGCTCTACAAGCTTTCCCAGGAACTGGCAGAATGGTGTAGTCCACCACTCACAGGAAGTGCCCTGGCTTTTGTCCAGTCCGTGATAATGGGATGTTGAAATTAACACCATTCCCCACCCTTCACATTAATTCTTAGGATCATGTCTTTCAAAATCCTTGCCTGTGCTCAGTTTTTATATGCAAGATGAGGCCATTGTCTACACCTTTGTCTTAGTTGCTGCATATTTCTTGTTTTAAACCTCAGTTGTCTGAATAATGGCTTCAGTTCACCAGCCGACTTTGGCAACTACAGCCTCACCTGTCCACCTCAGCCATCTTGAGAAGGGAACATGAGAGAAGAGGATAGAAAAGAGGCAGCTGCCCTATGCGTGTGGGTCACACACAGGAGTGCCAGTGGCCAGGGATAATGGCTTCCAGCACATAACCACAGCACTTATTCCCTCATAAAATGTTTAATTCTAAGGATGGGGACCCCCTTCAGGGTAAATAAGCCTCTCCTGTAGCAGGTGCACAACAGATATTGTTCAGCATATGGGAGAATGTCTGTCCAGAGTGTTGGCACATGGTATTACAGATGTCTAGAGTTCAATGTTCCTGGTAAAAAAGTTCGGCATTGTTAACAGGCCTGTGAAGTCACTGCCCATTTGAAATAAATAGGAAGGGAACAGAAATATCCTCCCACCTTTGATGACTGCAGCTGGGGTCCTCCTAGTGTGAGAATTTGCCCGACCTAATTTCCATGCTCCCAAAAAGTTCTGGTTTTTAGAGAACCATTTGAATCTCTAAAATGAACCCAACCTCCTCTAATGGCCAAATGCATAGATACACCTCAATAACTATAACAATTTTTTAACCCAAGGATGTATCCATACCAGAAAAGCATCCCCACACTCTGTGGTAAAAAGTGAACGATGGAAGATCCAGTGAGCTGTGTTAGAAAGGGTGTGAGCAATTGTGATCCTGCTGCTTGTTAACTGTGTGATTCAGAACAAGACACTTAAACTTTTATTTGGAGCCTTAGTTTTCTCATCTGTAAAATGGCCGTGTCGACCTTGGATGGTGGATACAAGGGTGAGACAAGCCTTGTGGAGATGAAGGTGGGTCTTGGATGTGCTTGGCTGGTGGTCATCACCAGGCCTCTTGCTTTGACCTGCTCAGTCAGTGGTCGAGAGCCCTCATTTTGGCAGCCTTTCTCATCAAAGGCCAGAGCTGTATTCCAGACACAGCCTTTGGGGAGGAGGGTGAGGTGTGCCAGAGCTGAAAAGAAACCATTCTGTTCTCACCTGCCCCTACTGATGATTTAGCCTCGTAAAGAATGGAGTGTTTTACAAATAAGCACAGATCAAAATGCAGCCGGCCATCTCTGCCTGCCCACCTCAGTGAAGCAGGAGGCTCCTGAGATTTTTCCTAACAGAAGTTTCGGGTGGGTAAAGGCCATTCTTCATCCACTCCTGAGTTTGTGAAGCTCTCAGGAATAATAGGCCAACTACCAGGCATGGTGACCTATGGTCTACTGAGCCCACCAGGGGTGGGAGCAGTGCATTAAAGGCAAATGCCAAGCAAAAGCTGCTGTTTCTGGCCATGTGGCTCTTTTGTGGGGAGAGTGCTTCATTGTGAAGCCAAGGTTGCAAAGCAGTTTGTGTTCTAGTCAAAGAGGGTCTGGTGAGAGCAACAGCGATATCTCCTGGGAGTTTGTAGACATGCAGAAACTTGGGTGCCATCCCAGATCTATCAAACCAAAATGCGCGTCTTTAAAAAGCACCCCCCCGCCCCGGTTATTCACCCCACACTGAAGTATAAGCTTTATCAGAGCAGCCTCTCTTGTTCCCTACAGCATCCCGGCACCTAGGAGCTCAGGACAGGCAGGTGCTCAGAAACTATCTGTTGTGTGCATGCATTGATTGGTGGCCTTTGTTTTAAATTGTGATGGCTGCCTTCCAGCATGATCACCTCTTTGGTTTCCTGGATTTCTGAGAGAGGGAAGACACTTCCCTCCCTCAGGTCTTCATCACAAGCCCCTCGCTCCATGCTGTCGATGTGTTGAGGCTGTACTTCCTACCTCTGGGTTAGGATGGAGGGTTTTCTCTGTTCTTTTGCTTGAGCAGGGAACCCTTCACCCATTGTCCTTCCTTTCATGTTACATCTGATATCAGCTTGTATGTCTGGTTTTCCAATCCTATTCTCTCTTTAAAAAAAAATACTTCCCACAGTATACTTCAGTATAAAGTCCTCTTGATTAGAACTGGTGATTTCTGGGTAACCATGCTGTGCCCAGGCCCCCATCTCTGGCACTTTCCTGGACCAAGTGCCGAAGTCCATTGCTAGTCTTGGACTCACCAAAGGGCCCTCAGGGCTCATGTAAGCCTGCCAGTGAGAGCCTTTTTTACTTAACCTGGTCCCCAAATTCACATGCAGCTAGAATTCCACCACTGACTCTAAGAGGCCTTCCTATGGAATTTTTTGAACAATGGAAAGAAGAGACCCTTCAGTTCTTACATTTGCAGGTGTTTCTGTGGCTGGAGGGAAGAGTGGTATGGAGGAAGACCACATCTGAGCTGACAAAGTTGGTGAGGAAGCATCCTGGGAAGAGGGTCCTAAGCCACAAGAGGATGTACAGTCTGTGATGGGGGTGCGGCTCTGGCTGACTGGTATGTCCCACCCTCAAGACTGGACTCCATGAAGAGGAAATGTGTGTGGTGGTTAAGCGTTTGGATTTGGGGCTGGCTCCTGTAGAGGGCCTCCCGCAGAGCAGGAAGGGGCAGGCCTGCCATGGGTGCCCTCTTTTCCAGGTGCCAGTGACTGTCCTCATGATACGTGAGCAGACCCATCAAGGCTTACACGTGTTGGTGCCACTACTTTGTTTCCATTTTGTATGGAATTTGGAAACATCTTCTATTCCCATCCAAAACCAGTCAAAATGGGAATTATTGGGTACATTGGCTAATCACCAATTGGGGGGGGGTGTGGATGAAAACAGTGCAGTCTATGCCTGTGTATTCCTGTCTCTGTAGGTTGGAGAAATAGATGAGGTGACCAGCCACATGCAAATGGAGAAGCAGAGCTCTTTCATTTCCAGATGAGCATCTTGGAGTGGGGGGCTCGGAAGGGAGCAGGGAGCAATCTTTGGGCACAATCCCAGGAAGCACTCATTGTCCCCACACACCACCCTTCACAGCTACTCACAGAGTGTTATAGCATTCTGATTGTGCGGGGGAGCGAGGGGGCTGACTTCAGTGTTCACCCCCTCCTTGGCCCTCCCCTAGGACCCCCAGTAACCAGACGGGATCCTACAGGTCGACAAGGCAGGCCGCAGCACCTGCTCAGGGGAGGGCAGAGCCATCGATTTCTTGCAGTGTGGAGGGTACAGGCAGGCCAGCAGACACTGCCCCCACTTGGGAGTCTGAGGAAATGGGAAATCGTGGCTGCACCTAAGGGGTTTGATGCAGGAGCTGCTGTCCCGGGCAGATGCTGGCAGGTGAGGGTGTCCTGCGATAATGGCCCCATGTGGACTGGGATGGCATTGGTGGCATTGGTGGCATTGGTGGCACTAGCACCTGAGCACCTCGTGACATGACTAATTGGAGCTTATTGGGAAGATGATGGCAGCTCCCCCCAACACTGAGCTTCGCCTCCTGGACCAGGTCACCCAGCTGCAGCAATCAGTGTGGCCTCTGCCAGTGCACAGTCTACTGGCCACTGCACTGTCTAAGCCTTGTAAGCCAGGCTGTCCAGTTGAGGGTGGCCAAGTACTGGTTAATCCTATGTATATATGGATCCAAAAAGAAGCCACTTGTCACAAAAGCAAAGATTCAGTAAAGAAGATAAATCTGAACTGTCTCTCTTCATCAGGAGGGTCTTTCATTGGTACGTCCCTTGCCTACTGCAGAGATGTCAGGGACCCTAAGGCTGCTGGTGACGTATGGAGAACTCACCACTTGGAAGTAGCCCTCCCCGCTCCTTCAGCTTACTAAGAACCCCTATCTTTGATGGACATTTATCGGCCCTCCCTTTCAGTGCCCACGGTGGGCATGAGTGAGAGAGGCATGCTACCCCCACACCCTCTTCGCCATCAAGAAGGAGGGCAGCATGGTTGGCTGTGAGCAGCCTGCTAGGCAGACGTCTTGAGGACCGGCCAGCATTGGGATGAGCCATACGGCTGCTGGTGAGCAGGGTACTGCCAGGGCCAGCCCCTGTGGTGCTGCTGGCTGTGACATCACCTCACATCATGGCTCTGTGTGTTTAGGACGTGCACCCACCTGCTCTGTCAGTGCCCGGATATCCTGGAGTTTCTTTTTTTTTTTTTTTTAATTTTTTTTTCAACGTTTTTATTTATTTTTGGGACAGAGAGAGACAGAGCATGAACGGGGGAGGGGCAGAGAGAGAGGGAGACACAGAATCGGAAACAGGCTCCAGGCTCCGAGCCATCCACCCAGAGCCTGACGCGGGGCTCGAACTCACGGACCGCGAGATCGTGACCTGGCTGAAGTCGGACGCTTAACCGACTGCGCCACCCAGGCGCCCCTATCCTGGAGTTTCTAATACTCAGCAGAGTCATGGGGCAGCTAAGTGAGACACTCCAGATCAGCTGCTCTGGGGAAGAACAGAGTTATTTTAGCCCAGCCTTGGGCATTATTGGTGCCGTTATGTCTGCATAATAACATGCTACATGGAGACACATGGCAGAAAGGGTTGAGGCTGTGCTCTGATGCTGGTAAATGAAAGTCATTGTCTCTGGTACTTCCTGCTTCTCTGTGTTCCTCTTGGCCCTTCAGCATGGGTGCAGAATGCTGGACTCCAGGAGGCCAACCCCATGGAGGGCCATGGAAGGCAGCAGCCACTGGTTTGTTCTGTGAGCTAACACTGTTGAGGAAGCAAATGAATAAAGTCATAAAATAGAGCAAAAACAGCTGAGCCTGGTTGGAAGAAACATTTCAAAGGAAATAATCCTGGATTTAGATCACACATTTTGGGGCCTACAGTGAGTTTTTCAAAACCTCCCTCTGAAAGGCAGGTATTCGTAATGGAAATGCTGACAAGCCTGCGGCCCTGTTCCTGGGCTGTCTGTAGGCAGCCGGACATCCACCGCTGCTGCTTGTGTGATCTACTCGGCATTGTGGACATGAAGCATCCCCTGCTCTGACTGTTTAAATTCAGTGGGGCTTTTTTTTTTTTTTTTTTTTTTAACTCATCAAGATGCTACCAGCTGCAAACCCTAGTAGTGTGTGCTGAGGAAGAGCCTAGTGATTTCCTCCGCCATCCCAGGGCTGGGGGTTTCCTAACCCAGACCTGAAGTCAGACTTCATGGCAGGTGGGAACAGGCATGGCCTGTCTTTCTGGCATGGCCCTCCCTCCCCTTGATCCAGCCCACATTCCAGGCTCAGCCTATGACATGTGTGTGGCTCCTGCACCAGGGACGTGCAGATCCACAGCTGGTTCCAGTTTGCCTCCCCCTGCCTTTGAGGACCTCCCACCTTTGTGGATTTCCTGGATGTGCTCTTCCCAGCCCCTCCCCTACCCCCACTCCTATCTGAGCTCTCTGCAGCCACCAAGACCCTGCTCAGTTCTATTCTTCCCTGTGGGTTGCCCCAGTGGCCTCTGCTGACTCACCTCTTCCCTAAACTGGCACCTCAGATTGCGCCTTACCATCAGCACTGAACTCTGCGCACTCCAGGTTCTTTACTTTGGCTTCACTGCAACCTTCTCTGTCCCCCACCTGTTTTGCAGCTGTGTTCATGTTCCAAGAGGGCCCTGTGTTCTGCCTCCTCCCCTGACCTCTCAGGCAGGAGGCTCTCTCCCTCTGAAGTCCATTCAGCCTGGGAAGTGGCCCTGGTGCAGGGGAGGCTGTGCCCTGCCAGTGCATGAGGCAGGGGGGCACATGGGGTGCCATTTATACTCTGGGAGCTCCCTCCCTCGGGGCAGCAGAGCTGGACCAAAATGTGGAGAAGGGAGATTCGTCTTTGGTGTACCCCTTCCTCTTTCAGTGTTCCTTATCTCTGCCTTTGTGGCTCCTCCCTTGGACACCCTATGTCATAGTCGATCCCTAGTGAAAGACTTGGTGGACAGTCCTGACCAAGCCAAGTCCTGTCCCAGGCCCTAACTAGGATATCGACTCTAGGGCGACCTCTGTCCCCATGGCACTCATGTGAGACCTACTGGGCCTAGCATGGGGTGGCTTGCTCTGCCTGGACACCCTGAAACTCTGGGCTCCAAGACCCTAAGGCTTTTTGGTCAGCTCAGTCCCACTGACCCCTGACATTCTGTCTGTTTTGGGAATGTTATCTGTACCTCCTGTGCATGGCTGACATCTGAAGCCCACCCCCACTGCATTGTGGCAGAACTGTGGGGACACCCTGCTGCCGGCATCTCAAATCCCAGGGGGTGGTGGGTCCCACTCAGCCTTCTGGATGGTCTGACACTGCACATTTTTCTTTCTGATCCTCCTTTCTCCTTTTCTAATTCTCTTTTCTAGTTTTATTGCAGTGACAAGGGCAACGTGCAGGAGCACATCCAGGGCACTATGCCACCGGTCAGCACTGGCCTGCCCGGGGATAGCTTGCCCATGAAAGCATCCTTCCCTCAACCCCTGCCCACACCTCATGAGCCACTGGAGACCTCTCCTTGCCCATCTCTCAGGGACAGGCACGCCTGTGCTTGCCTCAGTGGTCACACAGAAAAAAACCCTGGCCAAGGCCCAGATCTTGAAGTAAATTTTATGAAAACTTCTTCAGAGTGGTGGGACCCTTTCACCTTTAAGACCATTAAGAAGAAATGGATGAGCTGGGGACATCACTGTCCACCTGCAAGAACACAGCAGGCTCCTGGCTATTTCCACCCGTTCTATGTCAGGCCAGAGAGGTGTGCTTGGAACACATTCAGAAAGCAGACTGGAGCTTGGCAGTGACCGTCCTCAGGGCCTTTGCCCCTAGGAATTACACAGAGCTAATGTCTATAGGCTGGAAATTTGGAATATGATATGTGGAGAGAAAGGACTGAGCAGGCAGGGATGAAGCCCCAGCTGGCCTTGGAAAGCCAGCAGGAGCTCTGTCCTCTCTGCTCTCAGCCGCAGCCAGGATCCAGCCGTGTGCTGCTGCCTCATGGTCAAGAAGCTGGACTAGGGCACCCATGCCCACTGGTGTAGGTGTCTCTGTGGCTGCTGCTCCCCAGCACCAGCAGAGCTGCATCGTGCTAGCAGAAGCCGTATGTCAGGCCTGCCCAAGCCCATGACACCTGTAGCTGTTTCTGTTTGCTAAGGAGCAAGCAAAAAGCAAAGGCTTGTGTTCCTTTATGACTTACTCTGCACTTCCCGACCGTAGGTTCCCCAGAGGGCTAGTTGGCATTGGCTCAATTTCTTATGCCACATATGAAAAGATGAGGAAAAATGAATGGGATTTTACAGGCATTACCTAGCATAATGATACTTATTTAACCCACCTTGTGGAGATGCTCCCAAGCTGATTCTCTCATGTCATACCTTCTTCCTGGCCACTCTGTATACACGGTAACCCGCTCCTCATCCTTCATTCTTTCCATCAGTGCATGCTCCCCCATTAGTACAACTTTAGTTTGAGCCAAGTGCAGACCAAGAAGGAAGAGCTCCATTGTACACCTGGAATGAAAAACTTGCTCCAAGTGTGGAGTCAGGGGTCAAGTTGGCTCATAGAGGGTAACTGACCTGAGATCCCCAGGCCACCATGAGCACAGGGCCCCTCTGGGCTCAGGTGCCACAGCACAGCCCTGTGTCAGCCGTCATGGAGTGCTGACTCCCAGTTACCACCGGCTGCTCATGGACTCCAGCCCGTCCCACCTTTCGTGATGAGCACCACCCAGGATCCAACTTTGTCAAAGGCAAACTCTTCCCTGTAAAAGCCCCTTCTATTTTATGGAACAGGTCAGGAGATAAGGGAAGGAGCAGTACCTTACGGAATTGCGGAAAACAATACAGTATTGCCTCCTCATGCACTGGGAGTCACATCAGCTCTGGGTCTTGACAGCCTGAGTGGAGGCTGCAAAGAGGTACTGCGGTGGAGGTACTGCAAAGAGCATCCATGCGCAGTCACCAGCAGTTAAGAAGTGCATTCTGGTCATACACCTTGCATTTTCCTGCCAGCCTGGCCAGAACTGTGCAAGGCAGGCTGGAACCTGTTGCCATAGGGAGTGTGGGGTGCATGGCTGTGTTCCTTCTTCTTCTCCTTCTGTCCCATGCCCTCTGCAAATCTGCACCTCACACCCCAGAAATGGGCAGCCTGGGAGAGGGTTGGGGCTACATAGGGGCAGACAAAAACAACTGCTCCAGAAACCTTCTCAATAAAATCTGTAGATGTAACCTGCGGCCTCTGTTTGTTTCTGGCACCATTCACAGGGATGCCCTGTTGGAAAGATCTATGTGATTATGAATATGTTGTCGGGTTGAACTAGGGACACAGGCTGAGAGCATGGAGAGCAGGACCGAGTGTGTGACTTCTATTTAATGAAGCCTTCCTCTGTCTTTCTCACCTAGCTCAATGACTCAGCCAAGCAGCTCATTGAGATGGACAAGCCGTGCCCAGCTGCTGCATCTGGCTGCCATGCCTCCTTGCCCTCTGACCCTGGCGCGGCAGCCAGTGTGGCCCCAGGACCCACGTTAAGCAGCACTGGGGCAGTCAGTGCCTTTCAGCGGCGTGTGGACAGCAAGAAGAATGCCAAGAAGCGCCACTCCTTCACTGCGCTCAGTGTGACACACAAGTCCTCCCAGGCCACCAGCCACAGGCACTCCATGGAAATTAGTGCTCCGGTCTTGATCAGCTCCAGCGATCCCCGGGCTGCAGCCAGGATTGGTGACCTGGCTCATCTGTCCTGCAGTGCTCCTGCCCAGGTAACGTCCTCGGTGCATGGACAGGGAGGTGCCAGGTGTCTAGCTCTGAGGTCTGATGACTTCATCGTCAGCTGTATGCTCCGTATCCCATCCCCAAACCAGCATGAGGAAGACAGTGGCAGCAGTGCCCTTTGGGGTCATCATGGCTTCCTTCTCCCCGCCTGGCCTCGGGGACCTCCTAAGCTTTGGTAAACATATGAATGGTACTCAGTGTCTGGAAGATGATCTAGAAGGTGTGTGAGGTGCTTCTCAATGGCCCGTGACATGACCTTTGATTAACATTGGCGCATTACTCAAAGTTATCCTTTGTCAGTGTGCATTCAGTGCCATGTGATTGTGTCTTGCAGTAGGTCTGGTTTTAGTTTGTTTCAGTGCTAGTATCTTTTTGGCATCTCTAACACTTGCTAACCTTGTTCCCTTTCAACAGACCTCAGAATCAGAATTAACTATATTATTTGGTTACATTCTTCTTACTTTTACAGATACCTTCTATTTCTAGATTTGTCCCTGGTCTCATTACACTAGTAAGATAAAGGCAAGGGGAGGGACTTACTCTCAATCCATCAGGCCAGTGCTTGTCTCATACCCTACATACTAGTCTCTACATACATCCTGGTCTCTATGTCCTGTAATTCATGGGCAATAAGTCCAAGGCTCAGGCTTCCCCAGTGTTCCCTGGAGGTTCTGAATGGATGTCAGCAGAGCTCTCTGGCACTTTCCTCCTGCCCCACAACATGGGCTCTGCATGCCTGAGTGCAGGGTTTGGTGTTCTCTCTACCTTTCCTTTATCCTTACCTGCTCTCAGCCCTCCTGTTCACAGCTTGTCAGTTAACAGGAGCAGAGGGAAAGTTCCCGGGCTCTGCAGTCTACTATAGACAGGTCCCAGGGCAGGGACCCTGGGTCTCATTTTCCAACAGTTACACTTGAAGTAAAAGTCATGGGCAGGCTCTAGACTTTCATAAAGATCATTGGAAAGGGTGAGAGGTCAAGCAAAGCAGTTTCCACCTATCTCCCATCCCAAATTAACTTAACTCCCATCCCACATAAGGGGTAGCACTGAGCAGCTATGGGTTAAGGGTGAGCCACCACATACTGTGACTTGCAGGCACCAGCCTGCTGTCCTCGGTCAGCTGCACCCAGAGACCAACCCCCACTCTGCCACCTACCCTGCTGCCTTCCAGGCTTGGTATGGCTTTGCTGGCCTCATGGGTCACACCAGGACAGCCATCCCTGGTCCACCTGAGGACCACTCAGGCTGCTGTAGTGTGCTAGGTGCAGATCCTGCAGATGGCCACAGCGCCACATGGCACCTCCTCCCCACCATGCCAGGCACACTCTAGGAGGCAGACCCAGTCCCAGAGTTCTGTGCTTGGGGAGCAGACTTGAGCTTTGTGATCATGCACCTGGAGAAATCCAGCATCATTGCGGGTTTGTCTCCATCCACAAACAGAGGCCTCCACGTGCCAGGCTGGCATAAGGGGATGGGCTCCAGGATGGCAGAGCAGGAGCACCTGGACTCCTTGGTGCCCAGGGACCTAGAGCAGTGCTGGCCCCAGCAGGCGTCCAGTCAGGTCCCAGACCCCTCAGGCCCCTCCAGACTCAATATGCCATCCAGGTTGTGGCATAGACTGTCTTTACTGACAAGATGAACTCTTAGCCCCTGTGAGTAGAACAAAGGCTGGTCATCAAGAACCAAGGCCAGTTCTGCCCACATGTATGCACCCCTCACCTGCACACCCAGGGCTTCTTGGGCTGCAAGAGCAGAGGTTTTATGACTTTAGGTCATGGGTCCCAGAGAATTTTCTTCTGGAGAACAAGAGTAACTGTTGTCAAACAGCAATTATTAAACCCTGGTTGAACACGGCACAGTGTTGTATAGAAAGTTTGTAGCATCAAGCCTGTGTGTCCTGGAAGAGCAGCCAACTGGATGGACAAGGGGCGGCTGGACCTATGTCCCTGCTTCCAGGCAGGCTGGCATGTGTGGCCTTGGGTCAGCAGTTCCAGCTGAGTGCGTCTGCAAGACAGGCTCCCAAGGTGACATGCTACCTTGTGTAGAAGTAACTCAGATCAGAAGGGGCCACCCAATGTGAGATGACTGCTCTGCTCTTTGTATAATTGACTTGATTCTAAATCTGTGGAGGAAAATGAACCAAATGCAAACACACACACACACACACACACACACACACACACACACACACCAGTGTGGGTGATATGCTCTGAAGAGGTGAGATACATGGACAAGGGAGCACCTCAGTAGCTGAGTTGGGGCTTGCCAACATCACTGACTCTTTTCTCTCCCTTTTGTGTTCCTTTTTAAAGTGGAAAGGAAGTGTGGGGGCTGTGGTTTCTATAGAAATGCCTCTAAAATATGGTAGCTGTTTCCCTGCTTTTGAGACGAAATGTGGTGAGCACCATTAAGCCTGAAGCTATGGGGTCCCAGCAGAGTACAAGGTGCATGGCTGTCCGTGGAGTGATATCCGGGGTGTGTGTGGTCTGGGGCTCGCTTCCACACCCCCTGGCAACCCTGTTCCATCCTTACCTCCTCCTCTGTACTGATCTCACCTCCCTTGTCTGGGCTTCATGGCACATCCCACCATCAGGAGAGCCAGTGAGATTGAATTATTTTCAGTCACATGTGAGGAAACTGAGGCCCAGAGGGCATAAGTAATATCTCAGTGCTGTGCTCCTCTGACAGCCCTCCCTGCACCCCAGCTCCCATCGGGACTGGCATGGATGTGAGTCTAGGACATGGACATCACGTAACCCCTCAGCTTTCCCTTCTGTAAATGTATGGGGCTGACCTCAGGCCCAAGGAGATGAAGAGGGAAAATGCCAGTCAGTCCCTGCTGAGAGCGGCTGGTGCTCTATAAAGGCTGTCCACCTCTCTCCTCCCCTTTCTCTTTCAGCCTGGGACCTGGTGTCATGCAGTCTAGGGCGGCATTTCAGGGGGAGGACCAGGGGCCCTGCTCACTAGCTGTGCACCTAGGAGAGTTGCTGAACCTCTCTGAGCCTAGAGAGCTGCCACTAGAGAGAGCCAGGTTCAACACTGTCCTCTTGACCCTAGAAAAGCTGTCCCATCTCTTCTTCCAGAGCCTCAGTTTTCTCGTGTATTAAATGGAGCAATGGTGCAGGCGTTGAGAGGGTAAAATGAGAGCACCAGATTGCCTTTTCTCAGTGGGCATGTTATTGGCTGTGGTGGCTCTCCCTGCTGCTCAGAGAATCGTGGAATGGATCACCAGCCCCAAGACATCAGATAGGGCTCCCAGGGCTCCCAGCCTCATGTATTCTGGCCATTGCTCTGCTCTGAAATTCTCCCTGTGCTGTGTACTTTGCTGGACCCTGGAGGTGCTGGGAGGCCACAGGTAGATGAAAGGGTGGGTGATGCCAAGACTGCCTGCAGCCACACCTCCTTTCTAGGAAGTCTGAGCTTGATTAGCATCCCCATGAGCCTATGTCCCCCCGACTGTCAGCCACTCAGTGGTCTGTCCCCAGTGACAACCAGACCAGGCGGGGTGTGGTCCCTTGTGTCGTGAACCCACCAGAGAAACCAAGCATCCCTCCCAGAATCTGGTGAAATATGTTCCAGTCACCCAGAGGTCTGAACGTGCCCCCAGCACATCCCTGGCCCCACAGCATTGAGGTGGCCGGTCTGGGGTGTGGCCTGGGTCTGGGGACTTGAGAGCTTCCTGGCCCACTGCATGCAGCGAGAAGAACCAGCACCTCAGACACCAGCAACAGCCCTTTTCTCACACTCCAGGATGTTTCACAGGCCATGCCTAGACCTGGGCCCTAAGTCTATACAGGGTGACCAGCGTCCCATTGCACATGGTGCTGCAGGGTTCCCAGGACACAGGACTTAAGTGCTAAAACCAGGACCATCCAGGCACAGAAGGATAGCTGGTCACCCCACAATATTTACCTTCACTGAGCTGCAGAGGGTGGTGTCTAGAGGCTTTCTACAGAAAATGTGGTATGGTCATCTCTGTGCAGGACCTGTGTGCAGTACCAGAGGCCCATCAGCAGGGAAGGCCAGGTCCCTGCTCCTGAGGGGGACAGTGGAGGAGACATAAAGGAGGCTGTGAGGCTTTGCTGTGGGACAGAGCTATGGATCCTGGTTGCCTGGATTCCTATTTGGTGTGTGCCATGCCACCTGAGGAGGCTTTTAAAACCTTCCAATCCGGGACCCACCCCTGAGTCAGAGAGGGAGGGTTGGCACGTTGTATCAGCCAGGTCTATGTACAGGGATACTGTGTAACAGTCACTGTGCAGGGATGCTATGTAACAGTCACTGGGGCCTGGGAGCCACACTAGGCCCCCAGGCCAGGTGGGCTCAGGTCTGCTCAAGGGCCTCATTCAGATGCCCCACCCAGAGAGGCAGTGTTTCCCTGGAGTTTGAGGAACTTTCTTCCCTTCTCAAAGCCAAGACAAGGGCCCAGTG
Source organism: Lynx canadensis (assembly GCF_007474595.2). Classification (NCBI taxonomy): domain Eukaryota; kingdom Metazoa; phylum Chordata; class Mammalia; order Carnivora; family Felidae; genus Lynx; species Lynx canadensis. Next base: position 50,697,938 of record NC_044305.1, on the reverse strand, counting down.
TGCTGTCACAGCAACAGGCAGGGGATGCATACTCCTATGCTGGTGGAGGGAAGGCCAAAAAAGATGTCATGTTGCCCCTGGAGATCTTCAGAGCTCTGCAGGTGAGTCAGCTGTGCAGCCAGGATGCTGTACTGGGCCCGAGGCTGGCAAACTGTGCCTGGTAGGGCTGCTTCTGTATGGCTCTGGTGCTAAGAATAATCTGCATGTTTTTAAGGGTTGTTTTCAAAAAGGAAATGAAGAGGATGGACAGGAAAAGGAGAGGAACAAATAGCCCAGAGCCTGAAGTGTGGACTCTCTGGCCCTTTACAAAAAGAGACTTGTGGCTGAGGTTGTTTTGATGCTGACCCTGTAAAGGCAGAAAAGGCCATGATGAGAAGAAAAAGAGAATCCTAGTGGTTATGTAGGGTCAGGTCAGGTTAGAGGAGGGAGTCCTCAAGCAGAACAGGAAGAATGTTTTGACTCTGGCCCAAGTTGAAAGGCACCAATTCCACATCCTCCCCCAGTCTGGAACTTGATAGGAGGGTGGGAATGTGGGAGGTTCTGGAATTTGAGCACCTTTCTCACCGTGAAGTGTGCTGTCAGACAACAGCCTTCTCATGAGGTTTCTGTGAACCATGTGGGAATCCTGAGGCTCTAGACTCGGCTCCAGAGGTTAGTTCTGGAGAGCTGGGGCACAGGGACGAGGCACAGCAGGCAGGGACTGGAAGGATAGTGTCCAGGTGACTGCCTGTACCCAGCCCTCCCCCTCCTGGAGGTGCAGAGCCAGGCTATGGCCGCAGTGGGTAAGGTGGAAGAGGGTCGGCCCTTCTCCTTCCTGCTGGTCTTCTCTCAGTGACTGTTGGAGGCCTTGTTGACTCTTATTTGTCGTTATTATCATTACAAGTAATGCATTTATTTCTTCCTGCCTTCAATTGTCTAAGACCACTGTGGTTAGCTCCAGTTCAGGAAATGCAGGCTTATATCTAGCAAAAAATTATCATAGGATCTTGCATAGGGATGGATGGCCACCTGATATAAATGCTTCCTTCAGACCCAAAACAAAAGAATGGCCTAAATAACAAGGATGCTAGGCTTCAGATTCCCCAACTGACCTATAGAATCAGTACGTTGAAACCATTAAGGGAAGGAGCATGGCTATCTCCTCTAAATGCCTCTCATTCTTCCCTCCTCTGGGAACACACTTCTTCCATCTCACAGTGGATGCACTCAGCTCTGCAGTCTGACCTCTACCTCCACCCCTGCTGCCCACACCCAGCCTGTGGCCTGCAAGGCCACCAGCAGGTCCTATGTCCCTGCGCCACATCCCCAGCTGGCATCCAGCAGCTTTGGACACTGTGGGCAATACTCCCCTCCTGAGCCTCTCTTCGCTTTGATTCTGGGACCCTTCTGGAAATTCTGAGCACTTTGCTCACCCTTGGACCCTCTTCCTCCAACTTCCATGTGAACATCAGTGCTCCCCTGGCCTTTTCTTCCTGTCCCACACACATACCCGGAGGTTCTCATCCAGCCAACAGCTAACCCCCAAACTGTTTAAACTCTGCCTCCCCAGACCTTATTCAACTATAGATTCTTTCCTCCTGCTACCTGCCAGCTTCCCCTGGAGAGGTACTCCATATCAATCCATGTCAGGAGAGAATATTCTCTTCTGTCCTCACACCTATTTCCTTCTCTTTGTTCTCCAAATTCCTGAAGCTAAGACCCTGTGTCCTCCAAACTCTGCTCTCCCTGTCACCTCTGCCATCCAAGGAGGTGTCAGCTCCAATTCTGAAGTATTTCTCTCATGCCATTAGTCAGGATGAAGTAGATCATCCACTGTTACAAAAAATTCCTGATGCTGGTGTGGTTTAACCCAGGGAGCATTTATCATGCATTTGTGCAGTGGGTCAGGTGGCCCTCCTGAATGGCATGCTCATGGTGTCCAGCCTGCTTCCTCTTGTAGCTGTGTCTTCTACAGCACATGGCCTCCAGCAGGAAGAGGGGCCTAGAGAGGAAGCCCTTGTGCACTTAACTGCCTCAGCCTGGAGATAATACTCATCACCTCCCATCTCAGTTCATTCACTAGAACTGGACACTCAGCCCCAGATTAACTTCAAGAGGCTAGGACATGTGGAGAAGCACGAGGATGTCGGGCAAGCCCAGCAGTCCCAGCCCCACCACTGGGGTCCTTCTCTCCATGGCACCCACTCTGCCTTGGTTCAGGCTTCTCTGAGCCCTCACCAACTTGGCATCAACTGATTCCTAACTCCCTGCTTCTGGGATTCCCTCTGGAATCCATATGTAATTGGGCTGATCTTTCCACAAATGCTTCTGGAGACTCTGCATTGCCTTAGGATAAACTCCCAAGTTCTTAGCTTGGCCTGCAGAGCCATTCAGACTTAGCCCCAGATTGTCTTTCCAGCCTCCCCTGCTCAGTTACTGTCCACTCCCATGCTGGCTGCCCAGACCTGCAGCCTGTGCACCCCACACTGGCAAGCTCAGGCTCACCCCCCACCAAGACTGATACCTATGCCCGTCCTGTCTGCTTCCTGCTCACCCTCTTCCCCTCTCATCCTGCCCCCAACACAACACCCAGACACAGCCCTGGATGGGAAATTCCTGCTCACCCTTTGCAGCCATCTGAAACAGTCACTTCCCCTCCATAGCTTCCCGTGGCTCCAGGACACCTTCCCCCAATCATTTCCTCTGTGCCTGCAGGACTTTTGCATACATTTATCATGGAAGGTGTGGCCTTCATTTGTGTATATGGCTGCTCCCCTTAGCTTCAAGTCTTTTAGGGTGGGGACTGGTTGTCATTCACTTCTGTATCGTGGTACCTGGCCTGTAGCAGAGTTAATACCCATATGGTTTTTCCTTGGGTGGGCATAGGGCCTGTGCCAGCTGCACTGTATACTGAGCGGTCTTTCACACTTAATGTAATGCCAGAAATGCCATGTGCCCCCCTCCCCACCACTGCTACCAGCTCCCTGAAGGCTCACGATCCATGTCAGCTGCAGAGAGGTACAGCTGCAAGGTGACCAGCTGAGGGACTCCCAGGGGTACATGGTCGGCTGAGCCTCAGATGGCCTGCCCTGCTCACATTTGCACCCTTTATGAATTATTTCTCCCTGCCATTTGGAGAGGTCAGAGGGTCAGCTCAGTTCCTCGTGAATAATGAAGCAGCACTCATGTGTCTCCTTTCTGCTGGGAGAGGGAGGGTTATCAGAGGAGAGGACAGAAAGGAAGCTATTCAGGCCAACTCCAATTTTTAAAATCCAATTATTTGCTCATAGAGATCATTGGATCACATTAGGAGGTGATTAGTCACATTTTAGAACTATTCCCTCATAAACCAAACAGAAATCCAAGTAAGTGAGTAAAGGCACCACCAGACTGCCTGAGGGACCTCCAAGGCTCACATAGCTCTGGAGTGCCCCAGTATCAGCCAGTGTGAACCAGGTCATGCTACGGTAACAAGCAGCCCCAAACCCTCGGAGGCTTACTTCCCACCCACTCTGCATGTCTAGCTGACCCACGGTGCTCTCTTCTCTTCCCGGGACACCAGCAGACACCCACAGGCCAAAACTGGTAAATAAAGTTTTCTGTAGAACATGGCGCCCCCTGCTCATTCACACATCATCTGTAGCTGGTTTCAAGCCACACAGAGGAGCTGTGTTGCTGTAACAGAGATTATATGACTTTTTCTGGCCCAGTACAGAACACATTTGCTGACCTCTGGTCTAGAGTGTCTCATCACTGTGGCAGGGGAGGGAAATTCGCAGCGGCCCTGCTCTACTTGCAGAGGGTGGGGAGGCGGAGTCCAGTGGGTACCTGTGGGGAGGAGAGGTGAACAGCCCCATGACACCACTGCGCCCAGCAGTGTATCTGTTTGTGAGTGTTTAACTGCTTACCACAGGGGCTGGGAGGCTTGAAGAGGCAGAACTGGACAACGGGAGGAGCTGACACTTATAAAGCCCGCAGGCCACGTTTTGATGCTGGTGGTTGTTGGACTGTCCGTGTGGTGCACACTGGTTCTGTGGGATGGAGCACTCCACATTTGGGAAGGGCTCTCCAGTTCTGGGCTCTCTCTGTGAAGGGGCCAGCGTCACACTCAGGCTAACCCCATTGAGCCAAGAATAGATTCCTTCATCAGACCCCATGTGTGGTGTCAGAGCCGGATGGCTTACAAATCAACTTCCCATAAGCAAACAGAAACCCTTGAGATTAGGAAAATGCCCTTCGAAATCAATGGAAGGGGATGTATTTGACATTCAGGGAAAACATCAAAAGGGAACACCCCTCGAGTGTCTTCCTGCATCTGAGAAGTAATTAGGAGAACTCCACTTGGAAGCTTCCAGGGCATCTTTAAGATCTGCCCCCCCCCCCCCCCCGCCACCACCTGCCATCAGAGGGGCACGCACCAGGGGCTCTCCGCAAAGCTGCTCTTACAGGCTGGATCTTATCTCTACCACGGGACACAGCTCTGACGGGGAAGAAGCTCAGGGGGCAGCACTGATGGAAGTGATGGTGGCTCTGTGCTAATGGCCTTGCAGCCCCCAGGCTCTGTCACTCACCTGCAGGGCAGAGCGCTTATGCTTATTGTTAGCATTTTCAGAAAGTTACAGATTTAACTCCATGCTTTTAGAAGGAGCCAAGAAAAAAAACAGTACCAAGTGAACATGGGATGAAATAAAAAATCCCATCCTGAGGACCTTGTGCAAGGAGTGCTTTCTTTTGCAAATCTGGGAATTGCTGTGTGTCCCTGACTTACCAGCTGTGCCTTCAAGGTAGGGACAGAGAACTGTGGCCTGGCTGTTTTCATCAGCTTCCAGGCTCTTCATCTGTGGTATCAAGTGCCAACCATGTTTCTTTTGCTGCTATGACAAGACAGAAGCTTCCATATCCACAGTTTCTTTCTGTGCCTCAGACCATCTGCTGGTGGATGAGGGAGGGACACATCAGGGAAGGTCCCTGGTGTCACCTTGGCACCTGGTAAGCACCCAGGGGCTCTGGGTGGGCATGTGCTGGCCCAGAAATGCAGGTGAGCTACTGGTTCCCTCCATCCAGCCTCTCAAGTTTGGTGAGCTTTTGTTAAAGCAGCAGCCTGTGGGGGCACCTGGGTGGCTCATTTGGTTGAGTGACCACCTCTTGATTTTGGCTGAGGTCACGATCTCAGCCAGGGCTGTGGGATGGAGCCCTGTGTTGGGCTCTACACTGAGAAGGTAGCCTGCTTAAGATTCTCTCTCTCTCTCTCTCTCTCTCTTAAAAATAAGCAAACAAGAGCAACAAAAACAGCAGCCTGTGGCAGATATAAAAAGGGTTTCCTCATAGACCCCAGCCTCTAGGACCCACACAGCCATCAGGAGACAAGAACATAGATCCATGCCATGGAAGGTAGAAAGTAGGAAGCTCCATAGATGAGCACAAAGGAAGGGCCATGGCAGATCAGAAGAAGAAGGGTGGCTTTGCTTCTGGAAGGAAACGAGGAAAGGAGGCAAGAATGGGCACCAAGGATCACTGAGGTTGGCATCCTCCTGGGTCTTCCACTTTCCATCAAGGCTCAGGCACAAAGGTACATTGTTTCTTGGTAGGAGGGCCATGAAGAGGTTCAGAACTTTGCCACCTGCCCCTGATCTCCTAGCTACCTACTCCCTGCCCTAGCCAGCCACAGCCACTTGCCAGAGCATACCCTGCTGCCCTTTCCCTGCCCCCACTCCCCAGGCATCATCTGGATGCAGTGAGGAGTGGGAAACTCTTGCAGCCTTCCCTGATCAGCCCTCCCGCTTGTCCCTTAAGCTTGTACAACTGGGCCAGGAGAGCCACCAGCTCTCAAAATGTTACCACAGCCTGTGAGATTCGCTAAGACAGGTCTGTTTGCCCCTTTTGCATCCTTAGTGCCTGGTGTGGAGCCTCTGTGAAGGGGGCTTTCAGAAGCATGGGTGGATGGACAGACACACGGAATTAGAGTTGAGGAGAAGAGTGTCTCAAAGCTTGTCCCTCTTGCAGCTTCTCACTATATTGGAGGCACCTTCTGTTTGAAGGCAGAACAGATAGGTTGTTGGGATATGACTAATATACGTTTTGTGCAAAGCCGGATGAAGATGCCTTGGGTCTTACAGGCTCACACAAAGAAGTGGGGGGCGGGGTGGTCCACAGGAGCTCCTGGCACCTTCCTGCAGTTGAGACCATCAAGCAAGCTGATTTTTATCTCCTAACCTAGAGCCACTTTGCGGATACTGTTCTCCAATATCCTACCCCTCTTTTTTGGCCATTCTGGTTAAGAATGTTCTGGGGATGCCTTGTTAAGAGGTTTTGGCACAGCTGTGGCTTTTTGATCCAGTAAGATGAGAGCAGATGCTGGAAGTTCATCCTTTCACTATAGACACCTACAGCAGAGGTTGGCAAACTCTTTTCAGTAAAGGGCTAGATAGATAATAAATATTTTAGACTTTGTGGGCAATGTGATCTCTGTCACAGCTCCTCACTTAGGCCCTTGTGGGTGAAAGCAGCAAATGGGTGGTGTGGTTGGATGCCATTAACACTTTATTTACAAAATAAGGGGATAGCCAGATTTGAGCGGCAGGTGAGTCTGTCAACCCCTGAGAAGACCATGGAGACTAAGTGAGGGGCCTGTTCATGAAGACCTGGAGTCAGTAGCTCAGATGCTAGGGTCAGATGCTGGTGAGCAAATCCAAGTTCCTGCAGGGAGGAGAATGGGTAGGGGGCAGTATTCAAGTTGAATGGAGGCCTCCTTGAGGACTCCATTCTGGGCAGTCAGCCAGCTTTCCTGAGTGCCGACAAGAGAGCAGTGAAGGTTATGTGGGCACAAAGCATGGCCCGTTCTCTCTCCTGGGACAGACCATCTTGTTCAAGCTTCTTGGCCCTTGACCTCGAGCTATCAGCACGAGCACATCCAGCCCAGGCCCCTGCCCTTCCCAGCCCTGCTGGGCCCCCCAGCCCAAATCCCCTGGGCCAGGGTGTGGGGAGGCATCCCTGGACCCTCTGGCCCTGCAAGCTGTTTATGGTTCTTTTTTGAGGCAAGCAGAAGAATCAGGCCAAAATGTTTCATTCTAAAGTTTTCTTTAGAAAGCACGTTCCTAAGAGTATGATTTACACTCTGTGTTACAGAGTGGTAGTGTGTGATGAATAAAACATGCTCATTTCACTGCTCCTTGGGGTGATGACAGTGTTTTCTGGACTCATATTAAAAATTAAAACAAGGAGATGTTTTTCTCAGGGTATTAGTCTGTGCCAGTGTATCCAGGAAAGCGCCTTGGAGCCCCCATACAGCCTGCCAACCACAGACCCCCTTTTTCCCTCTTACTAATCCCAGCAGGAAAATAAAATGGCCTGTTTTCCAGTACCACTCAGGGGCCCCATTAAAATGCACCTCTGGGCCTCTGGTGTCTGGTAACAACCTGACAATTTGGAATCAGGGGTCCATGGCCTCCACACTGCAGCCAGAAACTGACGCTGGGCTTCCCACCAGCAGAGGCCAAAATACTATGAAGAGATATACAGGCCACCACAAGAAGTGATAGCCCACTCCAGGGGTGTATGAACCACTCACCCATGCTGTCTTGGTGGCTCTGTCTTTTATAGGTGGGAAAAGGAGGCCTGGAAGATCAAAGGCAGTTTGCCTTGATCGCAGGATTACATAGCCTGCCTGTGCTGCAGCCTCCTGACCCATGCATGTCCTTGGAGGGCAGTGGGTATGAGTGGCACCAGGGAGCAGCATTACTAGGCTCCTTGGCATGCTATACCCCTGTTTGCTAATACTGTGGTCAGTTTTATTTGATGGGGGCATCACCTCTGACCTCTGACCCAGCCAGCTGACCCCACATATACTTGCCTCCTGTTAAAAGCTTGTGGACTGTATTTTTGAACATTAGGTCCAAAGGGATTTCTGGAGTCATACATTCTGTAGGGTCAGTGGCTCCAAGGATCCTCTTGTTGGCTGGCTCCCCCAGATCGATGTGTGCTCACCTGCCTGGGATGAACCCCAGCTTTTGTCTGATATAGAGTCATCCAAAAAGAGTATGATATGAACGTGCTTTATCAGAGTCAAAGACCTTCTTTGTGACAGACCAGTGGTGCAGCTCCATGGTACACAGGGCTAGGCTGGGCTATGAAGTCAGGGCAGAGATGTCCACCTGCTGACCTCGGAGACAGGGAGAATATCTGTTTGAGGGCCTCATTCCCAATTATTTTTATCTGAAAGTGGCTGTCGCTGCTTCTCCTTCCTTATTTTTATCCCTGCCTGATTTCTCTCACTTCTGCCAAGACTTCACTAATCCCTTAAGGCCCAGAATCATTTAAAATTAAGCCATGAAAAATCAAAGCAGTTATCAGCAACATGGCTCTCGGCAGGAGGAAACAGGCCCCAGTCCTAAGGCCCAGAAAGCCCCATCCAGAATGGTCAGAGCTAGAGGGCAAGGGGCACAAGACACCCTAGTGTTGCGTTAGATCTACCTCAAACTAAACTCTGCTTGTTCCGTGTGTTCTGGGAGTGATGCAGTAAGGGTGTAGCAGTGCCTTCATCAGCACGGTGCCTCCCAGGCCTTGGCAGGATGCTAATGATACGGAACCTGGTGGGATGCATTGTACTCATGAATTTTTAATCAAAATCACTTAAAGGAGAGCCCCTTTCATGCTGTGATACCTGCCCAGGGGTTAGCAGCTCCCTGGCTATCCCTCAGGGCTCCTCAAGAGGCACCACGATGTCATCGGTTATGCTCTCCTCAGCTGGGCATGTGGTCCTCAGTTGTGCACAGCTGGGCTGTTAATGGGGTCACCCTGTCCACCTGCTGCCACCAGCAACATTTCTCATCACCTCCTACTGATAGTAACAAAAACAAAGGCCTGATTCAGAGCAGGATGGGTGAATACCCCGTCTTCATCAGAAAGTCACACTTTTCGGTTTTTAGGTTCCTGAGGGTAGATCCCTGCCTGGTGTAGCCACTACTCAGCAGATGTCCCGAAAGGCCTTTTGCCTTGGGCCCTGCGCTGCACTGCATAGAGGAGCAAGATGGGAACACACTCTGCAGAGCATCAGTGTTGGCTATTCTCCATCTTGACCTTTGGGAAAAAACACTTTCACAAGGGTTACCTCTCTCTACACCTCCATTCCAGCTCCACGTAATGGTTTGCTGTGCAATCCCATGTATTTTCTTTGTAGCATCAGACATACCAAGTTTCACCTGGAGGCCAGGTTTCCAGCAAAGCTGTCAGAAGGCCTTTCCCCTCCAGCTTTATTTAGGTGCAGTCCTGCATCTCAGGTAGCTTCACATGCCTGGGCAGCCCCATAGTCTCCCTGGGCCTCTTGACACTCTGCCATATGAAGTGTCCTGTGTGTGGTCCAGAGGAGCTGGCAGATGCCAGCAAAGATGGGGTCTGGAGTCCCAAGGCCACAAGCTCCGGCCCAGCCCACAGTCCCAGCCAGCCTTTCCCACTGCCCAGCAGGTGGAAGTCAATCTTCTCCATCTCTCCTGGCCACAGACATTATTGCCTTCTGCTGGATTTTGGCTTGAGTGCCTTAAGGACACTGGGCAGTAGAGACCCCAGGCAGGTTGCTTTACAGGCACAGCAAGACTCAGAGCTGTCCCCACTTTGGGTCAGCAGTGCTTTGCATGTGAGGGGCTGGTTTAGACTGGTTTAGCTGTTTCAGGAGAGTTTATTTGGACAGGAGGCATGTTGATGAAAGCAGGGTCATGGGTTTGGGCTCTAAGTCAGTTACTTGTGTCCTTGTGGCTCCTGCTGCCCAGCAGATGCCCTCTGCCTACGTGCTGCTGCCAATAGTCACCTGGTGGGCAATTTGAAGGGTCACCCTGCGGATCTGAAGGCTCCTGGCATCGCTACAAAGATGGCATGTGTGGAATCCAGGAAAGCATGGAATCACCATCAACCAGAGTGTGACTTAAGCCAGCCCTGTTATTCTTTTTATATGTATCAGAAAATGTATCAGAAAATCATGGCCACTTATTGATATTAAAATGAAAAACTTGAACTTACAGATTTTAAAAAAATTACCCCAAATTCCAAATACCCTAATTACCAGTATTATCATTTGATACATAAATTTCCAGACCTTTTTTCAAGGAAATACATGCATCTTGTTTTTAATGTTTATTTATTTCAGGGCACCTGGGTGGCTCAGTCGGTTAAGCAACCAACTTCAACTCAGGTCATGATCAGGTTTGTGGGTTCGAGCTCTGCGTCGGACTCTGTGCTTACAGCTCAGAGCCTGGAGCCTGCTTCAGATTCTGTGTTTCTCTCTCTCTCTCTGCCCCTACCCCACTTGCTCTCTGTATCTCTCTGTCTGAAAAATAATAAACATTAAAAAAATTAATCTTTATTTTGAGACAGAGAGATAGAGCACAGCAAGCAGAGGATGGTGAGAGAGAGAGAGAGAGAGAGAGAGAGAGAGAGAGAGAGAGAATCCCAAGCAGGCTCCATGCTGTCAGCATAGACCCCATTGTCAGGCTCAGATCATAAACCGCAATATCATAATCTGAGCTGAAACCAAGAGTCAACGCTTAACCAATTGAACCACCCAGGTGCCCCAATACATGCATCTTTTGATGGACCCTACACATCCTCCCATCATATGGCTCTGTGGGGCCCATGCCATCATCTGCCACCAAAGCCTCTACGGGGGGACATTTGATCTGCTTCATAGTTCAGGTTTTACATATTATAAAAAACATGGCTGTGAGATCCTTGTCTGTGCCTTCATTCTGCCTCGTTCAGATGTTTTTGTATTCATTACCAACAGGAAACTGCTGGGTCACCAGGCTTCCTCCCTCACCCCCCCCCCACCTCCCTCTGCAGAACTGAGCTTTGTCCATAAGCCCAAATTAGGACGGGGGGCTGTGTAGGAAGTGCTCTGGCCCACAAGCTCCTTATCCCATCCAGTTGCTTTCCCCAGTTTGTAAGCGGGCAGCCCCACTCAGGACATCCACACTGCACGGCCATGTCACAAGGGCCACAGCCAAGCAGGATTTGCTTTATGACACAACAGGATAGCAGGGAGTGATCAAGGGTCAACCTGCTTGGGCCTAGGGCAGAGGGCTGCAGGGAATATGAATCCTGCACACACCCATATCATTTGTGTGTGTCCTGGGAAGTGGGGGCAGGGAGCATGAACCACCTGGGTCACCCAGCAGCACCAGCCACCAGCCCTATAAACACAATGTGCATGCCTACATCCCCATGTTGAAGGGATCCTCCTGCCCTTCAACTGACTTGGCTTTTCAGCAGCATTCTGCATGGCTGAGACATTGTGGTCCCCTGTAAAGTGCAGGTCTGCTCTCACCACCCTCCTCCCATCACCTTCCAGGGCATCTCTGCCCTCAAGGCAAAGACCAGAATTCACATAGTGGCCCAGGGGGCCATGAATGGCCTGGCTCTACAGCATTTGGGTGCTTCCCCCTTGTCACCCCAGCCTTTCCTTTCTGTCCAGTGTTTCAAGCATGCCAAGCTTGCTTGTCTCAGCCTTTGCTGGGCAGGCCTCTGTGCTCCTTCCTCACCTGCCCAACCCTCACCACCTCACCGAACAGGCCTGCCTACTGCTTATAAAGCCCTCTCTGGCCCCCAGGTGACATCCCTGCAGTATGTTGCTGCATTTTCTGGGACCCCCACATCTATCGTGACATGTGCAATGCTTATCCCCCACAGTGAACCCCACACTGGGGTCAGAGGGCATGTTTGTGCCCTGAGCCAGTCCTGACAAGTTGGGTGATCAGCAGAGGTCAGTGAGCACCTAGAACATGACCCACCCGGGCAAAACAACTCTACAACTTGACTGCCTGTCACACACTGCCCTGCCTGCATGAGGGGCAAGGGGGGCATTCCGCATTGACTCACCAGTTGTGACCTTGCTCAGTTGATGAGCTGCCCGCTGGACATGTATACCAACATCTGCCAACTACCTCCGATGTGGTGCCACTCCTGCCCCACACCTGCTACAGTGAGTGAGTAAAGGGCCCTAACCTTTCTCCAATGACCATACAAGGAGAGCTGTGTGTCCTCCAAACTCTGGGGGTGCCTGGAGCCGGGTGGCCACACCCATGGAGGGCACTCTCTGGCTCCTGCCTGAAGCTCTGTGGAGGACGGTCTGGCCAGCTGCAGTGAACTCCACTGACAACTATCCCAAAGGGAAACAATCCTGAGCCTTGATGGTCTCTGTCTCCCTTCCAAGGGAGGGCAGGTGTGATGAGCAGGCAGAAGTCTCCCTCTGTTCAGCCTGGCTCCCATACATCACTCTGGAAATGCCGGTCTATGGGTCAGCCACAGGGACACAATCTGTGGAGGGGCTGTCTTTGAAAATCCAAGTTCCATCTTGCAGGAATAGGAAGTCCTTTGAGACCTGGAGTTACCTGGGAGACACAAGGGAAGGTGTGCTCCTGCCTACATGTTTTCATTCTGCCAGGCACCCCGTTGTCCAAACAAGAAGTAGCCTTTCTGCCTTGTTAGAGGTTGCAGATGTGATGTGGTCTCTGGCACCTTTCCTGGTCCCTGCTAGAGGAGGGAAGCTGACTGCCTAGAGGGGTAGCGACAGGTCGCCGGGAGCACACAGAGCTGAGCAAGGTCAGAACTGGTCAGGGGGTTGAGGAGAAATGCTCCCCTCACCCCTCCATGCAAGCATGCAAGGGGCGTGGTGGTCACTTGACTGGTAGGGTTGTTCTGCCTTCCTGGAATGTGTTCCAGGTGCATCTCTCATTCCATTTTTGTAATTTCCGCTTCTAGTGACCTTCACCCATCCGAGGACCACACGTGGTGACATGTCCATCATTGCCAGCCAGAGCTGTGGGCAGCCCCCCTGTGTCCTGCTTCCCCCCCTGCCTCTGCCAAGGCACTAGCAGCTCCTGAGGGTTCTTCTCAAGCCTGCCTGGCTCCCTGTTCATCTGCATCCAGTTTCCTCTAGGATCCCTGTCCTGTCCCTTGGTGGGAAGCCTAGAGGGGACCCTCAAGGAAGGGAGGAGAGCCCTGGCTCTCTTGACTTTGAGGGGCATAGATGCCACCCTCATCCAGATACCCCTAGGCATCCCCATCTGTGTCAGTTTCCTGGGACTGCTGTAACTGTACCACAAAGTGGTACATGTGGCTCAAAGCAACATGAAATTATTCTCTGTCAGTTCTGAGGTCAGAAGGTCAAAATTAAGGTGTTGCAAGGATTGGTTGCTTCTGGAGACTGAAGGAGAATCTCTCCCAGCTTCTGGCAGCTGCCTGGATTCCTTACATCACTCTGCTAATCAGCTTCTGTCTTCACATGGCCTTGCTTCCCCTCTGGGTGTCTCTCTTCTCCTCTTCTGTCTCTTATAAGGACACTCGTCACTGGAATTAGGGCCCACTGTAATGAAAGGTCATTTCATCTCAGGACCCCTACCTTATACTATATTTGCAAAGACCTTTATTCCAAACAAGGTCACCTTCACAGATATCAGGGGCTATGGCTTGGGCATTTCTTTTGGGGGTACGTTGTTTAACTCCCTGTGGCATCTGATACCTCTGACCAGGAAGAAGCATGCTTCCCTGGGGAGGGCTGGGGCAGGAGGGGCAAGGTGAGTGATGAGGGGCTTGGGACAGTATTGCCCCTATGGCTAGGTCTGTAGGATTCTCTGTGCAGAAATCACCTCAGCAAGATCATTTTGTGGCCCGGATCCCTCTTTTGGCCCTTAACTCCTTCCCTCAGTGGGTTTAACATGCACCACAGGCTAAACAGGAAGCATCTCAAAGTGGACCACCCCTCCAGCCATATCCCCACATAATAAACCCTTGGAGCCTTGAGGTCCTGGAGTCTGATGTGGGAGATGCTTGTTCTCCTGATGCCTGTCCCCTGTCACTGCCAAAGGATCAGTTTTCCTTAGGGGTTAATCTTCTCCTGGGAAAGCAGCTTTTAAATAAGCTCATGCTTTGTCACATGAAACATTTTGTCTGGGTTTTCTTGGACAAACACAAGAACAAGTAATTCAAGTTCTAAGAATAAAAACAGGCCTCCCTCCACTGCCTTCTTCCATGTTAAACACAGTGCGATGCTGCCCAACCCAGATGCAGGCTGGAAGAGTGACTTTCCAAGCCGCTCCCGGAAGGCACTTGGAAGCTGCTTCTGGAAGAGTGTCAGTGGCTGCTAAGCTCCCTTCAATGAGCTGAAAAAAAAGTTATTGACAAACAACCCAGGCAAGTGGAACCTGAGAATTTTAGAGGCTGGAGGGTCAGGCCAGTGAGGGGAGAACAGGTGACTCTGGACTCCAGCCTGATCATGCTTTTCTCTTTCTTGAGGCAGGAGCCTCCTGTCAACTCACTCCTGTCTCTTGTGTGTTTCCAGGACTCCTCCTCCTCGGCCGGACCCGCCCCAGCGGCTGAACAGCAAGGCACAGCTCCCAAAGTCCAGCTGCCCCTCAACGTGTGAGCTGCCATTTATGTTTTTGGGGTCCTGTGCCTTCAGCACCTCCCTCCCACCTCTGCTAGCATATAAACATGTGGTTTCCATAGGTTTTCTAAATTGTTACCAGCCAATCAGTCTAGTTATGTGCATCAGTAACACTGCTGATAAGAGAGTATGGAAAACAAAGTCTAGCTGGTTCTTTCATGTCAGTGTCTCCAGGACATTTATAAGCAGGGTGATATTCAAAATATTTGATGGCACAGGCCAATCAGGAAAGGACCAGCCATAGCACGGAGAAGACCCTGGAGGCCCATGAGAAGGTGTGTATTGGGTGGGGGGGGGGGAGGGCTCTGGAGGGTGGAGGGGGCCAGAGCTGCGGGTGGTCTTGTGAGCATGGGGAAGTAGCTAGTCACCACGTGTTCAGAAGTAACTCAATATTTGAACAGCCACAACTGCCCTACAGTTATGGTAGCTTATATCATAACAGCTGCATATCATCCCCAAATATAACCAGATGAATCATTGCCAGGAAGCAAGATGCTTATCTTGTTTAGAAGATTTGCTCTTGTTAAATTACAGCTCTTAAGAGATACGTGCAGTTTAAAAAATTCCCCATTTAAATAGTTCTGAAAAATTAGACTGCCTTCTACTCTTTTATTTGGCAATGAGCTCAGTTACTCGAATGAATCTTTTGAGGTGGAGAATATGAATTTGGCAAACAATATGGTGAAATGGAACGTTCCACAGATCCAACGAAGGTCAAAGGGACACTTAGAACCTACATTATTGCAGAACAAAAGGTATTCCAAGCCAAAAAAAAGCCTTTTGAAAAAAGCAAGTTGCTGAGCTCCAAAAGGTCTCCTAAAGGTGTAAATATACTGGAACATGTTCAGCTACCTGTTTACACCCAATCAAAATGTTTGTCTTTACTTGGTGGCAGATTGGAAATCCTTGAACATCTCCCTTTATCTGCCCACTGCTCTGATTGCATCATTACCACAACCAACTAAACAAAAGGACATTAAGATGTACCTAGTGTCCTGAGGGGAATGTAGATTAATGAGCTACGTTTAGGTGTCTTTGGCCGAAATTCAAGTTTTCACCAGCACTAGACAGAAGACATGCTCTTCTTCTGACCTGCTGTCCTAGATAAGCTCCAGTGGCTTCCACTCAAACCTGGGAGCAAAGAAGCATATAGGACAGGATGGGTAGTGATAGCCTTGCTTTTTCTGAAGAACTAGATGCAGGGCCCTGTCCCTGAGGAAGTTGACTGGTATCCACAGGAGACTCTTATTCCCTAATGTGGTTGCCTAAATGAGAGGCAGGACACAGTGAGCTCTTCAAGAACAAGCCCCAGGTGTCCCCCCAGATGAATGCCTGGCACACAGGCTCCCTATAATTTTGGATGTGTTCTGATGACCAAAACCTTCCTCATCATGGGTACAGAGTGCTTCTGGTATTGGCCTAAAGCCCTCAGCTCTTACACATCAGATCAGCCACCAAGAAAGCTGCTCTGTCTTTGAGACCCAAAAGGTTATTAATACCGTCCAAGAATATTACTCCCCAAGAGTTGTGAATACAGACTGGAGGTTTCAACCATGCACAGATCTTCCATATTGTGGAGGGCTTTTTAATGTGGTGCAGAGCATGGAGTGACCTCCCTCTCCTTCCATCCCTACTCTGCCCTGAGACATGAATAGGCCCTCTGTCTATCTGCCTTACCCCAGAGCATGGCAGTGGGTTCTGAGAGCCTCACTCAGGGTCCTGAGTGCAGCTTGCCATCTGGGAATGAAACTTCCACAGACAGATGGGTGCAGTTCATCCCTGGGAGAAAACCAAGAGCCTCTTGAAGTGTGTGACAATCTGCATGCCACCTGTGAGGTCTGGGAGTCTTGTTGTGGGGGCCAGAGAAAGACCAAGGGGTGGAGCAGAGGGACTGGGGGTTGCCTGCAGACTGGACAAAAGAAACCCAAAGGGACAACAGGCAGCAGGAGGCACCTTGTACCTGGTGGTGTGAGGTGGGGGGGGGGGGTCAAAGCTGTCCCCACCAGATCCGTTTGTGGTGGATGCAATCTCATAGGCATAATTCTCCTTGTGACCCACCTATTTGTCCTGAGTGTCGAGAAGTCGCTGAGCCTACCTTCTAATGACTACACAGCCACCATGTTCCGTAATGTTGGTAAAGGAACTGGTGACCAGACCAGGCCCCACCACAAATCTGTAACACAGAGGGTGGTTCTGGGCTTTAATCTGTGATGGGCTTGATTAGTGTGAATTTAATACACCAGGATCTGGTAACCTAAGTCCCTGCTGAAGTGGGGGCAAAGGCCTGGAAGGGGTGAACCCACCAACCAGCCTTCTGTGGCAGTGCTCAGTCTTTCAGACAGTGATTCCAGATAGTCACAGCACCTGCCCTCAGGGTATGGATAAGGTGCCCCTGCCTGCAGCCCTGCCTGAGGGTGAGCAGCACTATCGAATGGTGAGCAACGTATGTGGGAAAAGCACAAGAACCATCTTGAGAGAATTCTCTAGAGCAGAGTAGAAGGCTTGGCGGGCAGAGTTGGAGATTTGCAAAGGTGCCGGCAGGGCCACCTGGAGTGGACAGAAAGACCTGCCCCTATGAGCTGGCCTTAAGCCCAGGGGGATGTAGGGTCCCCAAGCAGCAGCGGCCTTGTCTGGATTGGATTTCCTGGAAGCAGACTCTGAGGCTAAGGCCCATTGATGGCTGCTCTCAGGAGCCATGCCTGTGAGGAAGCGGGGGCTGAGCTGTGCTGGAAGGGAAGCCTGGTGATCCTCAGGGCAACTCTAGAGCCTGAATAGACCTTAGTTTTCCCAAGATGAAGTGAGCCCATGTGGGCTTCTGGTGACCCCTGGGAGAGACACAGTCTCTAGTGCAGCTGCACATGGCTGGGAAATTCCCACTGAGGACCATTATGGTGAGCCATCAGCAGCCTGGCCCACTCTGGGAGATGGTGCCATAGCCCTTGAGTGTAGACCTTGACTGGACATCACCAGACACAGTACATAGGTGGGTCTTTAACTTCAGAATGTAGCAGAAGTAGCTGGAGGGCTTGTTGAAACAGATTGCTGGGTCTTACCCTAGTAGCTCTGGAGTGAGGCCCCAGAATGTACCTCTCTAACAAGTCCCTAGGTGATGCTTTTGCTGCTGGTCCAGGACTTCCTTTTGTGGGTTACTGCACAAATGCCTCTGCAGACCAGTTTTCTGTGAGCTTAGTGTGGGAAGGATGCCAGCTCCCACGCGGGACTGGCAGCCAAGCCACTCCCAGCTCCTTCCTTCTGGGCTGCAGCCGATACCTCATCCAATGGAGTGCCAGCTGCCTGCGGTTCCTGGGAAATCAGGACCACTGGAAGGCCTGGGTGAGGGGCTGGCCACTTCATGGCCTCATGACAGTTCCCCAAATGCTCCCCATTCTCTCCCTCTGAACATCTGCACCCAGGGAGTCAGCCCTGTCCACAGCCCTGCATCAGCTCACCCCTCCCCAGCTCAGCTGCCACCTCCTTCAGGAAGACTTACTTGGCTTTCTGAGGCCGGATAGTGCCACTCCCAGACCCCGTAACATCCTGTGCAGACCCTGACATGCACCTGTGTTGTCTCCCCCTTCCCCAGAGTGGGTGCTCCTGGGGAAGACTTCTCTACCACCTGGCTGCACCTGGCTATCATTCAGTAGACATCCATTGAATGGAACCATCAATGTGTGGGCACATGTCAGCTAGTGTGAGACTGGTATCCAGGAGAACAGGAGCAAACACTTCAACAGGAATAATTGAAAAGAATCTTTTACTTATTCTAGAAGAAACATGAGCAAACCATCATATAGAGGAGAAAGGGTGTGAAATTAATGAAGGCACTAAAATACTTCAGTTCACTCCTTGCTTAGAGCTGAAGAGAACTGTGTAGATAATTAACTCAAGTGAACATCTTGCTGTAGAAATGAGCAAGTAATATGGGTGAGTGATTGGTGTCCTCGGAAATATCCCATAGGCTGCTTGTAAAACCATGATGCCAGGCAGAGTGGCCACAGCAGTCAGCCGCTTCTGTGTGTACACCATCCATGCAAGGGCACCGGGGGGGGGGGGGGCATGGGGCCTGACCCTCTATCCCAGACTCACACTTGCAGGACTGCTTCAGGCTGGTGGAGGGGGCACCTTACAGCTTGAAAGCCCCATATAGTCTACAAGACAGTGGGGAAGAAAAAACCAAATTTCCTACTATTGCCTTATTTTTAGTACCAGCTTTAAAAAATATTTTTTAATGTTTTATTCATTTTTGAGAGAGAGAGACAGGTGGGAGGGGGAGAGAGAGAGAGAAACACAGAATCTGAAGCAGGCTCCAGGCTCTGAGGTGTCAGCACAGAACCCAACACGGGGCTCGAACCCACAGACTGTGAGATCATGACCTGAGCCAAAGTTGGCCACTTAACCAACTGAGCCACCCAGGCACCCCCTTTTTTAAAAAAATTTTAATGCTAGTACCAGCTTTTGTATGTGAATCCACAGAGGTGAAATTGGGGCCGCAAGCAGCAGCCCCTGTCTGATCTATATGTGTTTTTGAGATGACCGAGCCACCTGTGGAAGCTTGTTTTGAGCTGAAGAGGCCTTTTTGAAGGAATAAGGAGTGAGAATGGGGCCCTGGGAACCATGAGGAAGAGGACCATGCAGGTGCTGCCTATTTCATGCCAGGCATGCAAGGCCCCGGCAGGCTCCATGAGTACCAGCCTGCAGCTCTGAGCACAGAAGGTGCCGTCCAGCTTGCTCAGAGACTGTCAGCAATGCAATTCTGGCTGAGTGCAGCAGAGGGGACATGGGTGGAGAGGGAGTGACAAGGTAGCACTGCTGTGGCTGTCTGGTGCATAAAGCAGGGACCAGGAGGCCTGCAGGCATCAGGCTGACAGTGGGCTGGGCGATCCTCTGTTCAAGTGTGATCCATCCATGCTTTTTCTTGGGTCATTCCTAATGAAAGCAGATGCTGAATGACATATTCCCCCACCCCAGGCCAGCGCCCCTCCCCAGCACGAGCCACATGCCAGATCTGCAGACACACGTGCAGAAAAATGACCCACAGAGCCATCTGCTTCTGGTTTTCTCTCTGAGGCACCCAAAGGAAATATAAGTGGGAGGGGCAGAGATTTTTCAAGGTGAAGTCAGATTTATTTGCATTCCAGTTCCCCCAGCAACGCACACCTAGAGGCCAGACTTGAAGTATTGAGACCAGAGGAGATATTACTCAACAACACAAATTTGAAGTAAAGATGAGGAGAGCAAATGCATCAGTGCCCTGGTGCAAACCAGTGCAGCACCTCCTGATGCAGGGGACCACATGGGCTCCCTGACCCCGGAACTCAGCCTCACCTTCAGGCCGACCTCAGCAGGACCTGCCAGCCTCCTCCACAGCCTCTCATAGTGCCTTGCCCTGTCCCTGTGGCCACAGAGCCCCATCTGCTTCTAACTTGTTGCTGAAACACAGATTCTCAACCTTTCTGACCCTTAGTTTCCTCAACTGTGAAATAAGGGGTAATCCCAGCCTCAGAGTTCATGTGGGGCTTAGGCAAGGCCCTGGGAGAGGTTGGCACCTGAAAGATGCCAGTTCTCTGTGCTTCTGCCCTGTCCTTCCTTAGCCAGTGGCCCACATGCCTGTGGTGGGGGTGGAGCTCTGCACCACTGTTCTTAGGCACAGATATGAGCTACTTAGAAATAAGATACCATTAGAGTTTGTGAGGGACAATTTAGAGTTTAGAGCTGTGTTTTGAAGGGGAGGGTGTGTCATTCCCTTGGGGGTGATGGTATCCCTGGAAATGACATCCTTTGTACTGCCCATTGTTAGCATCCAAGGGGTGTCTGTGTCACTGAGCATTTATTGAGTAGAATACATGAAACCATGAAAGGAATATTGACTTCCCACTGTTAAGAATCCAGACCTGCCCTGTGAAGGGGCATGATGTGGCATAAAATCCAAGTCTGTCTATGTTTGCAAACTAACTGCAGTGACACTGTTTCTCAGTGTGTCCTGTGCCAGAGGACGTGATTCCAGCAGTGGGGAAGGCACTGGTGTCCCCGCTCGGTGGACCAGCAGTGTTTAGCCATGTTCACCTCTAGGTTGCTCATTTTCCTGCTTTTATTATTTCACCGGACCCATGTCTGTGTTTCTCTAAAATAAAAATGGAATTTTGAAAGAAGACTTTTCTGACTTAAAAGTCTTAATCAGGATAGCTTGAAGCTCATAATCTAAAATTTTTCATCATTTTTCTTTTTTTTTTTTTTTCATTTCAACTCCCCTTTTGTGCTAAGAAGTGAATGCAAAGTCTTTGTTCCACTAAATGGCATGGGGATCCTCAAATGTTGAGGGAAGGATAATCGGCTCCTTCCCTAAAGACAATTAAATTTCATTATTTGAGGTCCAGTCCCCCAAGATCACAAACATCACTACCAGGCAGTTCATATGGTTCATGGAGTGTTTGTCACACTTGGTAACATTGCTTTCTTTTTTAAATCGGGTGTGTATCCAACTCCTGCTGTGGAGGTTGGGTGATAATGGACATCACTCACTGAGCCAGGTGTGGGCAAGTGCAGGTCCTGGTCCTTGGGCTGCTGTGCCAACATGAACCTTACACACTCGCCTGGGGTCTATCCTCTCTCTGGCAGGGCCAGCTCACAATTGGGCAGGTGTCCCCTGCCCCCCCCCTCCATAGCTTCAAACTCCACTGAGCAGATGGACAGTGCAGGTGGCACATGGAAGTCATCCTGGACCCAGGGGCTTCAAAGATAGATTAAAGAGCAAAGAGAAAGTCCCCCCACCCTGTCAAAGCTACCTTTGTCTAGGCTGCCCACAGTGCCCTGTTTAGATGGCTCCTTCACCCCCCAAGGGCTGGACTAGCTGGTTTGGAAACTCTGTTAATAGAAGTTTTTTGACTCCAGTTTCTACTTCCCTCTTTGACTCACCTCTCACCCCTTCACATGCCTTGTGCCTCAGTTGTTTCCCTCCCTCCCCCGGCTCACTGCCTTCTCTGCTTGCTTCTTTCTATCCAGGTTCTTCCAGGGCAGCTCAGCTCTCTCCTGGTTGGACTCAGCTCTCTCTGCCATCTTGCCCTGTTGTACACCCTCTCCTCACTGTTTAGATACCCACAGCCTGCAGCCCTGTCTTTTCTGCCCTTTCTTGCCTCTCCATGGTGCCCATCCCCTCCTGGCACAGTCCTCCCAACTCCATACTGAATGGACTTCCTGAATGAGGAAAACTGGTACCTGTTTGTTCTGTGCTTGTTTTTGTGTTCAAGGTCAGCCGGCAGACTTTGGGGCCATATGAGACAGTTTCAGTACATGCCCACACACATGCAGATACACACATGGACACACACACACTTTCCTTCAGCAGTCTTCATCAGAGTCTCAAAACCAGAGCCCCTATTTTATTGTTCTTTTAACAAGTATTATTTGGAGTATACTATGTACCAGACGCATTCTGGTCCTCGGCACACAGCGTGAAAAAAACATACAAAAATCTCTATCCTTGTGGAGCATATAGTATAGTAGGGAGTGGAGGACAGCAGGGTGAGAGATGAGAGCCCCAGATAGAGGGGAAAGTCAGTGCAAATTTAGAATATTTGGGGGACACCTTGGTGTAGAGCTTCCCTGATCCAAGGTTTTCTGGGAACCCCAGCTAGAGATGCATACATGTAGTCTCCTTCCTCTGGGCTGAACTGGGCTCCCTCTGCACTGGTAGGAGGTAGATGTGCCACAGGGTAGCAGATGGCTGCCTCTTGCCAGGATCCCAGCTGAGGACAGGATGATCTGCCACTTCCTCTCATAGGAAGATTTAACTGCTCAGGATTCTTCCCCACAGGTGGGGAGATAAGAGTGGAAGAGCAAGGCATTTAAACTCTCCAACATGGTGCCCTCCTTGAGGAGCTCAGCCAACCTTGAACCTGTGTGTGTGAAAGCGGCCTTTGGAAAAGGGATCTTCCATCAGGCAGTGTCCAAGTGGGCAGAAAACCATGGAGCCCCACCCCAAGACACTAGGTGATGGCCCACTGGCCCAGTCCTCGGACAGCCAGTGGGCCACGGTGAGGAGGAGGTTGTGCCCAAGACACACAGGACTTGGTCTCCTCCTGGGCCTGAAGGTTGAGGAGGCAGCTGGTAGGGCACAGGCCAGTGGTGGGCCTCATGTGGTGGCGTCACTACTTTGTATGGGCCTCCAGGCTCTGCACAGGCCCCAGGAGTGGGTGCAATAGATGTGGGTGCCCCACCCTGTTGGCCAAGCTGAGATGTGAGCCCAGTGCCTGTCATGAAGGGAACAAAGGCAGCATGCAGTTTCTCCCTCCTTGACCAGCGTGATTGTTTGCTGAGGTCCATATTGTATACACACACATCCCAAGGAGACAGCACCCCCAGCTTGGCACTGTGCTCCTGGCCACTGTGTATTCACTGGCCACAGAATCAAAAAGACTGTTCTCACATCATGAAGAGATGGAAGGAAGCAAACAAACAGGATTTATGCTTCAGTTACCTTTGCTTGGGAGCAGGCCCAAAAAGGTGTGCATCGCTGTCATTGTTTCCAAGCCTCCCACGGCCCCAGCCTGCACTTCCCCTTTCCCCTTGTTTTCAGCCTGCCCTTGCCCAAGCCCAAGCTGCAACTCCCCACGTGAGGCTGCCCCTCACGTGGTTAAAGAGGCTGCCCCCAAGTGGTTAAAGAGCATGCAGGCTTCCCTGGCGCAAATGCAGTTGTCATGTGACTTTCCTGTTTGTGGTCATTCCTCTGTCACCATCAAAGAGCTCCTGTGAGTCATCAGATGTGAAAACAGACAGATGATATCCTGGGTTCTCTTTGTCACCCAGGCATTGCGCTGAAAACCTGAATCTTTTCGCCCATGATAGGCAAGAGTGTCCCCTCTGGTGATGGCTTCCTTTATCCTCTCTGAAACCCAGAGTCCTTGCTAGTTGCCAATGTTTATCTTTTCAAACAGAGAGAAATAAAGATGTAAGCCATCCTTTTATCCCTAAGGGAAGGGGGGAGGGTGCCAACCTGTAAAGAAAGAAAATAAACAGAAGGCAAGGCTTCCATTGACTGAAACAGAGGCACTTGTAGTGTTTAGGGTCAGGGATTAGAAAGGGGTGGCAGGTTTTATGTTGTTTTATCTTATTTTCCCTTACTTTATGTTAGGGCCAAGACATCTTTACAGGTTCTCATTCTGTTCTAGCATGTTCCTCACTGGCCCTCTGAGACTCAGGTCCTCCTTTCTTCTTGCTTGAACCCTAGTGAGTCATGTCTCAATTCTGTATTCACATACTGAGAAGGCCCTTCCCAGGGTCAGAAGAGTGTTCTGGGGGTCTATGACCCTCCTCAGATCCCCAGAGACCTGTGAATGTCCTCCAGCCCCTAGAGCCTACAGTCCTGGGAAGGGTCAACATACCCACCCAGCCATCCATCCTGGTAGGAGATCCAAGAGATGACATTTCTTTAAAAATCATCTTTTGTTTCTCATTGAGCTGAAGCCTCATCAGCCTTCCTCTTGCCTCTTGTGAACAACATAGTTGCCTGATATGGTTCTCTCTATCAATTTAAAACCAACTTACCCAAACGCCCACAGTAGCAAAGCATTTTACAAGTATCCAGTCCTTGCAAGTGCCCTGTGGGGTTGTATATTGAGGTTGTCAAATACCTAGTGATATGGGTCACTAGGATCATAGGCTGTTACGGGCACAACTTCTAAACCCTAGGCCAGGATTTACACCACTGAGTTTGTTCTTCATTTGTATTCAGATAGACTTAAAAGAAAAGTAGAATTTAAATAATTAGCCATGGCACAAATATTACAAGGAAGAATGCAACCAATAATTCCCTAACTAGACTTCTTTTTATCTAAAAGGACCTTTGAGGTATCTTCCAGCTCAGACTGATTGAATGGACCAGGCAGGTTAAGCCAGGACCCAGTTAGATGAAATGAGGGAACCCAACCCAAGACTTAACTGCTTCATTCTTAGTTTTCTCTTGCTCAGAACATTAGGCTTTAGAAATAGTATGCAGAATAGAAGAAAAAATTGGGGCCCAAAGACCTGTGGTCTTGTTCTGGCATATCCTCTGGCATATCCCTCAGCCTTGGATGAGTCATGGAGGCTCACTGAGCTGTAAGACTGGAAGGTGGTATCACATACCTGCCTGCCCAGGTCAGCCACTGCAGGGCTGTGGGGTGACCTGGGTTTTAGGCACAAGAGGCAAAGTCTGTCTCCTTCCTGCATGTACCTCTCAGGACCTGGTTCTCTAGGTGTGCAATAGCAGTGCTGAGTACACCGCCTTCCCTGCACCATGGTTTATCACAAAGAGTAGGTTGGGCACGGTGTGCACAAGCCCCCACAGGCATCAGCTAGTCCTTTTTTAGTTTGGGTTCATCCAAAGATGAGCCCACATGTGACCCAGGTGATACAAGATGGCCTATAACCACCCCTCCCAGCCATCATTTATCCTTGGCCCTACTCTTCTGCCCATAGGTACTTGGCGCTCTATGCTTACAAGCCCCAGAAGAACGACGAGCTGGAGCTGCGAAAGGGCGAGATGTACCGCGTCCTAGAGAAGTGTCAGGACGGCTGGTTCAAGGGGACATCCCTGAGGACTGGACTGTCTGGGGTGTTCCCAGGAAACTACGTGACGCCCGTCTCCAGGTGAGGCAGGTGTCGCTGCCTGGGAGAGGGGGAAACACACTACCCACATTCCCCTGCAGCTGGTTACTGCCTGAAAATCATGCTGTGGTCTGGGCAAGCCAAAAACACAGTCCAGAAGTCAGCAAGGGTGCCCCTGCCCACAAGGTTTTGCCCCGTGAGCTCAGAACTCCCCTTGAGCAAGTGTTCTACATGGCCAGCTTTTCACCTTACGAATTAGGTTTTGCTTGTCATTCCTTCAGCAGGCACTGGCTGTGAGGGGAGAAGATGTCAGCAGAATGAGCTGGACTCAGGGCAGCAGCACAAAGTGAAATTGGAAGGTCCCCAGGAGAGTGAAATCTTGTGTGTGTGTGCACACATGTACCTGTGCCTGTGAATACAGTGTCTGTACAACTGGTGTGGGTGTGTGTGTGTGTGGGTGTGTGTGTGTGTGTCACACACATAAACCTGGTATACATAAAACTCACACACCTATGTATATACACAAGGGAAAAACATATTCTCAAAAGCTAACAGTTGTTATTGAGTGATGGTATTAAGAGTAATTCAAACTTTTCTTCTTGTGCTTTCCTGTCATTTACAGATTTCCTGTTATATCATTTTTATAAAACAGATAATGAAATTAAAAATTTTGCTCAAGAGGTTACCTGGAGTTGTCTGAGATTTTTCCATTAAGATAAGGGGTCCACTGTTGATTTCATTTGTCAATCTCAGTTGTGGAAACCGTTCCTGGGCACAGCCCTAGATTCCTTCTCTCTCAGGGAAAAGACTGCCATTAAAATAATCAAATAATGCCTAGACCTGGCACTGATCACTAGACTGATTCATACTTTCCAGGGCACCCAGAGGAGCAGTGCTGGCCATGACATAGGCTTGCTTGTCACATCATCTGATGGCCCTTCTTGGAAAGACCCATAATTTGTGAGCCCACTTTATTCAATTTTTACAGTTTTTTCCCTAGGGTAAAAGTGAGTTCAACAGGTAGCTGATGTGAATTTTAAAAAAAAATTCATGGCTTTGACTGGCTCACTGATGGAGTTCCTTGCTAGAGGCTGATTTCATGGCAGCTATAGGGGCTAAGAAAGAAAGGTGCTGTCGGTCCCTGGACAGCTGAGTCCTTTTCCAGGAGGCCTTTATTCTCACGGAAGCCCTGACTTAGTGGTGGCTCAGCCCATCCCTGACCGAAGTCATGGCCCAGTGGTACTGAGCCTCAAGGAGTGAAGCACCCCCACCTGGTGACGGGCCTGGCAGTGCCTGTTCTGACCCTCACGAATGAGACTCTGAGAGGACATAAGGGGAGTTTACCCAGATCTTAAACAAATGGAAGACATTTGATCCCTGAAACTGAACCCAGAGCAGCTTCCGAGTGCCCAGATTCTGCCATATCTTTCACACTCACTGCCAGTGCGTGAGTTTGGTGCAAGTACTCAGAGGTCAAAGGGCTAAAGCCCATTTTCAGAGTGGCTGTGTTTCTCTTGTATTTCTTAAACACTGGAAACTCATTTCATCTGGAAACTGAGGTGAAAGGGCATCTATTTCTGGTATGAAACTGCAAGTTCCCTGACATCTCTCAGAAGGATGTGGTTTGTCTGTGCTCTTTCCCAGAAGCCAGCAGAAACAAGAAAGTGGCCATGTCCAGAGGGAGATGGGTCCTTGCCATCCCACCACATGCCAGATGTGTCCAAGCCTTGGCTGTGGCCAGCTCAGTCACTCTTTCTGGATGTATTTGGGGACAGACACAGCTGTTTACTAAAATGAATCAAGGCAGTAGTTCTGGTACAAAATATTTGAGTGATTGGGATCATCACTGGTTCTTAGGGTTCTTTTGCTGTTTCTTAACTATTTATATTGAAAGTGAACCCCCATGAAGGTTTTACAAAGGGTCCCCCACTGCCAAGTTTGAGCTCTGGGCATCGCTTAGGGGATTATCTCAGCATTGTTTTAGTGTTTGTGCCCTGGGCTATGTGGCTTCACCTCTCACAGCCAGGAGGTATGAGTGGGCCTTTATTGATGGCCTATATTGTGTGGTTTCATCTGTGACTTCACCTGACTGGATTCTGCTTTATTTCCTCAGGGCTCCGGTAGGAGGGGCTGGGACACCCCGGAATAATGTTGTTGGAGGGTCTCCACTGGCCAAAGGGATGGCCACAACCATCCACCCAGGTGGTGGAAGCCTGAGCAGCCCAGCCACTGCCACGAGGCCGGCCCTTCCCCTCACCACACCCCAGGCCCAGCACCAGGCGGCCGCCCCCCCAGTGGGCAGTTGTCTGCGGCACACAGCCCAGCCGGCCACCAGCCAAGCCCGGGGCACCGTCCCCACAGGTACGTGCCAGGCTCCTGAGACCTCACTCTGCGGGAAAATTTGACAAGTGGTTCTTGTAAGAAACATTATGACCTAGGTTTCAAGCAGTCCAACATGGGACAAGTCGTATTTGCTTATCATAATCCTAAGCTTCTGCTAATCTTTAGGAAATGTAGTATTGACTTATATTACCCTGTCCTGGCAAAAAAAAAAATGGGTTAGAGAGTTCACAAATATTTATACATTTCATTGTAGCAAGAGGAGTGCATGAACTAATAAGATGACCCCTGGCACCTTTGGACGGCCCCTATGAAGTGGCTGGGCCAGCTGCACGGGCCTTCCACGTGCCGGACACCTGATCGGGGGCTTTCCAGCTAGGCAGCTTCTTACCATGCAGAGCCAGAGTGCCCTTTTTCTGAAATACTTTGAAGCTAGAAGCAGTGATGGTCACTGACCCTTCACCTTCATGCCAACTTTATCAATAGCCAGGCTGACATCATTTAAGGAAAATCTTAGTATGGTGTGAGATGAAGAAAAAGTTATGAGGTGGATCTTATAGGCAGAAAGAAGGTAAACACTCTTGCTTGGAAGCTTAGCACTGAGCCATTAGGAACTGGGAGCCCACCCCAGTCACCTTCCCTTCACTGTGCAGTGAAGGAACCCAGGATGAGAGAGTGTAACTCTGACTTTTCATTTAAATGACACAGAATTCCTGCTCCACCCCAGCCTTACTCTCTCAGAAACCATCTATCTTCCTCTCAAAGTAAGGCTTAAAGGACGAAATATGTAAATTCTTTGGAGCAATAAAATACATGATTTTTTAGAATCTAGCCAGCCAGGAGATGGCCCATTAAAAGTGCTCTAGGAGGCATCTTCTCAAGTGGTAAAGTGGGGATAATACTTAGCACAGCAGGGGCCATATTTTCTTCCGAGTCATGGCTAATGGAACAAGAGGGTGGGAAGGCTAATGGAACAAGAGGGTGGCTGTCCACCCACCAACCTGCTTACTCTTTGGGGAAGTTGGCCTGCACATTCCCGTACTGGTGCCAGTCCGGGCTTGTGTGTGGCAGCAAGAGCTATCAAGACCATGCTACAATCCTAGAATGAGATATGCACTACTGAGTGTTTTAGAGGACAGTCTGATTCGTTCAGCATGCCCACTGACAGAACAGGACACTGTCCCTGCTCTCAGCTCTCATGGACCATCAGGGAATAGTGGTACTAGGAAGGATTTGGGTGCTGATGGAGGGTTCAGCATGCACACTTGGTGATGACAAGGTGGGAGACTGGGAAAAGATCCTCAGAGGAGGCAGCAAAGTAACACTTGGGTAGGGAAACAAAGAAGGGTGCCATTTGAAGCAGGAAGAAAGGAATAGTCAAGTGAACAGAAGTGACAGAGAGCACATCTTGTGCAACCAGCTGCAAGCAGTTCAGTGAAGACAGAGTAATCACATGTCTGATTGAAGGCTTGAGATTGAGATCTGTGTTTGAATGCTGGGCTGCCATTATGATTGCTTGCCTCAGTTTCTTCCTCTGTAAAATGGCACCTACCTCCAGGGACAATGAGGATTGTCTAGCATGGCATATCTAGTGTGTATTCAGTACCTGTAGCTACTTTTATTCTTCTGTTAGAGAATAAGAATATTAATAGAGTATTCAATGTATGAGGGTCCAAAAAATAAATATAAATTATTACCAAATATAAAAAAAAAAAAAAAAAAATTATTACCAAATATAAATTATTACCAAATCCAGGGGATTGAATTTTCTCATGAAGGCAGTGGGGACCCCCCAAGAGCTTTTACATGAGAGGGATGGAACTTGACCAAATATTACCAGGCATGGTAGGGAGGAAGAGCTGGTGTGGGGCAGCCTGAGGCTGGGAGCCACTAGAAAGGTGTTGCTGTCCTCAGGTGAGAGGTCACAAGGAGATGCAGAATTGAGGCAAATGACAAGACATTTAGGAGTCAGTATGGTTATGACTTGGAAATGGGCTGATGCTCAGGCAGAAGAAGGAACCAAGTCCAGCTACCAAGTTTCTGGACTAGTGACTGGGAGAATGACGATGGCATGCCCTGGTCTAGAAGAAACCAGAAGGGACTGGTTTATGGTGGAAGACAATGACATGTAGTTTTGCAAAGTGCAGTGGATGCTGGCACACTGTGACCCACAGGCTGATTTGGATCAGCATCATTACATGGGGCTTTTATCTCATGTATGAATCCCACCTCACCATGGTAGAAGGCTGGCCCTGCCAGTCCAGCTCACCTTGTAGATAAGGGGCAGACATATGACCTAAATGCTGGGGTAGTCATGCTTGCATGTGACTTACATTCAGAAGCCACAAACATGAGGGGCTGTGTGGATCCTTTTTAAGAGAGAAGATAGTGGTGAAAACATCCAGCTTTTCAGGGGCAGGAGGGTGGACATCTGGTGTCTAGTGCCCTGTCATCAGTGGGTGCTGAGTAGACTTCTAGTGTCCAGTGCCAGTCATCGGTGGGTGCAGGGTAGATTTATGGTGTCCAGGGCCCAGTCATCAGTAAGTATAAGGTGGAAATCTGGTGTCCAGTGTCCACCTCATTCTGGATAGTGTTTACTTCCAGCAGCAATGAGATCTGCACCAAGGGAGCCTCGTGGGTGGTGTTGGCACTGCCTTGGCTATTGAGCCTCCAAGACTGACTCTGCCATCCCAGAGACTCTGTAAGTGCTTAAGAGTCTTTCATATATGTCTGTTTTGCTTAAATTAACCAAGATAAGTTCTGTTTTTACAACTCTGCCCCATGGTGAATAACTAGTTGTCTTTATACTAAAGGAGCTCTGCAGCAATATTATCTGGTGCCAGCCCTCTTGCCCCCAACAATTACCTCCCAAGCAACTATACTCATAGAATGGTTTAAGTTCATCTGATGGTGTTTATTGGTAGCCTCTAGCTAGAGACACAGCCACTGTAGTGGCGAAGTGGTTGACTGAGCCCACAGCAGAACTTCCTAACTGATGTGCCAGACAGGTCAGAAGTATACCAAGATTCTGACCTCCTTGAGCCTTGGAGCACCCGGGCAGGACCTGGGGCAGCTAAAGTCCCAGGCCATGTCCCTTCTGGCTATAAACATCTCATCCACTAACCCCAGTGTGCACTACACATGTTTCTATGTGCACCACAATATAGAGAGGTTGGGAAGCCCTGTTCCTCACTGAGAATGAATATCCTGGCACGGCAGCCCAGGGTTATTTGCACAAAATGCCAGTATGATGGTCTTTCTTTCTTTTTTAAGTTTATTTATTTATTTTAGAGAGAGAAGGGGAGAAAGAGAGTGTGGAGGGGGAGGGGCAGAGAGCAAGGGAGAGAAAATCCCAAGCAAGCTCCATGCTGTCAGCGCAGAGCCCTACACCAGGCTCGAACTCACAACTGCGAGATCATGACCTGAGCCAAAATTAAGAATCACACACCCAACCAACTGAGTTGCCTAGGTACCCCAGTATGATGTCCTTTCTAAGCCATGCCTTGCTAGCAACTTTCCCAATTTAAAGAATAAAATGAGATCTGCCAGTCATTTCTCCCTCTATGGAATAACAAGCAGAATTGAAAGAAATTGGCATGGCTAGGGGCAGTACAACGTTGCATCTCAGTCATTGATCACCATAGTAACCACCATGGTGTGACAAGCATTCTCTTCCATCAGACTAATTTTACATACGGGAAAAGTGAGGCACAGGATGTTTAGAACGGTTTCCTCAATGCATTCCAACCTCATACTTATCCCCACACTATTGCTGTTACAGTCAGGTTAAAGAATGGCTCCTACCACATCATATCAGTAAATTAAATGCCACTGAGTTTCCATAGCATTTTCCACTTCATTCTGCATTTAGAGAGAAAAAGCACACTGTTGACAGTACAAGTAATGGATTGTTCACTGCAGTAATTGCCCATTTCAGCAGACCCCAACCCAGGCAGTTGAGAGGCGTTTCATCAATGTTCTCATCTTGAGCCAAAGTCAGGCAGTTTGACAAAGGCTTAATTGCATTGGCCATAGCATCCAATATGATTTGTTCTGCTTGATTAATGTGATTCTTTTTTCCAAGGGCAGAGCTCTCCCTGTAAAGTGCCAGTGTCCACACAACCTCATATCAGTGTTTAGCAGGGGCAAGAGCCTTGTACAGCCATTTATCCATTAGAAAAAACAACAACAACAACAAAAAACAAAAACAAAAACAAAAAACCAACCAACCAACAAACAAAAAGATGAAAGAGAGGTAGATACATGCAAGGCACTCTGCTAGGCTCTGGGAATACAGAGAAGAACCTATAGACCCTATTTTTACACCCAGTTAGAAGGGCAAGGAAACAAATTCTTTCCATAGAGTTTGAAAAGCACTGTAGTGGAGGTATCCAGAGGGTATTAAGAAAGCATGGGGGGAGATATGTAATTCAGACTGGGGAGGAAAATGAGAGAATGGAAAGTTTTCAAGAGGTGGTGATCCTGCCTTGATTCTTAAAGTACAAATAGGAACTATCTGAGCAGACAAAGCACAAATAGAATTCTAGCAAGGACAAAGACATGGCAATGAGAAATACCGGAGTTTCTATTTTGGGTAACTTTATTTGTTTTGATGTGACTAAAACAAAAGGCATGGAAGGAGAAGACTAGGGTGTTAGTGACATTTTCTCTGAGAAGGCAAAATTTAATTTTAGATCTTAAAGCTAGGTAGAGCTTAGCATGAAGCAGGGGGTGAGGTGAGGTGGAAGTGTGTGGAAGGACAAAGAAAGAGGATGAGTGCCTGTGGCACAGCTGAAAGGTAAGCAGAGGAAGATCATGGAGGTTCCTTTAGAACATGTCATGGAATTTCAGTTTTTATGCTAAGGCCATTGGGGCACATTAGAGGGTTTTAAGTAATAGATAGAATCAAAGTTTTGTATCTAAAGGATAAAGCTAAACTTCTGCTTATGACCGACCTAATGTAGTGAGGACAGGATTTGCCCTTCTACCAGAAACAATTTATAAGAACAACCGTTTGCAAGATGTCAGACATTGGAAAATCATCCATGATAATGGGACATGAGGTGTGCCCCAGCTTATTGCCTGGAGAGAAGTTCCAGACTGTGGCACAGGGAGTGGTAACAACATGGAGCCCAGAGGGCTTCCTGAAGTGAGGATGTGGAGTGAGAGTCTGGATGATGAAGGTGGTTGGAGTTTGAAGGTCAAAACCTAGAGAGGAGAGAGGGCTGCATAGGAAGAAAACCTCAAAGGATGCAGGGTGTGTCCTCTTGTGTAGTTTGCTGAGAAGTAATCAGCATATGCATGTGAAGAAACTATACAAAGCCAGGGAAACTATGAGAGCAAGGATCAGTGCTATCAGTGTCCAGCATTCACAAAGTACTGGAAATAGTGCCAGCTCCACAAGCCAGATGGAAAAACAGTTTGTGGGGCATTGAGTCGTCTATGCAGAAGGACCTTGCCTCAGTCCCTAGACTGAGCACTGCTCTAGTCCCACCCAACTAGTCTTAAAAGCAAACTCAAAAAGATCAAACTGTTTCCAATTAATTTAACAGTGTTGCAGGACTAAGATCAAGAGTATCTTTAAGACTGCAAAAATACCCAGCTCTCAACATAAAAATAACAACATCTGATACCAATAAAAAATTCTTAGGCACACAGATGGAAGTATGACCCACAATGACAAGATAAACCAATCAGAACTGACCCAGATATTAGAATTAGCAGAGATTAAAACAGATATTATAATTGCATTTATTATTATGTGCTCATAGATTATAACGTGCTCAGAAAATTAAGTAGACACTTAGAAGATATCTTAAAGACCCAAGTCAAACTTCTATATATAAAAACTACAGTGAGATCAAGAATACAGTGGATAAAATTAGTGGCAGATTAGACATTGCTGAAAAAAATATTAATGAACTTGAAGGTATAGCAATAAAAACATAAAAAATGAAAAACAAACATAAAAGAGAAACTTTAAAAATGAGCATCATAGAGCAGTGACAACTTCAAGTTTGTGTATGTGTAATCTCCAAAGTAAAGGAGAAAGGGGTGAGATAGAAAGATTATTTGAAGAAATAAAAGATAAAATTATTCTAAATTTGATTTAAACTGCAAATTCACAGATCAAAGACAGCTGGTGGGCCTTGAGCACAAGAAACATGGGGAAAACTACACCAAGGAAAATGATAATCATATTGTTCAAAATCTGTGATAAAATCTTAAAAAGCAACAAGGGGAAACAAAAGCTACATTACATAAAGTAGGAAAGAATAAGGATGACTGTATACTTCTTGTTGGGAACACTTAAGTGAGAAAATAGTGGAGTAACTGAAAGAAGTACTGAAAGAAATATATCTGCCAAGTTAGCATTCTATACCCAGGGAAGTTTCTTTCAAAATGAAAGCAAAATAATTATTCACACATAGTAAAGCTAAAAGATTTCATTACCAACAGACCCACACTATGACAAATGTTAGGCAAAATTCTTTAGGAAGAAGGAAAATGGTATCAGATGGAAATACAGTGAAGGGAGTGAATGTAGGAAGGGAGTGAAGGACACAAGAAATGGAAACTGTATATATAAATATATGTTTTTTCTCATTATTTAAATACCTTTAAACTATAACGGACTGTTTAAACAAAAATAAAAACAATGCAATGAAGGATTTAAAACACATGTAAAAGCAAAATGTATAATGTTAAAGGTACCAGAATGGAGGAATATACTATTATACTAAACTATTATATACTATTATTCTATGATAAGTATGTTTTTATACTATGTGTGAAGAGTTATGGAATCACTTGTAGGAAGACTATAATAAATTAAAGATGTAAGCAAGCACTAAATATCAAAACAGAGTTGCAGCAAATAAACTGACAAAGGAGGTAAAATGGAACCACAAAAACTTCCAATTAATTCAAAAGAAGACACAAAAAGAGAGGAAAAGAAATAAAGATGCATGGGTAAAATGGCAAACATGTAGTAAAGTGTAGGTTTAAACCTGATCATGTAAATAAATGTAAATGGTCTAAACAACTTTAAATAGAATGCAGAGATTGTCAAGTATTCTTTAAAAAACAAAACAAAAACAAAACCTAACCATATGCTGTGAACAGAAAACATATTTTAATACTTAAATACATAAACACAAATAAGTAAAACAATAAAAAGTAAAAGGATCAAGAAAAACAGTTGACTTTCATTATTCACAGTAGCTATACTTTATAAATTTTCCATGGACACTCTATTAGTGAATCCTGAACCATTGCTCCTAAGTGAAATGCATATATGTGTGTATATCTCACAAAGATTATAATCTTAAATATTTTTAAAAAGTCATTCTGGTAGATTCTATTTATTTTACAAAAGAGAATCAGGTTCAGAGGCGAACTGCCTGAGGCCACCCCACTAACAGGTGATAAGCAGGATTCAAACATGTCCAGTTAGTCCCAGGGCCAGAGCTTCTTGCACTGCACTGCCCTGCTCCCTCCCATCTCTGTCCCTGGGCAGAGCCTCATCCTGTTGCACTTCAGCAGGGAAAATGTGACTCAAAATTTTTGCTAGTATATGCATGTCTGCAAATGACTACAAAAGTACCACAGGTACTGATTTGGGGGTTACAAATCAATTTTAGCTGGTAGATGAATTTGCACATATAGCATCTATGAATAATGAGATCTATGTACCATGCTAATACTACTAAAAATAAGTCTGAAATGGTTATATTAATATCATGGTAGAATTTATAACAAAGAATATTATTACTAAAATAAAAGGCAATTTCATAATGATAAAGGGGTCAGTTCATTAAGAGGACTAAGTGCTTATGTCCAAATAACAGAACTTCAGAATGTATAAGCAATTACTGATAAAGATGCAAGGAGATGGGGCGCCTGAGTGGCGCAGTCGGTTAAGCGTCCGACTTCAGCCAGGTCACGATCTCTCGGTCCGTGAGTTCGAGCCCCGCGTCAGGCTCTGGGCTGATGGCTCGGAGCCTGGAGCCTGTTTCCGATTCTGTGTCTCCCTCTCTCTCTCCCCCTCCCCCGTTCATGCTCTGTCTCTCTCTGTCCCAAAAATAAATAAACGTTAAAAAAAATTTTAAAAAAAAGATGCAAGGAGAAATAGACAAATCTGCAATTATAGTCAGAGATTTCAATACTTCCCTTGATAATTGACAGAACAAGTAGACAATATTGGTAAGAATACAGAACACTATAGCAAGCTATAACCAACTTGACTTAATTGACATTTATGGAGTACTACACTAACAACAGCCAAACACACATTCTTTTCAAGTGCACACAGAATATTTACCAAGATGTACCACATTCTGGGCCATAATATTTAAATCTCTAAATTTAAAAGAATTCAGGTTTC
The DNA here is from genome assembly GCF_007474595.2 of Lynx canadensis. Classification (NCBI taxonomy): domain Eukaryota; kingdom Metazoa; phylum Chordata; class Mammalia; order Carnivora; family Felidae; genus Lynx; species Lynx canadensis. The sequence continues at coordinate 50,662,224 of NC_044305.1, read as the reverse complement.
ATAATACATTCCCTGACCAAAATACAGATGAATTAGAAATTAATAACACAAAGATATCCCCAAATATTTGAAACTAAATGGCACACTTAAAAGTAACCCATGGATGAAAGAAGAAATCAAAAGTGATATTGGAAAACATTTTGAAATGAATGAAAATGAAAACACAACATATCAAAATTTGTGGAATGCCACTAAAGCAGTACTTAAGAGAAAATTTGTAGCACTAAACACCTATGTTAGGAAAAAAAATATCTCAAATCAATCTCCTCAGTTTTACTTTAAGAAACTAGAATAAAAAGAGCAAAGAAACCGTAAAAGAACCAGAAATAATCAGTGTGGAAATAAATGAAATAGAAAATGGAAAAACAGTTGAGAAAGTCAATGAAACAAAATTTGGTTCATTGAAAAGATCAGTAATAAAACTGGTAAACATCTAGCCAGAGGGATAAAGAATAAAGAGAGTATACACAGATTATCAATACCAGGAATAATAGAAGTCACATCACTTCAGATTTTACGGAATAATAAGGGCTTATAAAAAATTATGCCAATAAACTCAACAAATTATACAAAATGGATAAATTTCTTAAAAAACATAAATTAACAAACTTAAAAAAGTAAATGACCTTAATGGGCCTGTATTTATTAAAGAAATTGAGTTAGTTAAAAACTTTCCACAAAGAAATCTCCAGGCCTTAGTAGCTTCATTGTTAAGCTATGTCTAATGGTTAAGGGAAGAAATACAATTCATTCTATGGAAACTTCCAGAAAATTGAAAAGAAGGGAGAACATTTCCTAACTTTTTCTATAAGGCCAACTTTACCCTCATACCCAAATCAGACAAAGACATTAAAAGAAAATAAAACTACAGACCCATATCACTCATAAATATAGATGTAAAAACACTAAATAAAATTTAAGCAATCAAATAGATAATGTATCAGGACCAAGCAGAGTTTCTCCTAGGAATTCAAGTTTTTATTAACATTTAATGATCAATATAATTTACTGTATTAACAAACTAAAGAATAAAAATAACATGGTCAGTTTAATAGATGTGGGGTTTTTTTTTAAATCTAATGCTCATTCCTGATTAAAAACTGTCAGAAAATGAGAAAATAGAACTGAGCTTCTTGACCTGATAAAGGGCATCCATGAAAACCATAGCTAACCTCAGACTTAATGGTGAGAGACTAAAAACTTTCCCTCTGAGATCAAGATTAAACAAGGATATCCACTCTTGTCATTTCTATTCAATATTGTACTGTATGTTCTAGTCAGAGCAGTTAGTCAAGACAAAACTATAAAAAGCATGTAGATCAGAAAGAAGGGAGAAAATTATGTCTATTTGCTGATAACATGATCTGGTATATAGAAAACCCTGGGGAACCCACACTCACACAAAAAGCTTTCTTTAGAGCTAATAAATTAGTTCAGCAAGGTTCCAGGAAACAAGATTAATATACAAAAATCAATTTTATTTTTACATAGTACCAGTGAATAATTGCAAATTGATGTTTTAAAAAATGACAGCAATTTTAATAACATGAAAAATATAAATTAGTTAGGGATACATCTGATAAGAGAAGAGGACGTCCTGTCTGCTGAAAACTACCAAATATTGCTGAAAGAAATTGAATAAGACTGAAATAAGCAGAGAAATATACTTCATTTATGAGTGAGAGGACTTAATTTGTCAAAGTAATTATTCTTCAAAAATTTGACCTATAGATTCAATGGAATACTAATCATGATCTCACTCAACTTTTTTGTAGAAATTGGTAATCTGTTGCTCAAATTCACACAGGCATACAAAGGACCTAGAATAGCCAAAACAGCCTTGAAAAGAACAACAAAGTTGGAAGGCCACACTGATTTCAAGACATATTATAAAACGATAGTAACCAAGTTAGTGTGATACTGGTATAAAAGTAAGCCACTAGATCATTGGATACTTTTTTCTGAAAACAGAAAAGTGTCCATTAAATTTGCTGCCAGGTGGAGTCATAATTGATCTTGTTCAGATAATATTTGATGGAATGAAGGTAAGAAACCATATTTTAGTAGACTGAGAAGTGAATGAAGGACTCCTGGATAGTATAGGAGAGTGAGTTCATGTGGAAATCCCCTATTCTCTCTGTTTTAAACACAGAAATGGGTTTTTTAATTTTTTACAAATGAACTTTATGGATCTAAACAAAATGGAACACACAATATTAAGTGGGATTGAAGCATTGGCTAACTGGAGTGAAAAGCAGGCAGTGTTGGCTAACTTTCAACTCCTGCAGGAGAAAATAGACAGGAAGTCCCTGGTGAGTGAGTATCAGGGGATCAGAGCTAGGTGCAATTGTTTGAACAGCTACAGTCTCTTCTTCGAGAATGGTTACTACTGAGCTACTCTCTGGGGTATGGGAGAGAATAGAGAGTGCTACTTGGGCATGGAGCTGAGTTTGGCTCTGGCCTGAAGACAAGATCTGCACTATTCCTACAGGACCAGAGTTCAAACCATCCTGTTACAGCTGGTTCTGAGGGGGAGGTCCCAGAGTACCATTCAGAAGCTTCAGACTGAGGAAAAAATAGCAATAAGACTGTCATACACAAGACGAGTGTGCATACTGAAGTCTCAAAGCACAGGGGGAACACTAACACATAAAAGATAGCCAATAAACTGAAGAAATGGGAGAGAAATGAGAAAGAAATCTGAAAAAGTCTTTGATATCAGTATATTTAAGATCCTCTAAAAGGAAAAATAAAGAATAACATCTAATCATCCCCCCCCAAAAAAAAAACAAAGAAAAAACAGGGTGTATGAAGGGGAAAAATTAGATGGATAGCTATGAATCTGAAACTGATGAATATGAAAAAAAAACTTGAAATTTTGGAAAGGGAAAAAATATATATTTTAAATATAAAATCCTTATAGGTGACATAATTTCTAGACTGGACACAGTCAAAGATGGATAGTAGTGACACTAGAACACAGAGCAGAGATGAAAACTTCCATGACAGCAAATACAAATCACACAAAGAAATGAGTAAAAGTAAGAAAGAACAAGTGTAGACACAGTCAAAGATGGAATTAGTGACACTGGAAGGCATACATGGGAATTTATCCATAACACAAAGCAGAGATGAAAACTGCCATGAGAGCAAATACAGATCATGCAAAGAAATGAGTGAAAAGTAAGAACCAAAGCAGACACTATTCAAGGACACTAGGTATAAAGAAAAACAGGAAAAGGAGGTACTGGCTAGTAGAAGGACTATTTTTGAAATTAGAGCTGTAACTTGCTTATTAAATTACAGGAGGAAAGTTAATAAATTTAATACAAGCAAGAAGGGGATGAGCCAGGAGAAAGGACTGAGATGAGCATGAAGGGGTAGACCTGTTGGGACCATATATCCTTGAGATTAGAAGGCAAGGTGGGTATAGATGTGGATGAGTTGAGAGAGAGGCTGGCCTGAAGTTTGGGGAGTTGCCAGTGTTCTATTTCATCCATGAAGTTGGAAGTGATAAACTTGAGAATAAGAAATGGACAATGTTGATGGTAAGATAGGTCATTTATTCATTCAACTACTCTTTTTAAATCACCTACAGGATGACATAGCAGTGAACTGAGTGAGGCCCAATGGGATTTAGGCACTCCAGAATTGCTGGAGCCTGCCAAAGCTTTAAAGAGGAGAGGCAAAGACTAACAGAGACTGTGCAATAATAGCATTTTCTCAAGCTGCTTGCCTCTGTTGTACAGGTTGCTTTGACATTGCTAACTAGTAGGATGACTAGAGAGATAGCAGTCTAGGTCAGTCTGAGGTTGGATGACACAGGGTGGGTAAAATTGAGGTTGAATCCCACTGATCATGAATGAAACCCTACTTTCTTCTATGAGCCAGTGTGATGAGTCATGCTCCTTTTTCTCATGGAGTTTTTTTTTTTTTCTTCTCCAGTGGTTCAATTCTGTGAAATCTGTAGAGATGTTTTAGCTGAGGTTCTCTTTTCTCAAAAACTTGTTCATTCATTTAAGAAATTTATCAAGCATCTACTGCATTCTGGGCACCAATCCAGCTGTTTGGAAAATATCAGTGAACTACACAGCAAATGTCCCACCTTCGTGAAGCTTACCTTGTAGTGGGGGGAGACAGGCAATGGGCAGTGAACACATAATGAAGAGTGCATCATACAAACTGTTAAGAGCAGATAGTGCCATGGGAGGAAAGGGAAATTAAAGCAGGGGAAGTGGGTCTGGGATCACAGAGTGGAAGCCTGCACTTTTTGGTGGGTTAGCAAGGACAGGTTTCCATGGGAAGGCGGTGTCTGAGGTGATCAGAAGCAGCCCGAAGCAACCAAGGGGCCATGTGGCTCTCTGGGGGAGAAGAGAGTGGTATGTACAGCAGTCTCTGAGGTGACAGAGAGCCTGTGTTGGGGGGAGCAGCCAGGAGGCTGGAGTGGCTGAGAAGAGGAACAAGGGAGAGAACTGGGAAGGGTGTCAAAGAGATTGCCTGGCAGACAGGCTTAGAACTTTCTGGAACACCCTGTCCTCTTACATTGGGTTTGGCAGGGCAACGTGGCAGGCATGTGGAAGCAAGCCAGAGGTGGAGGGGAGTTGTGTGGGACTTGGTAGAAGAATCTAGAGCAGCCCCTGCAGTCTTTCGGGCCCAAGTGATTGTTCTTTCCTCGCCAAGCCACCACTTCTCATTCCAAGGCCAGGGGGCTGGGGTGAAGGAGAGTTCAGACAGCTGGGGAGAGGCAGACAAATGGCCCCAGGAGCATTGTGCAAGTCACGGGTTACCTCGGGCTGATTAAGTGACCCCAGTGGCTTCATCGATCTGCATAGTTACCTAAGTTGGTCTTTTGAAATGTGGGGCCATGTTGAATGAGGATTTAAACCCACCCCAAACCCTGAATACTTTTAAAACCATAAATCAGTCTTTATATATTTTACCTCCTAGAAACAGAGGACACGGTGAGAGTCCCTGAGTCCTGAAGAACCCGGGATCACATAATCAGATCTCACCCACTTTTCCCACGCAGTGCTGTCAGAAGGAAGAGGCCTGGCTTGCATGTGGAGGGCTGTCATTAGTCGAGCTGGGTTACTTCATATGCCAGGGAAGCGCTGTTAGGATTTATGAGTAGATTATCTATTCAAGGCATATTTGGGCACTGAGAATATTGTTTTATCACATGTGTTTTTTCATGTTGCTAAAACCATGAATGCCATGAATTCTGATGGTAGAAAATAAGGACAGTGTGATGTGTAATTGTTCTCTGGGTGACAGTGCAAAAATGACTGAATCTGACTTGCATGATGTTGCATGGGACCCATGGTGAGAAGTGGCGTTGGCTGCCACAACCTGTGTCTCCCTTTGGATCACCAGCCCAGCCCACAAGTCACCGTTCCACCACTCATTCTGTCCTCCTGTAGGTTTCTTCTGTAATTAGTAAGGAGACAGTTCTTCAAAATCACTAGCACAGGCTACAGCAGGATTAATTTTAATTTGGTGTTGTGTTTAGAAGGAACTTTATGTTTTCAAATGGCAAAGTTTTACAAATGTTATGGCTTTAGACCCCTAACATCCTTAGGAGGCATTTTTGCTGGCAGTAGGGGGCAGATTTGTCATTGTGTGGTTCCTCATGTGTGAATCTATAAACTGTTGCTTCCATGTGTAGGCAAGGCAACAAGCTCAGGCAGATTGAAGGGGGCAGAGTGATGGTTCTCCCCAAGGCTGCAGCTGCCTTTCTGATGTGCCTGTCACCAGCTAAAGCTGCCTCACACACTTGGCTGTAGCTCAGCCAAGTCAAGTACCAAGTGTGCACAAAAGACTGGGTTATAGTTCTGGGGTGGAGATGAATCAGAATTGTGCTCTTGGCAATGATCACCTTACATGCAGTGGTGTCTAAGAGTTCTGGGGCATCTTGGGGCTTCTTCAGGATTCTGTCATGCTTTACTTTCACAAACATTTTAACAAGGGCATTTTAAAAAAACCTTCTGAGTGTCTTAGTTCATCGCAGCAGAGAAAACCATGTAGATGGCGTTATAGGAGACTGGGAACATGCCCGTGCTTGTGGCAACCTTGGAAAAGATGTTCTCACTCCTCCTGCAGGCAGGCTGTTTTGTGCCATGGCAGGGCTTTGGGAAGATGGGATGTGTTTTCCCCATTTCTCAGCCTTAGTCTCTCTACCCGTGGAGTGTGGCCAGGTCTGGAGAGACCACAGAGAGAGGTGGTGAGCCCTGGGAAGACGAGCCCAAGGAAAGAGTCTGCTGCGATTGCATTGCAGTTGCAAACTAACCTTCCAACCCCACTCTCTTTCCAATCCCGTGCTCCAGCTGCCCACTCCTCAGCCCAGGCTCAGGACCGACCAACGGCCACCGTGTCGCCCCTGCGCACCCAGAACTCCCCGTCCCGCCTGCCCACCGCCAGCCTCAGGCCCCACTCCGTGGTGTCCCCACAGCACATCCACCAGCCCCAGGTGCAGACGGTCATCGGGGCCCAGTGCCCCCGGCCGGCCATCCCGCTTACGTCTGCAGCGTCAGCCGTCACACCTCCCAATGTCAATGCCGCCAACCTCAACGGGGAGGCTGGAGGGGGGCCTGTCAGTGGCCTGTCGACATCCAGCCCCACCAACACAGGATGCAGACCAGATGAGAAAAAAAATGAGAAGGTAAGTGGCCCATCATGGGCAAGCCCTGGCCATGGCCCAGCTGGTTATTGTAGCTCTTTGGCACCAGACACCAATGACATTTTGTAAAATGAAGGCTTGAATTAGGGCACCAGGTTCCTGCCCTCAGATGCCTCAGGCCTATGACAGAGATGGAGGTTATACCAGCAGAGCAGCTGTCCTTGGAGTGGAATTCAGGCTGGCCTCAGGTTCTGGTAGGACTGACGCAGGCCCAACTATAGAAAAGATATCACTTCCTCAAGATGCCTTTGCTCTATCTGTTGGAAAATCACTCTAATATATTCATTTTGTTAGAACAAGATATTTATTGCCAAGTACCAGGTTATTATTATATTAAATATACAAATCTACTTATGTGCACTGTGAACAGCACCCCCTCCCTTCAACGTATCATCCCTATGCAATCCACAGCCTGTTCAACCACATGGGACAGACTTGTTTTCTACGGAGAAACAAGAGGGAGATGCTGGTCTCATACTTGGTGTAGACAGCATTTTCAGCTATTTAAAAAAAATTTTTTTAATGTTTATTTATTTTGGGGGTGGGGGGTGGGGGGAGGGCAGGAGGGAGAAGCAGAGAGAGAGGGAGACAGAATGAAAATCAGTCTCCAGGCTCTGAGCTGTCAGCACAGAGTGTGATGCAGGACTTGTACCCATGGGCCAAAGTCAGACGCCCAATCAACTGAGCCACCCAGGTGTCCCTCAGCTATTCTTTTAACTGTGAAGAATATTGAGCTTATTTCACAAAAGAAATCCAAGTCCAATGAGCTTGCTGTTGCTACCCAGCTAGACACTGGATTAACCAAGATTAGAATCCAGATTTCAAATCAGTGCTGCCTGATGAAACTATAAATCAAGTCACATATCTAATTTAAAATCTTCTAGTGGCCAATAAAATTGAAAGGCAAAATTCATTTTAATGGTATGATCTATTAAAGCCAATATCCAAAAATATTATCATTTCAACATGTAATTTATACTAAAAAATTTTTGATGAGGTATTTGCCATTTTTCACATTCAGTTTTTGAAATCCAGTGAGACATCTCCAGTGCTTATGGGCCACTACACTGCCCATTGCTGTATTAGACAGTTCAGACCCACACCTTCAGCTGGGAACTGTTCTCTTCATTGGCCTTGCTGTATGAATGATTTATTCTCATTCCCTCTTGGCTTCACCACATTGTGTAGTTCTTTTAAAACCTCTCTATATAAAACTAGTCTTTTGACTAGAGTGTGCTTGCCAGGGTTTTGGTGAGCCCCACAACACTAGATGGTATATTCAAGGCAAGGACAGCCTTTCCTGTCCTTTGGGGACAGTACCAAAACCAGTGTTGACTGTCCAGTCCACATGCCCAGGGTGCCCCAAAGGCATGCCCACCAGCTCACCTGACATGCTTGGCAGGAGCCCGGATACCTCTCAGATATGTACACACCAGACTCCTCGGGGCCACCAGATCAGTGCTCAGGCCTCCTTACCGCCTGTCTCATCAGGTCCGGAGGAATGTTATTCTCACACTCAGAAGTGTGGAAGAGGTCTCAGTAACAGCCACTGCTGTTGTGCTCTCAGCCAGCAAAGCTCAAGTCCCCTTGAGATCAACAGGGTTCCCAGGCACGAAGAGAAATGGTTGTTCTGTGTTTTGTGTCCATGTCTGTTTGCAAATCCCTTAGGTCTTGGCCTGCTCCCTTCCACCTTGCAGCCTGGTTAGGAGAGGTAGCTGGGTCTCATCAGGAGGCAGAAGTAGGTGTACAAGCCCACCCTCTTACTTGAACACTCTCCCTGGAAGACTCTATCCTCCAGGCCTTAAACAGGGGATGGACTTGGAAAGGGAAGGACAATAATAGTTCTGTAAACATTTCTGGTTCTTTGACAAAAAATTCTCTCTGTCTGGTTTGCAAAACAAAGGGCTAACTTCAGTCTGACTCATGACAGTAGAGCCAAACTAGTAGGAATCTACACTGAGAAAGATACTGTTTGCCGTCTTGACCTCCTAAGCATGTTGCTAAGGAAAACCAGCGCTCGACCTACTCTCCACATTCCCAGCCTGTTAGACATTTATCAGGTATTTTATCTTCACTCAAGGTTTACTCTCTACTAATAATTCTTCTCCATCAGCAAACAAGAGTGAGTCCAGGAGACACCCAGAGGGACCCTCTTGATGAAAGGTACCTTTGAAGGAAGCCCCACTCCCAGAAGAAATGCAGCAGATATGTCCACTTAGCTCTGGCAGCAGAAATGCACTGGCCTACACCAGCCTGTATCCAGCTAGGCTCAGGGCTGGGCACAGACGACTCACAGCATGGGGGTGCTGTTCATGCTCTGCTCCCAAGTAGGAAGTAAAATGGACTTTGTGGGCTTAAGTGAGCATATGTTCGTAGGTACAGCAGCAATCGTCAGCATCAAACCCTGGTAGAGAAATACTATATATTGTTCTTCCACATGTCATGTGTGATTTTCATTTCTCACCTCTCAAACAAAGCAAAAACAAAAAACAAAAACAAAAAAAAACAAAAAAACAAAAAAAACAGTGGTCTGAAAAAAAATCCCTTCTGTATTCCCAGTTGAATTTCTCCTATTTTATAGTAAAGACCAAAACATCCACAGTTGTGGTTTCTAGTGGAAGAGCCAAGACAGTGGCTGTTCACCTGAACCTGTCTGGTGTGCTCCAAGCTGGTCAAGTGTGCTGGGGCTAGGGCCTGGCACCCTCGTGCTGCCCCCTCTCCCCCGCCAGGGCCACAACTGAGCAGATGTCACCAACTTTGAAAACACAACACTTGGCCTCAGGTCTGTTTCTGGGGTAACCCCATCACAGATGTGCATATGTCTAATTATGGTGAAAGGATTTTTTAAGAGTAATTTGCAGTATTCTCCAGGTTGTTTCTGTTAGTGAATTTTCCTTTGAAAAAGATGGAGCTCCCAGCCCTGCTGTCCACAGAGACTATAGCACCTACGTGTTTTCACAGTGCTGAGTTGTTCTGGAATTCGATCCAGGCCCTTCCAAGCATGTGCACAAGAGAGAACACCATGGCTTATGGGGTTACTGGTGCCTGAGATAGGGGCAGGGTGATTCTCTCCTAGGAACATGGGAGGTTTATTCCCAGGTGTCCCCACATGTAGGGTACAAAGAGGCCCCAAACCTGGCTCGTGTGTGCTGACTGCTGTGCAGAGATCCCTGGGCAGCTGGCCCTTTGCTAGTTCTACCCTCTGGGATTGGGCTTCTCAGCCCTGCTGCAGGCAGGCCTTGCACATCAGCCCTGCTTGGCCTGCTGTTGAGTTGAGGCCTCCAGAGAGACTCAAGTGCTGCCAGGGTGGGGACTCTTTCTATAGACTGGATCCTGAGCCAGAGTTTCTCTCTGGGCCCAGGGCTTTTGTCACAGTGTGCATCCTCCAGCCTCTCTCTCAGAGCCTCTTCCTGACCATCTTCCTGGTATTATGGCTTCCTACAGGGGCTGTCCTGTGGCTGGACTGCCAGATAACAGCAGCTCCATCCTCCTGGAGAGCTTCCCACTTCCTCCAGTGGTGCCCAGTCCAGCAGTGTGCCCTTATGCCACAGCCCTGGAGCCCACAGTGCTAAAGACTGGAGTGCTCCCTGACACTTGCATCAAAGGGTAGACAGAGGACAGGCCTGAGATGAGGGAGTTCTGATCTAAGGATTCATTCAGAGCTCTGGACAGCACTAGGGACTCTTCCAAGCACCTTGGGCCATTTGGGCTGACCAGGGATCTGTTCTGCCATGGGACAGATCTACCAGGGATGGCCCTGCATGAAGAGTGCCCCCCCTCCAAGAAGACCTGAGAAGGATGTATACTGTGAAATCACAGGGTACCCCAAGATGGATGGATTCCTTCCTAGTCTCCCAGGTTGGAAACAGTAGAGGCAGCCAGGCCATGGGGGGAAACCTTAGGACACAGAGAAGACCCCAAGACATGAGAAAGACCCTAGCATATGGAAGTCATAAAGGTTACGATCATCTGGGGAGTGTCATTGGAGGTCTTCCCATCCAAAGACCTGGGTCTAGTATTTCTAAAAAAGGGACTGGATACAACTTGAGGAGTCAACTTTTGGTGCCCACAGATCACAGAGTGGAAAGAAAATCTTGGGAGAATTTTAAGAATGATGTGTAATATTTCAGTTAACCCCTTTTCATTTTAAAAAAATCCCTTTTTGTGCTTGAAACAACCATCAAATATCACCTATCATGTCCATCCGTGACTGTTTTCTATTTCTGAGGCCTCATGAACACTTGGCACCAGATGATATGGATCAGTTATCCCTACGGGTTGACTCCGGGGGAAAGTCATCTATCCGGAGGCATAGAGGCCACAGTCAGTGACTAGCAGCAATGATGTGCTGAGGAAGGAAGTGGAAGATTGTGGCCCTCCTGAAGCCATGAAGCTTTCCCTGGCCACCTGGCTAGAAGTCACTCACTCACCCCTCTCTCTTCGGTGTATTCACCCCTCTCTCTTCGGTGTATTACAAGGAAGATTTGTGTGGCCCAGCCAGAGTGCTGGGTCCTGAGGGTCTATAGCAAAGGAAGATTCCACCCCAGCCTGAAGGAACACCGAGTCTAGTACCAAGATGCAGACTGGGAAACAGACAACTGCAATAGAGTATGATAGGTCTGGGGACAGGGAAGCTTCCTGGAGGAGTTCTGCCTGACAGGTAGAAGGACCTTCTAATCTGAGGGATGTGGTCCAAGGGTGAGGAGCCCAGGAGCAGGTAGGAGATAGCAAGACAGCTCTGGAAGGGCCTTGAGATCAGTTAGGCACTGCTCAGCATATTGAGGAGTCTGGTATTAGGCAAGAAGATAGGGTTTAAGATTTAATCAAAGGAGGTTAGCTGTGTTCCTTCCCTTCTCTGAGTTGTGAGCCCCTCAGTCTTTTTCTTCCTACTCAGGTAACTGAATCCCACTTTGTGACAGCCCCTCTAACTGGTGCCATATGTCCATTTAATACTATCCTTGGTGTCAGTGTACCCTTGTGATCACTGGCTACAGCAGTATCTTTCAAACCACATGTTCAAAAGTGACCCACTCATGAATCACCAAACCAATTTAGTGGATTTGGATGAACATTTTTTTATATCAAATAGAATGCACAGAATGAAATAGAATAGACTAGATCAGCATGCATAGCACACAGTAGGAATCAGTATATTTGGGGGAAAATGGTGGTTGTTGTGTGCTGAGTCCTGACATTTCCAAAAAGTCTCAGAGCCCTGATCAACAGACCCTGAAGAGTACCTTCCTTCTAGAAAGCATCTGGTGATATTTGTAGACTAAAGGGATATTTGTAAACTAAAAGTAATTGGGAAAACTGTTTCCAATGAGTTTTCATTCCCATGACTATAAGAAATTCTTTACTTTTTAGGTCAGAAGAAAGTTAACTTTCTGCATATGGATGAAATAGCTTCAGTTCCACACAGTAATAGAATATTAGAACCAGAAAGAGACTCTGAAGATGTTTTCATTAAACTCCTCTTTTTTGATTATGCTGCTGAGGCTCAGGGATGTTGAGAGGCTCACCAGGTGTTACATGGCATCAGTAGTGCAGCCAGTCGAAGGACTCTGGTTTCCCAACCCCTGTGTCAGTTCTGCCAGGCTCTGTTGTGCTGACTTGTGGTGGTCTCTCCAGTCTCATGAGGCCAAGGCCTCGGGTGGTTTTGGTTTGTCCAGGAGTCCCACAGTGAGAAGACAGGGGTAGCTATGGGAGGAGGCTGTAGGGTCTGCCCAGGAGAGGGGAGTGTGAGGCTCTGCCTTGTTTTCCACACTGGACTCAACTGCAGCCAGAGCCCATGTGACAGTGAACCACTTGGTCAAATCCACATGGATAGCATGACCTTTCTAATTAAGGCTTTGGGGAGCTGGTCTGAAAGGAACAGCAAATCTGACAGGATGACTGATAACAGCAGCAGCTAGGCCTGGCCAGTAGCAGAGCCAGTATGGGAAGTGTGTTGCAGATGAACTTTGAACTTGTTCTTTATTATCTATATCCCACTCATTTAAAAGCATATATATATATATATATATATATATATGTGTGTGTGTGTGTGTGTGTGTATATACATATATACATACATATATATATATATATATATACTGATAATAAGACATATATTACATAGAGTTACAATTATATTTTCAATGAAAACCCAGGAATATGAAATATAAAGGAAATCTTGAGGGTGAAGCTCTTTAGAACAACCAGGCAGTTTTTTCTAAATTGAAGAATCACTGGTTTATGAATCACTTTCTCTCCACTAGGCTTACTGCAGTAAGCAAGCCTTTACTTGTACTGTTTCTAAAATGCAGACTGGAAGGGGGGCTGCTATAATCTCCATAACCAACATATCAGTTGCTGCCAGTGTGTTTTCAATTTTGAGATAGGCAGAGGCTCTCCTGCTGTCACACACTAGCTGCATGGGCCCCAGCAACCAAGCTAGTGGTGAGGAGGTGTCCTACTGCATCAGTTGACACTTATCAGAGGTGGGGGTGGGGGGCTGACCTCACCAGATCTGAATTGCACTGTAGGCCTGGTTCTCCCACTGATAGGGCAAGAGTAGCACCTGGCTTGCTTACAGGTCAGGCCCCAATATGCAGAGACCCTCAGAGCAGTGCTGTGTCTCAGGTGTGGCCACAGGGGAAGAGGGTGACTCATGAAGCATGGCTGGGCCCACAGACCCATATGGCACATCATCATGGGCTTTGGGGACCTTGGCTGCCTCAAAAATGAGTCACTGATGAGTCTGGTGGTCAGTTGGTCGGCTCTGGGCTATGGAAACCCACTTCCTTCTAGGGACTCTCATGCTGGGCAGCTCTGATCACCCTTGCACTGGCATTGGCACTCTGGCTGGGCAGGGAGTCCCTTTCTGACTGCTGTGGGCAACTAGAGCCCCAACAACTTCAGACCTTCTCCTCTTTTCCCTGGGGTTTGGCTGCCTTCTGTGGGATGAGGAAAGCTGACATGTAGCTTATGAGTAATCTTTAGGCTGAAAATGAACGCATCCTGAAACCATGAACCCCAGCTGTCAAAACACTCTGAAGTTTTACAAGAAACTTATTTTTGGAAGAGGGCATGCTGCTAGAGTGTCACTTCCCTGATGACAAGGGCAACTTGACAAGATGACAACTTCTTCCTCATGCCCATCAGGGCACAGGCCCCCAGGTGGGACAGGACAGTGGCCTCACCCTGGTCTTGGAGAGCTCAGAGGAAGCCTGAGGCCTTCTTGGGGGTTGGCTGTCTCCCAGGAAGACACCACAGGACCAGGCCATTCCCCCAACTTTCCCATAGAAACCCCCAGCTTTTGTTCTGAGGTGAGACTCAATCCGTTGCACTTCCAGGTGTCTTCTTAGTGGAGCACTGGGAACCCTTGCAGGGCACAGATGTGGACATGCAAGTCCAGGTAGCCAGGTGGCCTGCACAAGGCCATGCAGCTCATCATCAGTGGGAATAAAGCCAGCCCCTTGGTGTTCAGGAGAGGGCCACTTCCTCTCCTCTGCCTCTATTGGACAGCTTCTCCTATTGGGACCCCAGGGTATGTAGGCATGAAAGAATGCACAGACTGATTAATGAGCACAGAGGGTGTGCCTGGGGCACAGCTGTCAAATGTGAATCAGGGCCCTTCTATGTATCAATCATGTGACCTTGAGCAAGTTCCCTCACCTTTCTGTGCCTCCATTTCCTCATCTGTAAAATGAGGATGATAGCACCTACCACCCTGACTTTTGGGGAGGAGTAAATTAGTTAATTTCACAAATGCTCAGCCTAGTATTTGGAATAAAAATATTGGAAATGATTAGTAAGAATTTGATATAATTGAAGGTCAGATTCCGTAAGAATTATGAGATAGATATAGATGTAAAACTTGTATCCCTGACACTTCTAATAAAAGATGAAAAGGGCATTTGATTTTGCAGTTTTAGAAAAAAAGACACAACATTGCCAAATGGAGAGATGTAGGCAGCTCCAAAATGAACCTCAATTGATTGGTGTAATCTATGAGTAAAATGGTAATTATTCATCTCCTCAGCCACTGGAGGTTCCACTTTCTGGTTTATTTTTCCTGTGACCACTGAGAAACATAGATATAAAGGGTTTTCTTAGGTGTCAATTTTGTACCTGACATTTAGCCTAAACAATGTCAACTGCAAAGCATGAAACCAAAATTCATTTTTAAAATTGTAATAAACTAGCAATGGAAAAGAATTTGTGATTACCAGTAATAGCCACGGGGGTTCTGTCATTCTCCCCAGAGGGCAAAGTTCACCATAACTCATTAAGATTGTTGGGGGATTTTACACTCTAGTGGCACATGATGTAGCCCTCCCGGACAACAAAGAGATGACTGTGGCAGCAAGGTCAGTGATGTAGATTGTAGGCGTGCAAGTGGCCGAGAGCCATGGAACGCACTTGATTCCCATAGCAAGTTTGTATTCTACCGTACAAAATTCTACCATTATTATCGCCTCCCTTTTCATGACATATCTTCATATTACTCATAAAGACAAGGTGTTTTTTTCATAGTCTTCCCTGCCTAGGGAAAAACTCAGCTGATGGAATCAGTTAAAAAGTAAAACATATACACATACCCCATAAACCACACCAGAAGGTAGTGCTTGCAGAGTAGATGCAATAGGATGCCCTTCCCAGAAGGCAGACAGTGTCAGCTTGATGGGGCATCTCTAATATTCTAGAGAACTTGTGAGTGCTTTTCCATCTTGTCACATAACTGAGAGCAATGATGAGAAAGAACAGAGTGCTGGTGTCATCATTTTGTTTGCTGTGATTTTATTTTGTTTTGTTGGTGCTCCCACACAGGCAGTGGTGGTAGAGGCGAGGGAATTGTGCCATCACTTCCAGATAAGAGAACTTTATACCATTTTTTCCCTCTGGGGTAAAGTGACTCTTGGGGCAGACTTGATTTTTGTTTACCTGGTGTTTTATGTGCTTATTTCCAGGCCATATTTTAATAAATTACAAGACACATCTGCACATAGCATGAGAATGAAGTTCATTAATCTTTTTAGAAGATTCACAGTCTTTCTGTCCATCTCAAGCAGACCTAATGGGTCAACTTAATGAAAACGTTACTGCTTTCTGATCTCTTTGTAATACCAGCAGTAATGGCTAGATTACTGGTTTGCATCAACTGCCTTCGGACTCTTAGTTCTCTCCTTCACTTTGTATCACCCTAGACAAATCCCTTAGACTTCAGTTTGCTTAATATTAAGATGGGAATAATATCTTCTGCTATCAAAATATTAATTATTGGTTTGTATCAGTCAGAATTCCCTAGAGGAATAGAACCAATATGAAATATAGCTGTAAATATTTGTTTTAGTAATTGGCTCACATGTTGAATGTGGAGGCTGGCAAGCCCACCTGTGGGGAACGCCACAGGCTGAAAACTCAGGCAAGAGTTGATGCTGTAGTCTTGAGGCATAAATTTTTCTTCCCTAGGAAGCCTCAGATTACTCTTAAGGCCTTCAGTGGATTACAAGAGGCCCACCCATATATCCAGGCACATAGTCTAATTAATCTCTTTTACTTAAAGTCAACTGGTGATCACATCTACAACATATTTTCACAGCAACGTATGGACTAGTGCTTGACTAAACCACTGGGCGATGTAGCCAACCAAGGTGACACTTAGAACTAACCATTACAATTCACCCTCCCTCAACTTGGCACTTGTAGCCATCTCTGTAAACCATATTTAGTATCCAAATAAATACAACAGTGAAGTTATGCTTCTGCCTAATATGATACATCTATCCTGTATACAACTGAAAATGCACTAGCCCTTACCCCAGAGAAGGATGTAAAGTCCTTAGGCAATGTTCACTTTTCTCCTTGATATCCTGTAACTTAAATACCGTGATATAAAGTTAAAAATATTTGAATACTGGGGCGCCTGGGTGGCGCAGTCGGTTAAGCGTCCGACTTCAGCCAGGTCACGATCTCGCGGTCCGTGAGTTCGAGCCCCGCGTCAGGCTCTGGGCTGATGGCTCGGAGCCTGGAGCCTGTTTCCGATTCTGTGTCTCCCTCTCTCTCTGCCCCTCCCCCGTTCATGCTCTGTCTCTCTCTGTCCCAAAAAAATAAATAAACGTTGGAAAAAAAAAATATTTGAATACTATAATATGAAGTCAGTACAACTTATCTTATATGATAAGGGCATAAGAGAGGGAAGAAAAAGATTATATACACACACACACACACACACACAAACATATTCAAAACAAAACAAAGAGAAAATGCTCATGACTATTACAGTCATTGTTTCTGTAACTGGTCATATCTGGTATTTATAACTACCTTCTTCCATGATGCACCCCATATTCCCTTTGCCTTCAGCAAGCACCTCAGTAAGTTGTCATTCCTTATCTGTAGGGTGACCCAAATATTCATTCCTGAAGGGTCTGGGCCCTTAGCAGTACTGACTGAACTGGGTTGTTGTAGCTTTGCATTGACCATAGTCACAGGACATTGTAATACTAAGAGACACACCTCTATTGTGCAGTACAGCCCAGTTTTCCCTAAACTAAACCCTACATCTGACTGAAATAGTTACAGTAAGGATCAGTCACTGAAGCCAGTAAAATAACTACTTTCTTTGCCTGTTTATTCAGTCATGAGGAGTCCAAAATGGTCAAATGGGAGTCTTAACTTCCAGTTCAATAGGATTGTTGTTATGCCTCGTGATGGAAGCACTCTTACCTTAGAATCTAAGACCTCTAGGCCCACACAGCATAGAGTCATGGGGACAGAAATAGAAACTTTTGCTAGTGGGCCTCCAGGTGTAACAGCGTATGGTGCCATTCCTATTTCCACCCTCCTGATTCCCGGCTATAGGAGAAACAGCACCATCAATTGGGTGCTGACTTGGAGCACATACAGCCTCCTGGAGAACCTTGCCCCCAAACTTGCAAGGTATTGCCACCCAGCTAGTATTGTAACTGGGTCTTCAGAAGGCCATTCTGTCAAGCCAACTTCTTTAAGATAGGAAGAAAGTGAGACCAGTGAATTCCATGAGTCTGGACCTGTTGCCACACTTCCTTTGTTGTGAAGTGAGTTCCTTGATCAGAAGCAATTGCTGTGTGGAATATGACAATGATGGATAAGCCATTCTGAAATCCACAGATAGTAGTTTGGGCAGAATTGCATGCAGGGAAAGCAAGTCCATATTCAGAATAAGTGTTTGTTTCAGTAGGAACAAAATGCTGCCCATCTCATGATGGAAGGAGACCAGTATCGTAACGCTGTAACCAGTATCGTAACCAGGTAGCTGGCTGTTCACTCCAGAGAATGGTTCCATATCAGGAGCTCAGTGCTGATCTCTACTGCTGGCAGAATGGGCATTTGCAGTGCCTATAACCAAGTTGTCCCTGATGAGTGGAAGTCCACAATACTGGACCCATACATGACCTCCACCCTATAACAATAATCACTTGACAGGGCTGGCTAGGGAAAGAGGATGACTAGTATCCAGAGAATGGGTCATTAAAATCCTCCTCTGCTGAGGTCAGCCTTTGGTGAACATTCACACAGGACACACATTCTTTTCACATTTTTTGCCCATTCATAGAGCTCTATCCATTTACCACTTTCCCAGATCCCCTTGTCACCAATTTTCTAATCATGTTTCTTCTAAGTCATCACCATCCAGCCAAACCATTAACTATAGCCTATGAATCAGTACACAGTAACACCTCTAGCTACCTCTCCTTCCAAGCAAAATGAGCAATTGGATGCACTGCTCAAAATTCTGCCCACTGGAAGGATTTCTCTTCACCACTGTCCTTCAAGGATGCCCCATAAAGGGGCTACAGCACACAACTGTCCACGCTTACATGGAGCCTTGCATATCTTACAGAACTGAGTCTTCTCTTCCTCTGTCAACTGATCATAGGAACTCCCTGTGAGGCCACAGGTGCAGGCTGGGAGAGAGAAGACCATGTAGCAGGAGCCGGACCATGGGTATTGGAGCCACTTCATGTAACTTACTCATGCCTAAGGGCCTGCTTGGGCTTGTTCATGTATATACCACCTCCATCTGATGATGGAGTGCTGCTGTGCACACCCAGCTTTATAATTTGGTGGGTCAGGTAACACCCAATTCCTGATGGGTAGCTCAGGCCACGAGATAACTTGGCGGCTCAGGGTTAAGTGTTCAGTCTCTACTAAGACACAATAACAGGCCAAGAGTTGTTTCTCAAGATGAGTAGTTATTTGAAGAGCTTGGCAAGGCTTCACTCCAAAATCCTAAGGGCTGTATTTCACCTGTAGAAGCCCATCAGATGCTCTGCACAGCATCCCTCTCTGCCACTGCCACTCCAAGCACCATTGGATCTGCTGGATCACATGGCCCAAGTGGCAGAGCAGCTTGCACAGTAGTCTGGACCTGCTGTAGAGCCTTCTCTTGTTCTGGACCCCACTCAAAACTAGCAGCTTTGTCAGATCACACAGTAAATGGGCTGGAGTAGCACACCTAAGTGGGGAATATGCTGCCAACAAATCCAAAGAGGCATCCTAAGCACTGGGACTCTTGGTTGTGGGAAGGGCTAGGTGCAACAACTTATCCTTTACCTTAGAAGGGTTTCTCAACATGCCCTGCACTATTGGGCCCCTAGCAGTTTCACTGAAGTAGAAGGCCACTGAATTTTTGTTGGATTTATTTCACACCATGTGACATGCAAACATCTTGCCAATATGTCTAATATCCAATAAGCCTAGTGCTCAATAGTTCCAATCAGCATAATATCACCAATGTAATTGATCCATGTGATATCTTGTGAAACAGAAAGGTGATCAATTATGACATAGAGCTGGAGAGCTGATGTACCCCAGAGGTAGGACAGTGAAGGTGTATTGCCAGCCTTGCCCACTGAAAGCAAAAGTGCTGGTGGTCTCTATGAACAGATATGGAGAAAAAAGCATTGGCATGGTCAATAGCTGCATACCAGGTACCAGCAATGCATTAATATGCTCAGGCAAGGAGACCACATCTGGTACAGCAGCTGCAATTAGAGTTAGTACCTGATTGAACTTAACAAAAATCCATGTCATTCTCCAAGCTCCATCTGTCTTCAGCACAGGCCAAATAGGAGAGTTGAATGGGGATGTAGTGGGACTGCATCCCTCCGGTCCTTGATGGTGACATTAATCTCTGCAGTGTCTCCAGGAATGTGGTGTTGCTCCAGGTTTACTCTTTTCCTGGGTGGAGGCAGTTCTAGGGGCTTCCACTTGGCCTTTCCCACCATAATAGCCCTCACTCTACAGGTCAGGAACAAACATGTGGATGGATTCTGCCAGCTGCTGAGTATGTGTATTTCTATTATGCACTCCAGAACTGGGGAAATAACCACAGGACAGGTTTGAGGACCCACTGGACTCACTATAAGACAGACTTGAGCTAAAACTCCATCGATCACCAGACCTCCATAAGCCCCTACTCTGACTGGGGAACCACAGTGATATTTGGGGTCTCCTGGAGCCAATGTCTGTTCAGAGCCAGTGTCTAACAGTCCCTAGCAGGTCTGATTGTCTCCTTTTCCCCAGTGCATGATTATCCTGGTGAAAAGGTCCTTTCGGGGAGATCTGGGAGAAAGAGTCACAGCATAGTGGGGTTCTTCCTCAAGAAGACCCAACTTGCCCTTCACTGAAGGAGTTCTGGGTCTCCAAACCCTCAGTCTGGGAATTGATAGAGAAGTCATGACTCTAGTTAAACTTCAGAACACTTCTGTTTATACAGCTCAAGTCAGGATTTAGTAGATTTTCCTGCTCCTCCTCTGCTGGGGCTACTGCCATCCATGATCTTGCCACAGGTCTGTGCAAGTCAGACTATTCTGACTGATGATTGGACTCCATCATCCATCATGGCAACGATGGCCATCTTGTTTTTGTCAGTTAAGTGCTGCCACATGGCTTCTTCCCACTCAGGATCCATGTCATCCCATTGATCAGGCTTCCTAATTCTGTGCCATACTTCTCACTGTAAGGTTTGGTCAATGTGGAAGAGTGGCCAGAGTTCTTCGAGGATTCTGAAGCTTTTCTCACAAATATGTTCCTCACAGTGGGTGTGGAAGGTGTGTCATCCTGGGATGGGTGAGCAGGTCTTACGTGACAAATCCACTCAACACTCCAGTCTCCCTAAACTTTTAGGTACCTTTCTCTACAATATATCAAGGCAGGAGGCATTTCAACCTAATTTACTGTTTGCCATCTTTTGGTCCATGTTTCAGCCAGCCAACCAAACTGTTAGAGCCCTTTCTAATGCCATGGGCTACAATATTAAGTCCAGAACTTCTGTTCAGTTGTCCCACATGAATAAATTCAGCATTAATTTTATGTTTCTTTCACCATTATCCTACACCCTTAATATCAATCCCCACACATATTCCTCAGATTTATTTCTGTATAAATTGTAAAAGTCCTGCAGTTCTGTCAGAGTGTAGCATACTTCCTCATCGATCAAACTTAGCACCTCACTCTTTGGGGCCTTCTCAGACTTGAGTGTCATTATAAGTCTAGAAGTAAAGAGAGGTGGTAGAGGTGGGTTCTGAGGATCAGCAGGGTCTTCTTACAAGGCAACTGCCTCAGGGGAAGCTGTAATGGGCTCCTCAGTGAAAGGAAGTTAACCTCCTCAGGATTGGAAGGGCTCTTCTACTGGCAGAGAAGACTTGGAAGAATTTAGGGGTTCAGTGTCCCAAGCTTTATCAGAATCTAACCATGTGTTCCTGTTCCAATTTTCAGGATCCCATTCCTTTCCATTCAATGTCCTCACTTTAACAATGGACATACTGTGAAGTTGGGCATTCAATCTGCACAGTAATTCAGTCACTCACAGGATGAAACTCTGGATTTAATGTTCAGAAATCTCAGCTCTGGGGCTACAGGGGATCAGGGTTCCTTTCAGGGCAGACATAGAAACTGTCATGTTATCTATGTGTCGCTTGACCTAGGAATTTGAAATCCTAGACTCATTTGTCCAGCCAGTTAAGAGCAGTTAAGAGCAAGGCCAGTTAAGAGTAATTGGCCAATCGTATTAAACTCATGAGTTTGACAACAATTTTCTAAGGTATCATATACATTATCACCCAGAACCTTGCCTTTTAAAAGTATTTGTTAGGAGTGTCCAATGGTGATATTTTGTGTACCTCTGTTGGCACATCATACCATGGATGGTCGGTCACTATCCTCTTTACCACTGAAATAGAGTCATAGGGCTTTGAATATGTCAGCTTAAAGAACCAATTCTAGAAAACACAGAACTAACTCAGAAAAGTCATATTTAAGATTCTATTCCTCTAACACCACTCTCGGTACCAAAATCTCTGTCATTCAGGGTTCTCCAGAGAATTAGAACCAAAGGAATTGGCTCGTGATTGTGGGGACTGGCATGTCTGCAATCTTTTGAACAGGCCAACAGACTGTAAGTTTGGGAAGAGCTGATGCTTCAGCCTTGAGGCAGAATTTCTTCCTCCCCAGAAAACCTCAGTTTTTTCTCTTAAAAGCCCTCAGATGAATGGATGAGGCCCATCTACATTATGGAGGGTAACCTCCTTCATTTAGAGTCAAATGATTGTAAATGTTAACCCCATTCACAAATACTTTCATGGCAACATTGTGTTAGCATTTTACCTAACAGCTATTTACACTAGAGTCTAGCCAAGTTGACACCCAAAAGTATCCATAACTGTTAATATCAGTGGAAAACTATTAACTGATTAGGTGAACCATTACTAAAAATGTCCAAGGATAGTATTATTTAAATAAAAGTATGAAAGATGTTGCCAAGGCTGGTGCTTTATTTTCCAAGATTTCACAATGAATATGTTGATAACAGCTATTTCTTATTTATAGCTCTACACAGAGTCATCACTGAGTGATTTGGGAACTAGGGCTTAAACTTATTATGTGAAGCTACAAGTAAAGTAAAATGCATCCTGTGGGGGCAGGGAGATATAAATCACTTCAGATTTCTGATTATTGTGTAACTTGGTAACAAATCTATACTTAGGAAGCAATGGGGAGGAAGCCATAAATTTCCCAGGGCTTACAGAAAAGGATGGTGTCACTATTGGTTTCCACGGCAATCAAGCTGTTTAAACCACTCAGTACCTTAGAGAGACACTGCTTCAAATATTTATATTAGGAAAATACAAAGATCATTAACAAGGATGCCCAAAGGGTTACTTGAGAGATGCAAGAAAATTGTCCATTTCTCAGCCTAGACAGCTTCTTGTTCCCAGATTGGGGCCCCTGGGCTCCCTCAGCACTCTCTGATTCCCTGAGCTGGGCTTTCAGGATTCTCAGAGCTGGAGGTGAACATAGATAAGGCAGGAAGTGAACATTCACAGTCTTCTCTCAGGAAAAGAAACCTGTATAAAGTGCTCCTGGAAAGAGGTCACTAAGAACAGATACAGACAGCCTCGTGTAGAAGTGCCCCAGGTTCACAGACTTAGCACTAGAAGGGAGCTTATGTGTCATCTGAGTTAAAAGGACCCACCAGCCCTAACTAACCCAGCAATCCTATCTGCAAATTACTTAAGAGGGATCACTTGGGTTCTGCTAAAACACCTCTAGGAACAGGGTACTTACTATTGAAGGAAGAAACCTGTTCTATGACTGAACTGACCTGTTGCTAAAAACCCCATCTTCTTGTTGAGTCACAATCTACAGAGTCCAAACACTTTTCGCAGATATAAATACACAATATATGCACATGCATACACACATTCACATGCATGTAAATATACACACATATATGGACACCTACATGCACACAGATATGTACACATGCACACACACGAACACACTAACACACATGCACACACAGTTACACATGTGCACATGTGTGCACATGCACACACTTGTACATGCAGTAACATAAACATACATACATATATATGCACTCACATACATAAATACACATTTTGTGGAGTTGATCCATGGGTGTAGTTCTGCCACCTCACAGTCCATTTCCTCTTCTAAAAATAGCCCCTCTGGTATTGTAAGTCACCCTCCCAAATATTTTTTTTTTAATTTTTTTTTCAACGTTTTTTATTTATTTTGGGGACAGAGAGAGACAGAGCATGAACGGGGGAGGGGCAGAGAGAGAGGGAGACACAGAATTGGAAACAGGCTCCAGGCTCCGAGCCATCAGCCCAGAGCCCGACGCGGGGCTCGAACTCACGGACCGCGAGATCGTGACCTGGCTGAAGTCGGACGCTTAACCGACTGCGCCACCCAGGCGCCCCCCAAATATTTTTTTTAATAGACTTTATTTTGTACACCTGTTTTAGGTTCACAGCAAAATTGAACAGGTGGTACAAATATTTCCCATTACACCCATGTACATCCTCAATTATCAATACCCTCCCCAGATGGTCCCTTTGTTACAACTGTTGAATCTAGATGGACACATCATAATCACCCAAAGTCCATAGTTTACGCTAAGTTTTGCTCTTGGTGCTGTACATTCTTTGAGTCTAGACAAATGTATAGACATGTATCTACCATACAGAATAGTTTCACTGCCCTAAAAATCCTCTGTGCTCCACCTACTCATCCCTCCTCCCCCAAGCTGTGGCAACCACTGATTCTTCTACTGTCTCCATGGTTTTGCTTTTTTCAGAATGTCATATAGTTGGAATCATATACTATGTGACATTTTTCAGACTGGCTTCTTTCACTTAGTAATATACATTTAAGGTTCCTCTGTGTCTTACTATGGCTTGATAGCTCATTTTAGAATAAGATTTCATTGTATGGATGTACCACAGTTTTTTATCCATTCACCTACTGAGGGATTCTTGATTGCTTCCAAGTTTTGGCAATTACAAATGAAGCTGCTGTAAACACCATGTGCAGGTTTTGTGTGGACATAAGTTTTCAACTCATTTGGGTAAATACCAAGGGGTGTGATTGCTGGATCATATGGTAAGAACATGTTTAGTTTTGTAAACTGTCAAAACTATCTTTCAGAGTGGCTGTGCCATTATATATACATACCACATCTTCTGTATCCATTCATCCTTCAATGGACACTTGGGCTGCTTCCATAATTTGGCTATTGTAAATAATGTGCTGAATGATGTATAGAATTATTGAATCACTATTTTTACACCTGAAACTCATATAACACTATGTTAACTATACTGGAATTAAAATTAAAAACTTAATAAAATTAAAAACAGAAAACAAAAACAAAGCAGACTGAACCATTTTACATTGCCACCAAGCCATAAGTGAGAGTTTCTGTTGCTCCACATTCTCACCATCATCTGGTGTCATCAGTGTTTTGGATTTTCACCATTCTAATAGGTGTGTAGTGGTATCCTCTTATCATTTTAATTTACAATACCATGATAACTTAGGATGTTGAACATATCTTCATATGTTTATTTGACTTCTGTATATTTTCTTTGGTGAAGTGGTCAGATCTTTTGCCCAGTTTTTAATCAGGTTACTTGTTTTCTTACTGTTGAGTTGTAAGTGTTCTTTGTATATTTTAGATAACAGCCCTTTATCATATTTGTCTTTTGCAAATATTTTCTCCCAGTTTGCGGCTTGTCTTCTCTTTCTCTTCAGTGTCTTTTGCAGAGCAGAAGTTTTTAATTTTAATGAAATTCAACTTCTCAATTATTTCTTGCGTGAATCATGCGTTGAGTGTTGTATCAAAAAAGTCATCACCAAACTGAAGGTCATCTTGATTCTCTCTTATGTTATCTTCTAGTTGTGTAGTTTTGTCCTTCACATGTAAGTTTGTAATCCATTTTGAGTTAATTTTTCTGAAGAGCATAATGCTTTGTCTGGATTATTATTTTTTTTCTGGCACATGGATGTCCAGTTGTTCCAGCACCATCGGTTGAAAAGACCATCTTTTCTCCATTGTACTACATTTGTTACTTTGTCAGAGGTCAGTGGGCTATATTTATATGGGTCTATTTTGGGGCTCTGTATTCTGTTCCACTGATATATTTGTCTGTTCTCTTGCCAACAATTTATCTTGACTACTGTAGCTTTACAGTAAGTCTTGACATTGGTAGTATCGGTCCTCCAACAATTTTCTTCTTCAGTATTGTGTTGGATATTCTGGATCTTTTGCTTCTTTATATAAACTTTAGAATATGTCAATATGCACAAAATAACTTTCTGGAATATTGGTCAGGACTGTGTTGAATCTATATGTGAAGTTGGGAAGAATTGACATCTTGGCAATACTGAGTTTTCCTATTTGTGAACATGGATATATCTCCAATTATTTAGTTCTTTGATTTCATTCATCAGAATTTTGTAGTTGTCCTCATAGACCTTGTACATATTTTGTTAGATTTATACCTAGGTATTTCATTTTGGGAGGTGCTACTGTAAATGTATGGTGCTTTTAATTTAAAATTTCAGTTGTTCAGTGCTGGTATATAGGAAAGGAATTAACTTAGGATCCTGCAAACCTGCATCTTAGTTCCAGGAGTTTTTCTGTCAATTCTTTCAATTTTTCTATGTAGATAATCATGTCATCAGTGAACAATACAGTTTTATTACTTCCTTCTCAATCTGTATACCTCTCATTTCCTGGTCTCATCTTACTGCATTAGCTTGGACTTCCAGTTTGATGTGGAAGAAGAGTGGTAAGAGAAGACATCCTTCCATTCTCACTTTGTTCCTGATCTCAGCAGAAACGCTTATAGTTTCTCAGCATATAATGCTTACATTGTACCTACAGCTAACAGGTAAGGTACTTTGGTAAATGTGCTTTTTTCAGGTTGAATAAATTCCCCTCTATTCCTAGTTTTCTAAGAGCTTTAATCCTGATAGGTATTAGATTTTGTCAAATGTTTTTTTTCTGCATCTATCGATATGATCATGTGATTTTTTTTCTTTAGCCTGTTGATGTGATGGATTGCATTAATTGATTTTTTTAAGTTTATTTATTTATTTTGAAACAGAGAGAGAGAGAGAACAAACCAGCGGGGGAAGGTCAGAGATAGAGGGGGACAGAGGATCTGAAGCAGGCTCTGTGCTGACAGCAGAGAGCCTGATGCAGGGCTCAAACTCCAGAGCCGCAAGACCATGACCTGAGCTGAAGTCAGACACTTAACCCACTGAGCCACCCAGCATCCTGCATTAACTGATTTTTTTAATGTTGAGCCAGCCTTGCATACCTGGGATAAATCCCACTTGGTCATGGTATATAATTCTTTTTATACCTTGTTATATTCTATTGACTAATATTTTGTTGAGAATTTTTACATTAATGATCATCAGAAATATTGGCCTATAGTTTTCTTGTATATTTTTAAATCTAGTTTTGTTATTTGGATAATGCTGGTCTTGAAGAATGGGAAAATATCCCCTTGGGAAATATCCCCTCTGCTTCTATCTTCTGGAAGAAATGGTAGTGAATTGATATAGTGCTTCCTTAAATGTTTGGCACAATTCACCAATGAGCCCATCTGGGCTGGTGCTTTCTGTTTTGGAAGGTTACCAATGAATGATTCAATTACTTTAATAGGTTGTAGGCCTATTCAGATTGTATGTTTCTTCTTAGGTAAGTTTTAGCATATTGTGTCTTTTAAGGAGTTGGTTCATCTCTTGTAAGCATAAAAGGATTCATAATATTTCCTTATTACTTTGTAATGTCCACAGGATCTGTAGTGATATCCCCTCTTTCATTTCTGACATTAGTATTTTGTGTCTTCTCTTCTTTTCTTAGTTTGCTCAGCCAGGTCCTTATCAATTTCCTATTTTCAATTTCACTTATTTCTGCTCTACATTTTTTTAATTTCTTTTCTTCTGCTTACTTTGAATTCAATTTGTTCTTCTTTTTCTAGTTTCCTAAGGTAGAAGCTTAGATTATTGAATTTATTTTCAATTTTTATTTTATTTATTTTTATTTCTTGAGAGAGCCTGAGCACACTTGCATGTGTGCAAGCAGGTGAGGGAAAGAGGAAGATGGAGGGAGAGAACCTTAAGTAGGCTCCGTGCTCAGCACGGAGCCCAACACAGGGTTTGATCTCCTGACAATGAGATCATGACCTGAGCCAAAATCAAGAGTCAGATGTTTAAATGACTGAGCCACCTAGGTGCACCTAGATTTTAGATCTTCTTTTCTAATATGTGCAATCAATGCTATAAATTTCCCTCTAAGCCCTGCTGTCACTAAATCCCACAAATTTTGATAAGTTATAATTTAATTTTCATTTAATGAAAATATTTTTAAATTTCTTTTGAGATTTCTTTGACCTGTGTTTTGTTTAGAAGTGAGTTGCTTAATCTCCAAGTATTTGGGGATTTTCCAGTTATCTTTCTGTTATTAATTTCTACTTTAATTTCATTGTGGTCTGAGAGCAGACATTGTATGATTTTTATTTTAAGTTTGTTCAGGTGTGTTTTAGAGCCCAGAATGCGATCTATTTTGGTGAATGTTCCATGTGAGCTTAAAAGGAATGTATATTCTGCTGTTGTTGGATGAAGTAGTCTATAGATATCCATTAGATCCAGTTGATGGATGATGGTGTTGAATTCAGCTGTGTCCTTACTGATTTTCTGCATGCTGGGTCTGTCAGTTACTGATAGGGGTGTACGGAAGTTTCTAACTAAAGACTGTTCAAAATCTAGATTAAACAAATACGGATCACAAAACGATCCTAACGCAGTGGGCCTCGCAACACCCTAGACATTTATTTATCCCAGAATTGTTTCGTGAGTACTATGTCTCAGGTGTGTTTCTGGGCATCAGGACCCAGTGGTGAACAAGGCAAGGAAGGTCATTGCCCTTCTGGAGTTGACATCGTGGCGGGGGAAAGATAAACATGTAAGAAAAGAATTAACAAATATCCTTACAGGTCCTTTAAGCAGAATGACGAGAAATAAGCTGGGTAACAGGGGAGGGGTATGGAGTTTTAGACAGAAGCCTACGTTAAGAAAGGAGGCAGCCAGGCAAGGGAGAAGAGTGTGTTTAGACCAGGAGACTGCAAGAACCAGGGACCTGAGGACGAGTGTGGCATATTTGAAGAAGGCCAGAAAGACTAGTGTGGCCAGAACCAGGTGAATGGGAGGTAACAGTGGTACAGGAGATCAGTAGGCTATCTAAGGAGACCTCATGAACCACAGTGGGAAATCTGGATCCTAATGGAAATTCAGGACTGAGTACTTTGGTGATTTTGAACTTGAGAGGGTTACAGTCTTATGTATGCTTTTCGAAAGATCAGTGGGTCCACTGGGGGAGGTAGCGGTGATGCAAGTAGGTAAAGGTCTCAGAGAAAGATGAAGACAGTGTGGAACAGGATAGACTCTTTTTGTTCTGCTATGGGATGTAAATATTGCATTACTGTTAAAGATGGAGAAAAGAGAGGTAGCAAGGTAAGTGACTTGACCATAGAGACTAGAAAGTTATTTTGTAATGAAGACAAGGCTAGAATTTTTTCTACAGGACTTATGTTTAGGTAGAAACTAACTCCTGTATGTGTGTGCGTGCGTGTGTGTGTGTGTGTGTGTGTGTGTGTGTGTACATAAGTATTCATTTTCAGTAAGTGAGGGAGAGAGAGGCAGGGTATTTCAAGGATTAGACAGGGAACTCTCGTCTGCTGATGGTGGAAATATAAAATGGTACCCAGCCATTCTACCCCTAGGTATTTACTCAAGAGAGATGGAAACATGGGCTTTACAAAGACTACTACATGAGCATTCATAGCAGCTTTATTTTTAACAACTCTAAACTGGAATCAACCTGAACGTCAATCAACTGCTGAATAGGGGAACAACTTGGTGCAGCCATACAATGGATATTAAATCAGCAATAAAAACAAATGAGCTATTGATACACACAGTGATATAGATGAATCACAAGATCATTAAAGAAGCAAGATAGAAAAAAACACATATTGGATCATTTCATTTATATAAAAGTTTAAAAAATGCAAACTAATTTTTAGTGACAGAAAGCAGATCAGTGGTTTCCTGGGGCCAGGGGCTAAGCAAACAAAGGACTAGAGAGGGGCATGAGCAAACATTTAGGGGTAATGGGAGCACATGTTACCCTGATTGTGGTGATGTTTCACAGGTGTATGTATATGTCAAAATTTATCCAAGTTATTAAAAAAGAGTTAAGACAGCACTCCATTTAAAAATAGAACTTAGTGTATTTTTGTGAAAGTACACATTTTAGAGCCAGAAGAGTGAGCATGGTTTTCATATCTGTTTCAGAAACAGTGCATCTAATATGATATACCACGTCCCTTCCTCATCTGACCATTATACAGTCTGTCTTTGTATCCACCATGTGATGGAACAAATCCAAAACATGAGCTTTCTCAACAGCAGATCATTTCTCGTGCAAACCTCGTCTGCTTTGCCATTTGGCTAGAATCACTAATCCAGGTCCCCCCAGTCTCAGGACTCGGGCTGATGGATCTGCCACCACCGCAGTTGCTGGCTGCTAAAAGAGGGAAAGAGATGCCTGGAAGGTTTCCCGCGAGCAATTAAGTGTTTCAGCCCAGAAGTGACATGCATCACATTTGCTCACAAATTTTCCCACAACTCATTGCTCAGAACTAGACACGTGGCCCCACCCAATCCCGAAGGGGCCAGGAAGGAAAATGTTACCACCTGCCTGGAAAGCAGAGAGCACAAAAGATTACCTCACAAAATGACAAAGAAACAGAATTCAAAGCTGTTTCCTCTGGTGACCCTAACCCTCTATGGCTGTGATCCTGGCACTTTCTTCCCCCTTAAGGGTGGCCTCCTGAACTACCAGATGCATGTAACTTTCAAGGCATTCTAAAACTACTGGCAATTTGTCTTATATGGCCCTTGCTCGGGGGGCTCAGAGAGCAGATCAGGAGTGACCTGTGCCTTTACTCAGAAGCACATCTGAACGGCCTCCAGCAGTTGCTTATGTGTGAATTTGGGGACAGACACTTGTCCACTGCGACTGTAGACAGTCTCATTTGTGTTTCCATGGAGTATCTGCACCTAGACAACAAGGGTTCTGAAAGCATTTTGTGGAAGTGTAAGCATCAGAATAAACCCGTGAGCAGATATATGAATTATTCTGCTAGGTGAACTTACTTAATGCTGTTAATTTTAATGTTAGAGAGTCCCATATTAGGTGGTTATTGTAGCTGAGCCCTTGCTGGCAATAGGCAGTCTTCAGAACTGTCTTCTAGTTAGTCAAGGCAAATCCACATTCTCACACATTAGGAGTCTTCCTGTCTCATCTGGCATGGGAGGGCCATGTCTGACAGGCTAATGACTTCCCTTCATCAAAGAATCCAGGGACCTTACCACAGAAAACAAAATATGCTTCCTTTGGGATGACTTACCTCCTCATCAGTGAATGGAGGATTTGAAAGGGAGCCCTGCAAAGCCCTCTCCAGCTCCAAGGATAGGAGCTGTGAACCCAGGAATGTGTTTTCAATTGACTCTCACCTAGTCACATCCCATCTGTAAGATCACTTTTTCCAGAGCTTTGCTGAATCCCCACAAGGAATCCCTGGAAAACACCTTATCAATATATGGCTCCAGAATTCACTGTTTTCCTCATTACAAATCTGGGGAGACACTGCCCACCTTTAGTGCAGTTGCCCTCGGGCCATTCATTTATTTTTTCATCCATCGACAACAAACTACTTGTGGAGCTATGCTGCCATGAGCCCTGGCTCTGTGCTCCAGGCCCAGAGCTGAACAAGGGAGTCTAGAGGAGACATACCTTTGCACAGGCAGCCTCACCGAGCTGTGTGGACTGATCTGATAGTGCACATACGGGGCTCCATGGAAACCCAGAGCAGAGCCCCCATCTGTAGGGCGGGAGGGCAGACATGTAGGCAAAATGGCTGGAAGAGGAGGCTCTGAGCTGTCTCCCCTGCTCCATAGGCTGTAGCTTAGGGACACCCTTTGCAGAGAAGTCTTTATTCTAATAAGGAGAGGCTCAGAGCAAGTAAAGGATACTATTTCACTCCTCTTTGCTGATTATAAGAAAACACTTGAGGTGGGGTAGTAACAGCACCCATCCTGGGATTAGCCCGTGTGGGGCCAGGGTCTTTGACTGCCTTCCTCATCCACCCTGGTGGTGCTTGGAGGCCAATGCTTGGAACTTTGTGGGGGCAGTGCTGCTTTCTGAGTCACCTGTTCCAGGACACATGCTGGGATGGGTCTTCTTTTTCCACAGACTCCCCACCCCCCACTCCACCTCAGCTTCCACATCCGCAATAGGAAACAGTGCCCAGAGTTAAATCAGAAGATAAACTAACCCACAGTGCATGACTAACTTAATCCTGCCCTTCCGCATGAAGCACTTCTTACTAAACTGTTCCCACATTCTCCTTTGCTAAGACTCCTCAGCCACAGGTGAAGTAGAAGCTTGACAACTCTCCGGAAGTTAGGCCTGTGTGGACAGTTGGTCTGGGAGGTGAGCCATTTTCTTCCACAATGAGACCAGTAATTCAGGCAAGAGCAGAGCAGTGGGCCCCCGGGACAGATGGACTTGTAGAACTGAGTACACCTGCATTCTGCCAACTTCTCCGAGATTTCCTTTTCTAATCATTTTAGTGTAATAATAACAGCCACACATGGCCTCATGACAGTGGCTCCTTAGAGGAAGTTAGGAGCTTTTGCCAACTGAAGACTGGACGTGGAAGAGAGCCCAGATTTGGGCCCCTGCTCAGGGAGGTTCTGCCTGGCCAGGGCCTGGCTGCTCCCAGTGGGGCAGTGGCAGGGTAGTGTCAGGGAGGTAGCAGGAGAGGACCCCTGCCAGCAGGTCTCTGAGCCCTTCCTCATCTGCATCTCTGAGGGTAGTCCCTGACAGGGTGTGCATCTCACATTTTCTGGAAGCAGTCTGTCTTAAGAAGCACACAGATACAGGAAGGAAATTCAGATCATCCTGTAGAGCTTGCCTGTCAGTGCCAGGATGCTGTCGCCAATGGTCAGCACTAATGGCAGTAATAGCTTTGACTCATAACTGAGCCTCAGAAACCCTGCATCCCCTTGATGAAGCATGCTGCTACTTCCACACATAACTGACCACCCTGCTGCTGCCTTTCAGGCTGGGCAAAGTTATTTCTATCCCTCTGTTTTGTTTAAAAACAATTCAGAAAGCACATGAGCTTGGCATACCTGAGTAAATAATAAAGTGTTTCATCTTTCTTGTTCCATTCCAGAAATCTTTCAGAAGGATGCCAGATTTTACAGAGATCTCATCCAAATTCATTTTATGTAATCTAATAATTTTGATAGTTCTGTAATGGTGCTGTAGAAAATGAGCCAGAGACCTGTTGGACATCCAAATGTGAGGCAAAGCTGTCCTAACAGGACAAAACCACAGCATAGCCTAGATGTCCTAGAGCAAGCAGGGCTGTTCCAGTTTCC
Source organism: Lynx canadensis (assembly GCF_007474595.2). Classification (NCBI taxonomy): domain Eukaryota; kingdom Metazoa; phylum Chordata; class Mammalia; order Carnivora; family Felidae; genus Lynx; species Lynx canadensis. The sequence continues at coordinate 50,629,184 of NC_044305.1, read as the reverse complement.
TGTCCCTGCCCATCTGCCTTTTGGCCTGATCTCCTAAAGCAATTTTAAAGAAAGGAATGTGACGCTATAAATTCTACTGAGTTAAAGGTCCCTTCCTACTTCTGTGAAGAGATTATGGCATTGGATGAGGTGTCAAAGGCTCAGGGTCACACGTTGCTGCAGCTTCTCGGGTGCTGAGTCCAGAAGAATCTGTAAAGAACTGCAGCCTCAGCATTGTGTCCCTCCCTCATTTAACTATATTAAACCCAGTGAACTCCGTCTCCACTCTGCAATAGTTTGCCTCAGGAGAACAACTGCTTGCCTGGAAGTATGAGTGCTACCCAGAGGTCTGGTCTGGTCCCCATTCTGCATCCAGGTTCCCCCAAGGACTTGGCCCTGCCTATGCCTGGGCCTCCCCTTTGGCCATGAGAGCAACTGCACACTGGGCCTGTGGCTGCTTATCAAGTGCAGGCTGGCTCCACATTCCAGATATGGGGTGCTCTGGGGGCACCGCCAGCATTCAGCACTGGATACAGGGTGAATATGATGAGCTTTGTGCCCTTGTGGTTCTTTGTAGGGGGAGTTAAAAGCAGTGAGTATAGAGGCCAAAGAGGGCCTTAAACAAGAGACATGTGACAGGGCAGAGCAATAAACTCTTCTGAAAGTGCTCATCAGACTTTCAGAGGGGAGATGTTTTCTAAATGGAGCCTAAAAGCATGAATAGGGCTCATGGTGGGGGAGGGAGGGGAGTGCCCACATCCTGCTGCAGCTTCCAGGCCTGTCCATGTACCCCCTACCTTTCCTGCTCCCCCCAACCATGGCCCCCTCTCACTGCTGACCCTGCCCCAGTGTGAGCTGGAGTGAGCCTGTCTAAGAGGCTCCCACTGGGCATCCGTGCAGCCTTGTCCTCCTGCAGTCTCTCTCCTGCTGTGTCTCCTACCTGCTCTCTTGTGCTGCTCCCTCTCATCAGCAGAGTTGTCCTTACTCCTAGAGTGACACATCCCCACACGTGAATGCAGCCCCCACTTAGGGTCAGAAAGTCCATGTAGATACTCTCTTTCCTTCAAAGGTGCAGGAGACCATGGTCATGGAGTGGGCTGTGGCACTGGGAGAAATGTTCCATGCCTGTTTGGCCTCATCACCTTGGTTTTGGGGTCGTGGCTTGCACTTAAGACACTTGAGACATAGAACGAGGTGCTTGGGGTGGCATTTTTCAGAACTGGCAGGTGTTCAGAAGGTACAGGTGCCAGGGAGGTTGGATGCACAGTTGCACAAGAACACATGCGTGTATGCACACAGGTGCAGGCCTGTGACCTCTCCCTGGGGAAGTGGGTATGGGTCCAGCTCTCTGTATCTGTTCTTTCAGATTAAGAAGAGATTGAGTTATGACTTTGATAGTTATGGGTCAGATCAGTTGAAAAAAGAAAGCCCTTGGGCTTCTGTGTGCTCTTTGGCTACAAACATGCTCTGACCACAGATATTTGCCTACTGATGTCCCAGCAGAGGTCTGGGAGAGGAAGGGGGCCCTTTCCACTATGGACGTGGCACCCTGTTGAAGGGAAACATGGGCATGACCAAGAATAGGGCACATCCCTCTGGGAACACGTGGCAGTAATGTGTGAGGCCCACATCAGCCTGGGGGTGGAGTTACAGTCAGAATAGCACCAAGGCTCACAGCCACACCTGTGTGTGTGTATATTGTCTTCAGAACCATGGGCCACCTGCTGGAAGGGGGCCACACATGGAAGCCAGGAGGCAAGGAAGCTTCTTATTGGCCTTCCTTGGGCAACATCAGGGCCAGGCCCTGTCCACTGTCCAAAATGCCACAGATACTTCTTTGCATCACAGCATACTGGGGGCAATACTGATGGTTCTGGAGGTCTGCCATCCCTAATGCTTTAAGATGGGAGCATAAGTGTGCCCTCTTGGCTGGAGAATTTAGCAACCTTCCAGGAGCCAGCTTCACCCTGCCCACTTGAGCACCAAGAAGGGCAGCAACCCCCTCCCCAGATCACAGAAGCTGAAATAGTACCTTTCAGTGTTATCTGTGAATCTCCAAGTGCTTGTGGATCATCCTGTCTACCAAACACACTCCTCATCATCCCTCCACCTCCTAGCTCCCCAAAGCAAACCCACACAACATGGCAGCTGGCCCTGCTTCCTCCCAAGAGCTGGTCCAAGCTCAGTTCCTGCAGCTGCCTGGATCTCAGAGCCAAAGCACGGAGAGGAGTGTGATGCTGAGTGGCAACCAGGGTACAGCCAGCCCACAGCCAGCGTCTGCATTCATTCTCTCACAATGGCTGTCAGCAAGGGACAGGGACAGACCCTCAGGGAGAGCCTGCCACCTGCCATATCAACAAAGGCTTTGCAGCCTTCACATTCTTTGTGCCAGACAATTCTTTATTGTGGGGACTTTCATGTGCATTGTGGGTGTTGAGCAGCACCCCTGGTTTCTACCCACTAGATCCCAGTAGCATGATGTACCCCAGTTGTGACAACCAGAAATTTCCCCCATGTCTCCTGGGGAACAGAATCTTCCCTAGTTGAGAACCACTGGTATATAAACTAGCAGTGTGCCTAGAACCACAAATCAAGGGTTGGACTACTGGGGCCCAGACCTGGCTCTGCCCCCTTGGTTATGTTGATATTGTCCTGGCAACTCATTATCTTTCCAAATCTTCAGAATCCTTTCTTCATTCTCAAGAGTCTTAGGCCTATCGAAAACATTACTGCAGTAATATTTAGCTTATTAAAACTTATTCATCATGGTTAACTGAAATATATGCCTGATGATAACGTTCCCATTAAGCAGGATGAATTCATTCTGGACATCTCCTGTACAACCTTGTACCTGTGGTCATCAATATTATGTTGTACACAGTTCTGTACTGGATACTTACAATTTTTGTTAAGAGGGTACAGTGTTAAGTGTTATTATCAAGATAAAATTAAATTTTTAAAAATTTAACTTATTAGCATAGTGAAGGCTCAAGAATATCCTAGCCTAGTCAAGAAGCCTGTTGTTTCCTTTGCTTTGCCCACACCAGACCTGCTAACGTCCTACAGTGTGACATTCATAAGGGACACCAGTGGTGCTGGCACAGTGCCTCTTGGGATTGGGTGAAGATCAAATATCACATGCATGTGAAGATCACGTTCATGTGAGCCTTTAATTGTGCCACAGCCCCAAGATGAGGTACCCATACTCAGACCATCTTACACTCTTCAAACAGGTCTTACAATGAGATGTGATATACAAAACATTTGAACTTTCTTGTCAAGCTGGGATCTACTATGTCAAGGACTAAGAGATACTGGTCTTTTGGATGCTCTCTTAAAGTGCCCTTGGCCTCTTAATGAGCCTCAACAGGTGATTATGAAGACATTGACCCTGAATGGCCATAACCTTGGTGAACACTGGAAATTTTTGAAGCTTACACTTCCTTCCCCCTGAGCAGAGGACTCTCTGGTTGTATAAATCTTACATCAGATGATGACTGTTAGAAACTGACCCAGAGAAGAGAAAATTTCTCCTCACATCTCTACAAAGGCACAGCCTTCACCTCCAAAGACCATGTCATCTCTGCCCTCCAAAGAAGAAACAACAAGCCATATGCAGTCAGCTGCATGTCACCGAATCCTGAAGTCCCTAAAAGGAGTGCAATAGATCAGAGAGTCCTTCTCCCAACCAGACATGTGTGGGTAGGAGAGAGCTACCCCCTACTTGAGGTATCTCCCAGCAGTAGATAGGGATTTGAAGTGATTAGCTCATAGCCCCATAGAATCCTCTCTTCAGTGTAGACCTGCACAAAGGAGATCTCTCCCCTGCTGCAAGGTCCCTGCATGTCTGCCTCCTCACACCCCCCACCCAGCTAATGAAATACCACTTGAGTGACTATAAGGTTTAGAGAGGCCCTTGGGGAAAAGGTCCCCTGAGCATCCTGTCCACTGACAGTGACAAAAGGGCCCACCAAGGGCTCTAAGCAAGCTGAGCAGTGTCTTTACAGAGGAAAATGAGCTGCCAGGTTGGAGGCAGAATTTTGGGCAAGCAATTTAAATGCTTTTATGCCCTCACAATCTTGTTAAGTTTCACCTTCTATTTTTTATTTCTTCTCTCTTTCTTGGCTTCTGTAAAGTCACCTATTTAATATATTCACACTTGCATGAATTGAATTCTGTGGGCTGTCTAAAACAATGCATCCTCTGGGTAAAACCCTTCTACCCAAATTCTTAGTTATGCTTGGAAATCCGAACTTCTGAACACCCCATCTTGTTGGTTTTTATGACCCTGCTATTTGGTTTGACTGTATTAGGTTATCTAGAGCTCTTGATATATCCAGTAAAAATATATTGAAGTTCAGATCTTGGCATCTTTCCTGACAAAATTCTTCTCATCTATTATTTGGATGCCTGGTTAGCCTTCAATTGTACATGTTTCCAATATTTCTATAACATTTTTCAAAGAAGTCTGCTGGGATATGTTTTAGTCTTTTCATCCCATACTTGTTTATCACAAATGCAGTGTGTGTGTGTGTGTGTGTGTGTGTGTGTGTGTGTGTGTGGCTCATGTGTGAGATCTTTATACCCAATGATAGCAGTGCCAACACTTTTATTGTTTAGGCGTGTTCTGGACTAGGAAATCTCATGACAGGTCAAAGTGAAATCTGCCCCAGTTACTCTTCCTACATAGCAAATCACCCCAAAACTCTATGGTGTAAAACAACACTTTGATATTCTTGTCTCGTGTTCTGTGGGTCAGGACCTTGGGCAGGTCACACCCATAAGGCTGTCTCTACTCCCCCACATCTGGGACCTCAGCTGAGTGTATGAAGGTTGTGAAGGGTGTACTGGCTGGGACCAGAGCCACCTGCAGGCCTGCTTGCTCAAATGTTTGGCAGTTGATGCTGGCAGTTGAATGGAACCTTTGTGAGGCTGTTCTTCAAACACCAGCTGTGGCCTCCCCATGGTTTCTGTACGTGGGAGAGCTTGGGCTTCTTTGCAGCATGGCAGCTGGGTTCTGAGACTGAGTGCATGACATCTTCATGTCTTGGATCATAAGTGACCTTTCCAGTGTGCTCTGTCAGTGGAGGCTATCACAAGGTCTCCAACACATGGGAATGAGACATGACTCCTATCACTTTATCAAGGGGAGTATTGAAGTCACTTTGCAAGGAAGGTGGGTGGAAGGAGAGACAGTGTTGTGGCCATATTTACAAAATTCAATCTGTTATATCACCCAAGATCTAGCTCTGTGACCTCTCATTCTTTCCTTGCATTCAGCCAGAAAATTACGTGTCTGTTGTAGCTACCTCCAGCTCATTACTTTTTTTTAATGTTTGTTTTTGATGGAGGACAAGCAGGGGAGGGGTAGAGAGAGGGGGACAGAAGATCCAAAGAAGGCTATGCACTAACAGGCTGAGAGCAGCAAGCCCAATGTGGGGCTTGAAGTCATGAACCACAAGATCATGACCTGAGCTGAAGTTGGATGCTCAACTGACTGAGCCACCCACATGCTCCCCTACTACTTTTCAATTAAGTGCAAAAATAAATTCTGTTGAATATGTCATCCCATAGAGTATTGCTTTCCAGCTCCCAGTGATGTCACTGGCAGAGGAGGCAGTGGCCTGGGGTGCTGGGAGTCCTACCAAACTCTATGGCCCCATCCAAGCCTGCCACCTGTTAGTGCTGGGCACCTACACACGCTCCCCTGCCTCCTCATTTTTCAGTTGAAATAGATCATCAGTTTCTTAATATTAGGAAGACGGGCATGGACTGCTTTGAGAACCTGATACCCCTGTAGCTTGGGCCAAACATGTCATCACAACCTATAGGAAGGGTGACTTCAGCATTGCTACCTGTGAATACCATTGCTTTAGAAGACTAGATCATGCACTGTTCCTTTGGCTGAGAGGTGATATTTTCTTTTCCAACATAGTAAACAGCAGCTATGGAGTGACACTTAAGGATCATTCATACCAAGACTTATTCTTGCAGAAAGAAGGTATTGTGTCCAGTATCTGCATGGTACCAAACACCCATGTAGTAACCATATTGACAGTGGTGGTGATGGTGACCACAGGCAAATGCGCATCTCTCAGGTATCAGGCATCTAGCTTATATGGTTTCATTTGGTCCCTATAACAACTCTCTGTGGTAGGTACTACTGTTACCCCATTTCTGAGGCACAGAAAATTTAGGTTGCTTGTTCAAGGTGTTATCGTTGGTAAGTAGTAGGAGCTGGAGTAAAGCCAGGTAGTCTGCATCCTGCTCTTTGCTGCCATGCTGCCTTGCTTATTTTCCCCTACTTTGTTCAGTCTTAGTCTGGTATCTTAGCTTCAGAATGAGCATCCCAGTTCCCTATGACCCGTAATTTCCCAGTGCACACCCAACAAGCCTACTCCATGTTTTCCAAGCCATGCACATCCCTCTTTCACTCAGCACCCACCATTGGTGGACTGCACCTGCCCAGGGTGCCATGACCCCGGCTTCACCTACTGTGTGGAGTGACAGTGTCATGGGACCACAATGAAAAAGGTTAAAGTGAGGCCGCCACAGCCCACCAGGCTCTGATCCTCCTTGTTCAGCACCTTAGTGGAGTGCTGTCCTGAGCTGAGCCTGGGACCCTGGGGAAGGCTTTGGTGGCAGTGGGGTGAGAAGAAAGAGAATAGCAAGGAGAGGAACTGGGGATGCCAGTGCTCTGTCCCTGTGATGTGACTCAGCTGACCCACCCAGATCTGCTGTATTACATCTAGGGATGGCACCCAATATCTGTTACTCAGATAGTTTCACTGTGTGGAGGCTGGTTCATGGAGCTGCAGGACCTGTGGGTCGTTCAGGCCAGTTCATCCCTGGAGGTGTGTTCAGGGGCAGTATGTAAAGACTGGTTATCATCGGACACTGAGTAATACTCCAGAACTTTAGCCAGGCCCTGGTGCCTGGGGCAGATCAGGGATGGGAAGGCCCAGGACAGAGGCCATGGTGATATCAGGAATGAAGGAACAATAAACCCTCCCTCCGTTTACTCATTCACCAAGTGCAATGGGAATGGCAGGTGGTATGACAGGTAGAGAAGGCCTGGGATTCAACATGGAAACCTGGATCCAAAGCCTAATCCCACCCACTTCATCTCTCTGAACTTGAATTTCCTCATCTGTAAATGAGGTGACTATGACCCTTACACAGCTACTGTGTAGAGAACTGTTTTAGATTGAATGTTTATGTCCCCCTAAAATTCATAAGTTAAAGCACTATCCCTCAGTGTGAGATGGAGCTCTTGGTGGGTAATTGGGATTAGATGAGGTCTTGAAGGTGGGGCCCTCATGATGGGGTCAGTGGCCCTAGAAGAAGAGGAAGAGAGAGAGATCTCTCTCTCCACATGGAGAAAGAGCCTGTGGAAAAGCCACATGAGCACACGAGAGGAGGCACTGTCTACAAGCCTGGAAGGGAGTCCTCACCATGCTGGTAGTCTGACCTTGGGCCTTCAGCTTTCAGACTATGAGAAAATAAGTTTGTGTTACTTAAGTCACCCTGTGTATGGTATTTTGTTATGGACAACCTGAGCAAACCCACACAGATTTTGGTACCAGGAAGTGGGATGGTGCTCTTACAAATACCTAAAAATGTGGGTGCAGCAGTGGAACCAAGCTGTGGGCTGAGCCTGGGAGAGTTTTGAGGTACATGCTTAATGGACATTACAGGCAGTTCTGGTAAGGGTTCAGAAAGAAGAGAGGAAAGCAGGAGAGAATGAGCTTCTATTTTCTTAGTTCGTAAATAATCATGAACAGAACGCTGATGGAAATATGAATGTTAAGGAAGTGCATCTTGGGTCTCATATGGAAATGAGGAACATGTTATTGGAAACTGGAAGGAGTCCATTTCTTGTTTTAAAGTGGCAAAGAATTTAGCTGAACTGTGTTCTCATGTTCTATAGAAGATAGGACTTTCAAGCCATGATATTGTTGAATAGTTAGTGGAGGAGATTAAGCAAAGTTTTGAAGGCCTGGCTCCTGACTGCTTACATCAAAATGTAAGAGGAAAGAATAAACTGAAGAAGGAATTGTTAACCAAAAAAGAATCAGAACTTGGATATTTGGAAAATTCTTAGTCTATCTATATAGCAGAAACATGAGAGAGCATGTTCTGAGGAGAATGCAAGGGTGAGGCTGAACAATAATTTGATGAAGAGATGATGCCTGTGACTCAGGGAAGTGACCAGCAGTCTCCACAGAGGCCAGGAGTGGAGATGGGACTATCAGCAAGGACACTGCCACTTTGAACAAATGGGGACAGAGCAAGCAGGATGGAATGAAGGGTGGCTCTAGGACTTCTTAGATCCTACAAGCCCGGACCATGGAGCTATCAGGCTGCAAATATGTGCTATTCTTTGAGGAAAGGGAGGAAGAACCCCTAAGGTGATTCAGAGATCTTTGGGGCCACCACCTCAGTTCCAACATGCAGGTAGCTTCTGACTGAAGCCTTGGAGGTAGGTCTACCAGAGAGGCACTAACCAAACAGGATTATTCTCAAACATCAGGATCCAGTGGGGTTTGTCTTACTAAGTTTTGGACTTGCTTGGGACCTATCGCCCCTTCTCCCCATTACTCCCATTTGGAATGGGAATGTCTATTTTAGGGCTGTGCCACCACTGTGCTTTGGAGGCCCATGGTGTGTCTGGCTTCACAGGCTCCCAGTCAGAGAAGAACCACAGCTCCACTCTCACTTGTGTCTGATTTGGATGATTATTGAGATAAAACTTTGGACTTTAGACTTTGGAGTGGAAGCCTGAATTAATTAAGACTTTGGGGTCATTGGGATGGAATGAATGAACTTTGTACATGAGAAGGATGTGAATTTGGGGGGGTGGGTAAGAGCAGAATGTTATGAACTGAACACCTGTGTCCGCTGCCACCCAAATTCATATGATGAACCCCCAGTGCAGTGGAATTTGGAGATGAGACCTTGGGGAGGTAATTATTAGATGAGGTCATGAGGGTGAGACCCCATGATGGGATTAGTGGCCTTATAAGAAGAGGCATTGCACCTGCAGTGAGGAAAGGCCACATAAGGACTCAGTAAGAAGGTGCCATCCACAACCAGGATAAGAACCCTCACCAAGAACCTGCCCATGTTGGCACCCCGATCATGGGCTTCCAGCCTCTAGACTATGAGAAAATAAGTTTCTGCTGTTTAAACCACCCAGTCTTTGGTATTTTTTATGTCAGCTTGAGCCAACTAAGGTACGTTAAAATTGAAATAGTATACAAAACACCAGGCATATGGTCAGTGCTCTCCTTGTTCATTTGCTTGGCTTTCTGTCCTGCTCAATAAAACAAGTTGTGGGGATGCTGGTGTCATTGCCAATCTGATGAGAAGGAGATAAGAGAGTGAGAGTCAGACCTGTGAAAAGGGGCAGGGCCTGCCACATGAACGAGTGATGAATGAAGAGGTTGGGGGAGGATGAGCACAGGCTGCCTTCATTTGCAAGTTTGGAAAAACAGCCCCCATCCAAGTGTGGACATGACAGTCCTGAGTAGCTGGGGTGCCCTCAGGCTGCTGCCCTCTGTAGAGGAGGACAGGGACAAGTGGCACAGTGCCAGGGTACCAGCCTGTACACTGTGCTGAGAGCACAAGCTCCCAGCACCTCTCTCAGACTCACTCCCTCCATCTTTGCCCCTCAGTCCCCTCGGGTCACTTGGCCACTCAACTGGGCACAGGCATGGGGGACATGATCACCTCTGGCTCTCTCTAATCAGGGCTGGGCAGAGGGAGGCTCCCCAGTTCTCCAGCTCAGAACTTCAGGCATCTTTTGATGGTTTTATTCATGTGATTTCAGTCTTAAAAGAATGTCTAGATGAAGTTGCAGATAAAAGACCTAGAGCTCACTTGAGACTTTGGCACTAGAGATGCTTTCACCGCAGAAGAGAGAATTCAAGAGCCAATCCTGTGTCAAAGCTTCCAGCAAGAGAACATTAAGGAGTGAAGCAAGAAACCGAGTCTAGGAGCGTTTGCACCTGAGGCGAGGGGCAGGGTAGGGGGGTGTGGGGGGGGAAGGCGTGGTGCTGGCGGGAAGAATCCAGCAGCTGTGCAGAAAGGCAGGAGAAGAAGCCATAATACAGGGTGGAGGAGCCCAAGAGAGGGCCTTTCTCAATGGGAGATGAGGAATGTCAGTGCCCTGGACAGGTCAGGTTCAGGGTAACAAGGGGCCCAACCGAGGTGGGTTCATAGCTCTAGTCCCCACCTTATTGTCACTGTATTTATTTACTCTGCTGGGAGCTGGAAAGGGTACCTTGTGCTTTGCACCAAGTGAGCTGAGTGTGAAAAAAACAAGGAAAAACAACATGGTTAGTGTGGTTTTGTTGCTTGCAGCATTCCTGCCCTAGACCAGAGACCAGGGGGTTCCTTCATGTTTGGAGCCTGGGTGTGCTGTTTCAGGGACTGAGAGGGTAGTCTCAGCCTATCATTGCACAAGAGGCTTCGGGAGGATCTGAGACATGTAGCTGGCACTTCAGTCCTATTTGATCTTCCTTTGTGGGTGCATAACCGGATGTGCTGTCGTCATTCCTCTGACCTCAGCCCATGCTACCAGGAAATGAATGCTGGCTGAGGGCCAGATGAATGCATGAACAGTGCTGGCATATACCACCACCATAGCTGAGATTCATGACAGCCATTCCTTGTTGAAAGCCTACTATGTGCAGGGCGCTCTGCTAGGTGCTTTACCTGCTGTCCTCATTCAGTCCTCCTATCAGTGCTGAGGGTATTGTCAATATCCCATCCTGAAGAAGCAGCCCAGGAGAGCAAAGCATTGCCTGTGTCACAAGGGTGGTGGGTAACTGGCAACCCTGTATTTCATCATGATGCAGCCCTCATTAGAGTTCTGTAATCATCGCTGTATGTGTGTACTTCAGTGCCCATCTGTGAAGTGACTTAAACACACAAAAACCTCAACAGTGTATTGCAGGGTGCCTCCCACTTATTGGTGCCATATTGGGATTAGTTCTCAGGGCAAAGCAGTTACAGCTGGCATTAAAATTTGGAATCGAGTCCTGGGTTCAAATCCAGATTGTGCAACTTTCTGGTTGATTACCCTGCATCTGTGGTTTAGAATCTCAGAGACTATGTTTTTCTATTGAGCTGTTTTAAGAACCTAAGAGCTAATTATGTCCAAGACTTAGAAGAGTGCCTGGTTCATAGTGAGTTCTCGAGAAAGAATTTGCAGTGTAATTAGTTATATATATAATCATGTTGTCCATTTTGCATATGAGCAGTTAAGTGACTTGTTCAAGATCAGTCAACTGATAAATGACAGTGACACCCAGCTCTATCTGTCTCCAAGGCTGTCATGATGTGGCTGAATATCTGCTTGAAGTTCCTCAGGGAGACAGTATCCTCCACTTCAGGAACTCTTTCTTTCCTGCTGCACTGAACTTGGCTGGTCACCTAAAACCACTTGCCAGGCCCAGCTCCTGAGTATTCTTCTTCTGTTTCTGAGTCTGACAAATTGCTGTGATCACAATGCCTGTGGCTCTGCTTCGAAGGACGCAAATCCAACCCCTGCTTTTTCTTCTGTCCATTCAGCTCCCTTTTCAGAGTGCCTAGCATAGTGCCACATGCAGAGCACTGAACTAAGGCTTCACTTAATGGTTTCAATCCTCAGGAAGGGCAAGAGAAGCAGCATGCTGCAGCAGGCATCCCTCCCATCAAAAACAAAAGCTGGAGAAAGCACAATTAGATTGGCATGCTGTTATCTGCTGTTCCCCTTCTTCGTTATTTTCGTGAATCAATTTTCATCTTCGGTCTTTTGTGAGGGCAGCATTTTTGAAGATGTGTTTTAATGTTTAAAATAGCCGATAGCTAAATACACAATTTTTATGTCTCTTTTTATTAGCTTGTTAACTTCTTCCACTTTATTTATGATAGATCTTTAATTCCTCTTCCCTTTCTGAAGACACATTGCATATTTACATTGTTAAAAACCCTTCTCTGCTCTTACAGTAACTGTGTGTTCAGGCATAACCTGAGATGTGCTTTTCCCCATCAAAATTTTAACAGGGCATAGCTTGTAATTACCCTTTCCCCATCTCCAATAGGAAACTTTCCAAACATAAAATTCTAATCAAAAGACTTCTGAGTGTAACTTGCTACCTAGGAGCCCATCTCAATATATTAAGATAAGGATGCACCGTGTTCCTTGTTTGACTATCTAGAGGCTCCTTGAAGGCCCCGCACTATTTGTCATGACAAATCCATGCACATCAGGCCTCTGACCATGTTTTAGTCTCACCAGCTCCTTCCTAAATGTACAGCTTCAGGTCATTGTAACAGCTGTGAGGATTGACACCCCCACTTCTCTGAGCTCTGGCCTTCCCAGAGGCCACATGATTTTCCTGACTGCCCATAGGTTGATGTAGCATCTGAGAATTATTTGACCATCTTCCTAAACTCATTTTGCTTTCTTTATCTGTTGTGTGAGCCAGAGTTTGCCAAGGCCATGCTCACACAGAGAAGGTTCACTGCTGCAGGGCACATATCCCCCACCTCCTGTCTCCAGCTGGTAGGAGTTGGCATCACCTTCCCTTTAAATGCCCTGTGACTGTCACCATCACTGTCTGTTGCCCCACGGTCCCCACTCAGTCCCTTCACCCATGACCGCAAACTGTTTACCTTGCCAATCCAGAGTCACTCACTCCCCTGCTTCGTGCAGCTCCCAGTGTCTGCCAAGCTGACTTTAGACCCCTCAGCTGGCCCTCTCAGCCACCAAAATGTGCTGTCCCGCTTCCTTTCTCATCTCACAGGCACACCTCACCCCTCCTTTTGCCTCACACCTTCTGATCCCTCAGCCAGACCAAATCACCCACCAGTCCACCCCCATCATTATATCCAATCTGCCCAAGCCTCGAGGCCACCCCTACTGTTCCGTCTTATAAGACAATCTTCTCCATAAGCTAATAACAAAAATTCTCTCTGGTTCATCACATCACTAGATGTGAACTATTATGTTCAAAGCAATAGGTTGCAGTTTTTTCCTTTATTATGTTCCCCCTCTTAAACTAAAAAGAAATACACATTTGACTTAATGACTCAAATATGAAAGTGTCTCACAAAAGCCCAGATCCTCCTTCCTATGCCTGATCATCCCTGTTAATAACTGATATTAACAGTCTGGAGGAATATCTCTATGCTTTTCTCAGAGAGTCTTCAGATGCTCCCAGGTCACTGAGTGTTGACACAAGATCTGAACATGACCCATGACCTATGACCATTGTTGCCTGGATCTCAGTTCATGCAAATGCAGAGTGAAAATGTGTGATTATGTTTGATCTTTTGTTCTCAAAGGTAAAGAGTTCTCAACTGCCCCTTTGACTGTGAACAGAGCATGTACTCATCCACGGGCACAAACATTTGGGGATTTTTCAGGCTGAGGTTTTTCCAGATTATCAGGGCTAAGCAATCAATTCTGAGTCTATGTGCTACCCACCGTATGTAGTCCAGTGTTCTGTGTGTGCCCGACCAGTGATTGTAAATGTTGCCCTAAGCAAAAAAGAGTTAAGAAGGTAAGTCTGTTTGAGAGGAACTGTGGCCACCTTCTTTAGCATACATTAACAAAGGAGACAACCTGATTAAAAAAAATGTGGCACAATAGGTCACGTTTACATGTTTATTACTTCATTCTAATGAAATGAATTGTATCTCTGAAAATTTTAACATCACATTTATAAATCAAATTTATAAAAGCCCTTGGATTCTTATAATTTCACAGAGAATTTTCCATAATTTTGGTTGACTCTTAACTCCTCGCAGTTCTTAATTTAAGCTTTAGATTTCTTTTTCCTTTTGCCAAGTTTTTACATTGATGTTCTATAAAACAATTAAGGCCCCTAGGGAGACCCCTATTTTTATGATAACAGAAAAACTATTATTCTATTATGTAAAATGTTTTATAGTTTTCGTATAATGAATGAACACCTTCAAATATGTCTCTTTTTTTAATATTAGGTTACCAAATGGTTCTTTTAAAGTAAGGTATGACTTTATTTTAGTGTGTGTGTATATATATGTGTTTGTGTATGTGTGTGTGTGTGTGTGTACACACAATTTTTTTTAATGTTTATTTTTGAGAGAGAGACAGAGACAGAACATGAGCAGGGGAGAGAGAGAGAAGGAGACACAGAATCTGAAGCAGGCTCCAGGCTCCTGGCTGTCAGCATAGAGCCCAATGCAGGGCTCGAACTCACCAACCATGAGATCCTGACCTGAGCCAAAGTCGGATGCTTAACTGACTGAGCCACCCAGGCACTGCATCACACATACGTTTTTTAATGTAACTCATAAGCTCTTCTCTAACATGACTGTGCTCTGTTTATATGCTGAGGGAGGCTTTTCAAAAGTACTTGTGTATCTTGAGAGCCAGCACTTCTGTAATAGCCTCATCTGGTGCCTGCAGTCCTTGGCTTGAGCCTCTGCCTGATGTGACCTGCCTTGCTTGCTGAACCTCTACTCATTCACTAGCCCTTGCCACTCAAAGTACAACTGGGGAGGCCGACCCCACCTGGGAGCTGGTGGACAGCTCAGACCCTCAGATCAGGATCAGTACATCAATCCACACCAATATTCCAAAACACAGCATTAAAACCCATGCAAGTCCCCTGGACTGGGAATTTAGTAGGTGCTCAGTGAACATATTTCCTTGTTTTGTCACCCTTCCCATGCAGCTGGTCCCTTCTCTGGGTTTTTACAGCACTATCTGTAGTCTTCTGAAATCATTAACAGGTTGACACATGACCGTTGGCTTATAATTGATCCCTTCCTGGGTTCTGGATCAGAATCACTTTTTTTGCCCCCATATCAGACCTGCTGAATTAGAATCTTTGAGAGTGGGGCTAACATTTACATTCTATCCAACTCTCTGGTTGGTTCTTTGTACCTAAAGAGAGCCAAGAGACCCTGTGTTGGCCTGTGGAGATCTCTGAGGGTTAACAGTGACACAACTGCCTCAGGTGGAAGTGAAATGGATTTTATTCCTTTAACAAAAATGTACTGTGAGCTAACTAGGTTGTAGGTGTTTTGCAAAAACCTAAAAATAGCACATCATATAAACACATCATAAAAACAGCCACACAATCAAGTATTTGTAACATGCATTCATAGTTTAAAAAGCACTCTTCCATTTGTCATCTTAACAACTTGGTGTCGGTGGAATCAGGACTCAGAGCTAGGTATTCATGCACCAGCCTGGGCTGCCCCTGTGCTCCTATCCTGTTCCGTTGACAGAGGAAGAGGAGGCAGGCAGCAAGGGCAGGTTGTCTGCATGGGGAGCTGTGAACGGCCTCACAGAGGACAAGCAGTAAGTAGCTTATCACTCATTTGGGGAGAAGACAGAAGATGAGAGGGAGGCAGGCATTTTGTTCCCACAGTTCAGACTGGAGGACCCCCACAAGGCTGAAATGGCTGCACCATGGCCATTCAGAGCAACCTAGGGATGGAAAGTGACCCTCCTCAGGAGAGGGGAATTTAGGCCACAGATGGAGACAGCAGAATGCTGACACAAAGTTGTGTAGGAAAGCAGTGACTCCTCTAAAACATACCTAAAATGAGCTCCAAAAATATAAAGGGGATACCATTCTCTGCATCTCACTGGGCTCATAAAAGTCCCTAATTTAGTCCTGGTCCCTGGAGAAACCCCAACAAACCCATCGTTCTTTGATAAACTTTTAGCCCACATTAACCCGAAATTGTATCCTCTAAAACCTCTTATTGTCCAATGGTGTTGCCCCTAAATTGATTGGTGAGCCTTTTCCCACCACCTTCAAAGTGCCCATTAGCTGATTCTAACATACATCACCCAGAATAGGGCAGCCACCAGGGGAAGGGCTTGGAATATCTACATCCATATTGCATGAATTCTGTGTGCATGATAGTTCACCAAATTTCACAGCAACTTGTAGTAACTGGATCCTGAAGGCATTAGCAGAATTCTGTCATGGACAGCAAAGGAGAGGGTATTCCAGTCATGACATAAGTATTTGCCAAAGTCAAATTAAGAAAGTGATCAGTCATACTTAATCCTGGAAAACTGAGACAGGAAAATTATCCATCACATTCATGCACCTCTTTCCAAACCACAGCTAAGGCTGGATTTCCATGCAAACATGCTAAGCAGACCAGTGGCTTTATCTTCCCCTCACAACACACCCTACTGTGGCACAGCCTGTGGCTCCAGGGCTTTCTGTCCTGTGTCTTGCAACAGAGTGTTTGTTGATCAGACCTCTTCTTTGCTCATGAGGCAGGACACCACCATATGGACCACAAGAGCTGTCATGCTGGCTGACAACTGGGCCCTGGTCAGTTCCTTTTATCTTTTTAACCTGCTAGGATGTCCCAAGAAGGGCCATGGTTTCACTCCTGAAACTTCTTTTTTTTTTTACATTTATTTAATTTTTGAGAGACAGAGACAGAGCACTAGTCGAGAGGGACAGAGAGGGAGACACATAATCCGAAGCAGGCTCCAGGCTCTGAGCTGTCAGCACAGAGCCCGACGTGGGTCTCAAACCCACAAACCATGAGATCATGACCTGAGCCGAAGTCAGACGCTCAACTGACTGAGCCACCCAGGCGCCCTTTACCCCTGAAACTTCTAACAGGAGGCTCCCTACCTGCCCTGGGCACGTCCTCATTCTATCTCCTTCCACCTTTAATTCATATGTAGAAGAGGCCAGGGACACTAGCTCTGAATATAGGTGAGGTAGGTGGATATGGTGCAGCCAACACTTGTCCCAGGGGCATGGGGACAGTCACTCTGAAAACACTTTCCCACATGGAGCCCCTTTGACCGGGACACTGGCCACATCTTGCACGCAGGTGCTCCCCCACTGGGCACGTGCACCCTGACTTATGGATTGTTGGCAGGACCAGCCGACACTCCAGCATCATGGCCCAGAGGGGCTGTCCCTGCACTGTCAAATTGCTCCACACATGTTTGCTGGCCGAGTGTCCAGGCTTCACACTCTGGTTCCAGAAGACTACATGGCCTGATGCCAGGGCTGGCCTGCACCCTTCCCTATGATCTCTATGAGCTAGGCCCAGCCCAAGATGGCAGCAGCAAAGGCAGGTCAACCCACAGCCCTTCAGGGACTACAGACTATGCCAGGCAGTGGCTCCTGTCCCCTCAGGGCTTTGGCTGGGCTGCAGATCCATTTCACGCCATGCATAATTTTATGTAAGTGCATATGCTTATGTATGTATACAATTCTTGAAGTTGTACAGTCTCCAGCTTCACCATCCCATTGGATTAATAACTGGAATTTGAGAATTTGATAGCATGTAGCTTTTGTGATACTCGACTTGCATTCTGTGCATCTGGGTGTTTAGTTTGGGTGTACACATGGCTCCCTAGACTCATTGGGCAGGCTCATCCTTCCGGAGCCCCCAGAGGGCCGTGAACCATCAGACACCACCCCTCATGCCTACACTGTGTCCTCCTACCTCTAGTGCCCTCCCCTTCATGGTCTCAGGTTAGGAGACTGTCATCATGAGGAACCAGACACACACTGCCACCCACCAGCACCTCTCAATGGCAGTGGCCTCAGGAGCCCCAGCTACTTGGGAGACAGGGATCCCTCTGAGCCAGATATGTGGTGCCCCCTCATGGCCAAACTAGTGAAACTCTCCTAAGTGTGTCACAGAACTCCTTTATGGATGTTGAAGCAGGACAGAGCTAGGAAACATAAACAGAGAGGGTTGCCCTTTGCTGCATTACCCCACACCAACCTGCTCCCCACCAGCCTGGGGCTCACCCATGCCAGAAATTCCTCACTATGGACAGTCTTCAGAACATCTACTTCCCTTCTTTCTGTCAATATCAGTGCTAACAGTATAGGAAAAAAAACATGGACTTGTTCATACTAAAGTGTTATTGACTTAGTTTAAGGATATGCATATCCCTAATATGTGAATTTTAAGAAGATTTCAGCATCAGTGTGGTGATGCTGAAATCATCCCCCAGTAGCCTCTAACCCTGCAGACAGGAAGGTGAGAAGAGGATGTCTGCCTTCTATCCACCTCAGGGTCTACTAAGCCCTGTGACCAAAGCAGACTCTTTGATAGGCATCACTGACTCAGTGGCTATACTTTCAGACTTCCGTGTGCTGCCATTGTTTTACGCCATGTGCCCTGCCACCTAATTTCCATTGAACATTAAAAAACTGAACTCTATTAAAGCCATAAAAATGGTCAGATTCCAAGGCAAGCGTGTTGTTCTAAAAGCACCTCTGCATGTACACACTTTCTCTTTCACAAACAACTCTCTAGATAGCAATGTTTCTCATGTTTCCTTATGTGCTTCAGTGTAATCAGCACATGCTGAGAGGCTGAGGTGCCCCTTCACTGACAGTGATATGCAGAATTCAGAGCAAACATGGTGGCTGGTCCAGGCCACCCAAGGACACTGCCTGGATCTTTTCTTTCTCCAGGTCTGTGTTGCCACCCCAACCTGGCTCTCATTTACATATTGAGAGTCTGCTTTGAGCTCCCAGGATGTGAGACTAAGGAGAGAAGCTCCTTCAGGGCCAAGAGAGTACTAAATGGGGCCTCTGATGAAGACCCTATACTGGTCGTGCCTGCCACTGGTGTGGGGTGTGTGGTGGGGAGTCCTCCATGAGAACTGGGAGTGAACTATGGAGCAGGAGAGGTGTCTACACATCCTAGTAGGAGAGCGTATCGATAGCCTCATGATTATAAGGGCAGATTCTTCTGATTATCTCATTAGTTTTGTATGTAAGGAGCCACGACCTGAATGTTGTCATATCCTGTAATAGCTCTCTTAAGATAAGGAAGCCACCTACTGAGTGAAGCAGTTTTATCAGGGTGTTTCCCATTGACAGAATTCAGGGCATGAGGAGAAGTTGCCCCCATGGGGGGCTGCTTCAGCTCTGAGACCTCAGCTCGGGTCCTCCCTGCCTGCAAATGACTTTCTTGGGGAATATATGTGATGCACACATGTGCTCGCGCGCACACACACACTGCAGGTTTCTTGTGTGGTATAAATAATTTTGTGCCAGAAAAGTTTGAATACAGTGTTGCCCAGTTTCCAAATGAAGCTGTGTCTAGGATACATGACCTTTGCTTCTATAAACCCGGTGGGGGTTGAGGAAGCTAATCTCAGCCTGATGTAAAATAATTAAACACTTCTCCCAGGTAAAGAGAGACAAATGATGTTGACTCCTGGCTCCTTGGAGTCTTACCAGTCTGGGACGGTCCTGTGATGGTGAGGAGGTGTGTTGTCAGGAGGGCCCCCCCGTCCCCCCACCTCCCTATTCCTGCAGCACTCTCTCCTGGGAACAGCACCCTCTCCTGGGAATAGCACCTTCTGGTCTGCCCCAGGGCCTCCTGGGTCTGTTCTGGGCACTTGCACCAGATTTGGGGAAAGGAAAGAAAACAAGAGTTGGGAAACCTTTCAGTCTTAGCTTTGTTTTCTTCCTCTAACCAGCTTAACAAGATTATGTTTAAAGTTTCCAAATAAGATTATACTTCCCTCCTCCAACAAGGGCATTTAGGAGTATTAACCCACTGGATTTCAATTCTGTGTGTCTTTCCAGAAAGAGAAGAAAAGTGGGCTGCTGAAGCTTCTTGCTGGGGCGTCTACCAAGAAGAAATCTCGCTCCCCACCATCCATTTCTCCAACCCACGATGCCCTGGTGGCAGTGGACACCTCACTCCAGGGTGCCGTGGGGCCCGAAGTATCCTCACTGTCCATCCATGGCAGGGCAGGGTCCTGCCCCATAGAGAGCGAGATGCAGGGTGCAGTGGGGATGGAGCCACTGCACAGAAAGGCAGGCTCCTTGGATCTGAACTTCTCCTCATCTCCCTCCAGGCAAGCGCCTCTCTCCATGGCTGCCATCCGTCCGGAGCCCAAGCCTTTGTCCAGGGAGAGGTAAGGGCAGGGAGGGTGGGTTCGTATCCTCTGGGGCCTTGGTATGGTCTGGTCTCTGAGATTGGAGTCATTTTGGGGGAGCAGTGACAACAGGGATTTTCTGAGGATTAAATTTACCAAATGTCCCTCTTACCCACATCTACTCAGTTCCTGAGCTTGGATGGTGAGCATCAGATAAAAGGCACTAGGGGGGCGCCTGGGTGGCTCAGTTGGTTGAGCATCTGACTTTAGCTCAGGTCATGATCTCGCAGTTCATGAGTTCGAGCCCCACCTCGGGCTCTCTGCTGACATGTCTGAGCCTGAAGCCTGCTTCGGATTCAGTGTCTCCCTCTCTCTCTCTGCCCTCCCCTGCTCGCTTGCTCTTTCTCTGTCTCCCTCAAAAATAAAAAATAAACATTAAAAAAAAGATAAAAAGCATTTGGGAATGAAGAGGAGCCTATTTCATGTTCTGAATCCATATGGGTCCTGAGTTTGGGATTTGCAAGGGATTCATCAGGAAACTTGGCAGAACTGATGGGGCACTGATCCCAGAGAGTGAGCAATGATGCTAGTGAGAGGACTGTCTCCCCTCAACCCTGTGGGAAACCTGGAGTGGACCCCTGGACTGAGTCCCATGGCCTGTGTACCCCACCCCAGAGGC
Source organism: Lynx canadensis (assembly GCF_007474595.2). Lineage (NCBI taxonomy): Eukaryota > Metazoa > Chordata > Mammalia > Carnivora > Felidae > Lynx > Lynx canadensis. The sequence continues at coordinate 50,608,638 of NC_044305.1, read as the reverse complement.
AGCTTTTCTTGAGGCTCAACCCACTCTGACATCTTAGAATTATAAAACATTACCCCCAAATTGGCCTCAAGGTATATAGTCTGTTGGGTTAAACCATACAAAAGTGACAACATTCATTTTTTTTTTTACCAAAACCAGAAATTTCATAGAGTTCAGCCTAGAGTTATACAGAGCAGTAAACTGAGTCCACCGAGGGCCCTCACGTGCTTGACTTTTATAAGGGGTCAGAGGCTGGCATCTTGCTCAGCTGATGGGCCCATTTGAGTTAGTCCTTAGAGAGCTTCAGATAAGGGCTGAAGGCACTCCAGTGAGAGGTGATGGTGTCCAATCTGGATAGCACAGAAGTACTTTCCCTTCCATGTGCCTTCTTTGTTGGAACGCTGCTTAAATAGTAAACATGCGAGCAGTCTCCTCAGGAAACAGTCCTGGCATTTCTGTCTGAATCCTCCCTCACCTCGGACTCACTGCCTGATGGCCAGCTCCTCCCCATGGACCCCAGTGCTGAAGCCTGAGAAGGGCACCACTGTCCTGAGCATCCACTAACCCCTAGTGCCAATGCAGGGCTAGTTAAGTTCTGTCTAAATGGGGGGTGACACGCCTTCTCTGTCAAGGCCTAGATAGTAAATTCTGCAGACACTGCAGGTCTCTGTCACAACTCTCACCTCTGCTGTGCCGGCATGAAGGCAGCCATAGACAATATGGAAGCAAAGGGCGTGGGCACTCCAGTAAAACTCTACTTATGGACACCAAAATTTTAATTTCATTTAATTTTCTTGTGTCATGAAATATTTTTCTTATTTTGATTTCTTTTTCAACCATTTAAAATTGTAACAGCATTCTTAGCTCTCAGACCACACAAATAAGCTGCAATCCACTTTGCCAAGGCATACCCAGATGATGGGCTTCAGGGCTGGGTTGATGCTGTGGTGTTGAGATCCAGCGCCACTGAGAGAACAGTCTCCACGGGCAGCGGAGGGACAACATGAGCTGGTTACGGATTTCCGATAAGCAGTTGTCATGTCAGTCCATATTTACACCTGTTTTTAGAATGAAAGCTCTGTGCTCTGTGCAGGGGGAGATTCAGACACTCAACAATCAGTATGGACTTGGGCCATAAACACCCAGAATGGCCATGCTGTGTATGCAGCTTAGCATCTGCTGGCATTGTTCTAGGTGCCTTGTGTGTGTTACCTCAGGTGATTCTTGTAACAACCCTATGAATTTAGTATCCCCATCTTCTTGAAAGGCTAAGTAACTTGCTCGAGATTACACAGCTAAAAGTAACTAGCCAAGCCAGAGATTGAATTCAAGGCTTTCCAGCCACAGAGCCTGGTCTCTGAACCACTTTGAGGAGCATGGTCAGCAGCTGCCCAAGGTGCAACTTGCCCACAAAGGGATCTGGGTGTCTCTGGCTTTAAAACAGTATGGACCGTATCACAGCCTTGCCAGGATATCAGCATCTGCCTCTGGATCCTCAGCAATTGATCACCACCCCCTTGTTGGTTCAAGATATACTTGCTGTCCAAACTCCGTCACAGCAAGGATCCATTACTGTGAGGTGCGTTCCCCACAGCAAACCCCCAGGCCCTGAGGAGACTGGATTCACACCTTACCTCACATCACACACACACACATATACACACCCCCACCACCTCACCCATACCACACCCCACACACACCAAACACGACACCACACCACCTGTGCACATATAGCACATACCACACACACGCACATCCTCAGACATACACACATGCACAACATATACCACACATCTCACAAAAATACCACACAGACACCATGCATACCACATATCACACATTCACCACACACCTCATACCACACCACACACATATACACACCACACACACACACATACCACATACACACTTAACATACATCTCACACAAATACCCTACTCACACACCAAACACATACCACACCACACATGCACACACACCATATACCATACACACACACACCACACACACATACACACCACACACACACTTCACACACACCATATACCACAGACACCTCACATCTCACACACACACACACACACACACACACAGGCACACACAGGCACACACACAGGCACACATGTTCTCTTTCTTTCTCCATTTCCCTCCAAGGAGCCTCCTCCAACTTTGGGCAGCTTTTTCATGTCAGAACCTTCATCCTTCCATAAGACCAACCCCCAGATGCCTATGATTTCTTAATGTGGTTCCCAGTCCCTCTGCCCCAGGTAACAAAGTTGGTGGCTCCTGAGAAAGATAGGCCGAGATATTTCAAAGCTGTTCTCATGTCTCCCCTAAGTTTCTGTTCTCCCTAGATCCCTCAACTTCCAGACTCCTTAATAAAAGGTCTTAAAATACCCTGTTCTACTAAACCATGGAAGTCATGATTAACTAGAAAGATCAGAGAATTACTCTCATTCTGTGAATATTCCATCTAATCAGGGCTTATTGTACCCAGAGACTTTTGGCACCCTGCTTGTCCCCAGCACTCTGTGAAGCTCATTAGTGATGAGAGTTTTCAAAATACAGCCTGAAATGAAACTGTTGCCTAATGAGCCCCTAAATGCCCCCTTCTCTCGCCCTGTGCAGCCTCTAGGCTGCCTTGTGTCCTAGGAAGCCCCAGCATGTTGGAGCAAGGGTGTAACAATGGAAAGGCTTAGTCTTCAGGCTGGGACAGCTCCAGAAAGTGCTTGGCCTTGGGCCCTGCAGGCTTGTGAATAAAACTTAGCTCACAGCTGGAGGGGAGCAGCTGTAACAGGAATCCCTGCTATGGAGGCCCTGGGCACTCACTTGCAAGCCACGTATCTGCAGAGTGCCTGCCGTGTGCAAGGCCACTTTAAGGTTTGAAGGGGGGAGAGCAGCAAAGGGCAGGTGGGGCTCAGATTCGAGGCTTCCACCACTAGCTCACTGAGGAAGGGGCATCTCTCACCTGGAGTGGCTAGGCTCTGGGTGCTACAAGGCTGCCTCCTGCATGTTCTGAGTGTCTCGTATGTACAAACTCCCTGGGATGTAACAATTTCCCTCCTGAGGATTCAGGAAGACACTGGGAGCGTCTCTCCTAACTGTTCCCAGAGGAAGGAAGTTTAGGCCTCCCAGAGGAGTGAACCATGGAGAACTCCCCCAGGTCTGGTTGGCCAGGCCTGCACGTCCGCTCACTAGAGGCAGGTTCAGCTCTCAGGAGATCTATAAGAGCCAAACTCACAGGCCTGATGTGTAAACCAGAGTGCCGATTACTAACCCTTCCTCGGGAACCTAATCCTTGGACCATCTGGACATGTTATGCCCTATGGACAATGTGCAGGGAGCCACATTTCTGGAGGTTACTTGGGGAACTCATAACAGCAGTATAGTTATGGGATCCAGTAGTACTGTCTAACGTCCCATCTCCCCAGCAGGGATATGCTGACCCTGGGCAGGTCTGGCTGAGTTCTTGGGCCAGCCGCCCTGCACCCATCCTCTGGATGCCTGCCTCCTGGCTCTCTTGAACCTCGGAGAAGTTGCAGTGTGGCTCTGAAATATCGGCACACTTACCTCTTGTCATCCATTTCACCCAAATAGGCATCTTCATTTCTTCGAGTCCCAGTTCCCCCATATACAAAGTGGGGATATTAATACCTATCTGATAGTTATAATATTTGTAAAATGCATAGATCGATACCTGGGAAATTATGAATTCATAATAAGAGCAATAATAACATATTAAATGACGTATATGATTATATGAAATGGTATGACATATACAATAATAAGATGGTGGTGCCCCCAATGTTGCCTGGCACCCCTTCCTCTACTTTTTATTGGCACAATCTTTTCTCCCATATGTTCACACACTCAGTCTATTTATCCTCACCTCTTACTGGCCTGTGAGTTGTTTGGCTTTGTTAGGATTTAAGTTTTTTTGATCTATTATGTGTCATGGTAGGCAGAACAATGGCTTCCCAAAGATGTCTGTGCCCTGATCCCCCAAACTGTGACTTACATGGGGGACTTACATGGCCTAGAGGAATGAAGGCTGCAGGCATGATAGAAGTTGCTAACCAGCTGACTCTAAAATGGAGAGATTATCCTGGATTATCCAGGCGGGCCCAGTGTGATCACAGAGTCCCTCTAAGGAGAAGAGGAAGGCAGCAGAGAGGGTCAAAGTGATGCAGTGTGAGGACTCAACTGGCCATTGCTGGCTCTGAAGATGGAGGAAGGGGCCTTTGGCCAGGAATGTAGACAGCTTCTAAGAGCTGCAAAAAGCAGGGGAGTGCATTACTCCCAGAGCCTTCAAAAGGAATGCACTCTGGGTGACTACATTGGATGTCTGACTTAACTGTAAGATAAGAAATTATGCCACTAAGTTTGTGGAAATTTGTTATAACAGCAACAAGCACCTAATACATGTGCTGATATTGTAGCTTAGTGTTTGGGGTTTAGGCATACTCTTATTTCCAAGTTCCTAGAGGGAAACTGCTCTGTGATGATCACATCCACCATCTCGGGGGTCACTCGCCCTCAGTAGGCACTGAAGCAAATGCTCTGAAAAGCCTGCCACTCAGAGGGCCTCCCGGTGACCCCTGTTGTCAGGAGGAGAGCAGGTGACACAGGAGGAGGACATGCCAAACCTTACACATAAAGCTAATTGCAATATGCAGTGGTAAGAATTCATTCTGATTTTGAGCCTTTTGATTTCCTGAATCTTATGTCTGAAAATTAGTTGTGGTTGACCTAACCTTAACTCAGCACAAGGCAGTCTCTTATAATTTATGACGCCACAGTCATAACACAGGAGTAGCTGCCGTCCTTAACTGTTCATTTGGCCCTTTGTGTCTATAACAGGGAGTATCAATTACTTTCATGCAGCAGGAAAAATAGCTCAGAGTCTTGGAATGATCTGGACAAGAACGTTAAATGCTCGACTCTTATACATTAGGCCCACATCATCCATCTGGGCTCATTAAATCATTGAATTACTCAGAAGCACCAAATTACTTTTTTTTTCTAGCAAATTACATTTTCAGAGTTGCTTGTTTGCTTCACATCTGGCAGTTGAGGCAAAAGCCAAAACTTGTGTTTGAAGTCTGAGAAATCATCTCACTCTTTGCCTTCTCATCCTTGGGGAAGAGAAGGAGGCAGGTGTTTGGAGAAAAGGTGGAGGGTGGCAGAGAGCCACAGATAGGGCTGGTGCTGGTCTCTGTAGCTGCACACACGGCCTGAGTGCCGGACATATGGGAACTGATTTTACAGACTATTCCTACCTCCTCAAGGCCATCTGTCATCGGGGAGTGGCCAGCAGGCAGCCATTTGCAGAGATTCTGGGCTGAGAGGAAAGCGAGAGGCATACTGTATTTTCTCTCTCCTTTATACCCCCAAAGCCAGCATCTAGAGCCTAGAGAGTTATGAGAACTGGCCCAACCCTCCTAAACCTACAGCCCTTCCAAAGCACTCAGCATGCCTGGCCAGCCCTGGTCCCTAAGCAGTAGGAACCCTGCTTGCCTGCCAAGTCAGACTCAGGAGTCACCTTTCTCTCTCCCCCCTGGTCTCAACAGCCTGGAATAAACTGGGACCGTGAGCTCCCCAGAGTGGAGCCTGGGTCTTCTCTGCCTGTGCATTGTCTCCTCAGCCTTCACAGCACCAATCCCAGATGCCCCAAACCATGGCTTCCCTGTCCTAACCCCAATGGGCCAGCACCCCAATCCCTCTGAGCAGGTGGTTGAAGAACGAAGACTTGCCTAGAGCTTTCACCTTAATTCTCAAACAATAGCAAGTTAAACATTCACCCACAGAACTTGCTGAAAATCCACACTCCTGGCCCCATTCCCACAGTTTCATCAAGTAGGTCTGGCACAGAGCCAGGATTCTGACCTAGAGGCCCTGAAGTCTACGGCCACATTTGAAGAAATGCTGACATAGGAACTCTTTTGGTTATAATGTCCTGGTTTTCCAAAAGCAGAATATACAGGTCAGAGGCTTCACATTTAGAGCCCCTTGAGGATCCTCAGGACAGCCAGCTGCTTGGGACACCTGGATGATCTCTTTCAGAGGCCATGTGTATGGCTGTGGCTTATGGGGGAGGCAGGACCCAGGGGACAGGCCTTCACAGCCGACAGCCCAAGGAAGACTGAGGGAAAAGGAATATCCCACCTTCTTGCCCCAGCCAGTGGGCCAGGACCACAGCCAGGCACTGCCAGGGAAGAGGGGAGCAGCAGGACAGTGCCTCCTGGGGGTGGCCTTTCTAGTCCAGGTCAGGCCCTGGGCCTCTGAGTCCCAGCATTGCCAACCACCCAGTATGTGGTTCCTCCCAGGTTCATCTCCTATGCATGGATGGATGACCCAGTCCCTTAAGGCCTGCTGGTCATCCTGCTCCTGGGCCATTAGTCTGGCCAACGTTCCCCTCCTATGGCCAGTGGCTGACAGCAGGAGCTGAAGTGTACACTGTGGGCTGGGGGGAGGCATTGTTTGCTGGGTGGTTGCTATGGAGCTGCAGGCCCAGATACAGGCACCACTGGACCTCTCCGCGCCAGCTGCCACCAGCCACTGACACCTTTGCGCCTCCGCCTGCCCGGTTACTCTGGCTCCCCAGCAGCTCCACCTGACTGACAGCACCACCCCCCAGCCTCCAGGTGCCCTCCTGCATGTATGAATAGTGCTCCTGTGTGCAAGTCTTGTCCTAGGCACTGGGCACACCGCAGGGAGCACAGGGTAACAGTTGCTGCTCTGGGGGCTTGCATGCTAGTGTGGGAGACCTGTGCTAAGCACTAAGCATGGTGAATAGGGCCCAGCTGGCTTGTGGAAGGCGAGATTGCTCCAGAGAGAGCATCAGGGAAGTGGCAGGCAAGAGCAGCCCGGGCAAGGGAGTCCTGAGCTGGGGGAGATTGAGGAGTGCACATGTGCTCAGAGAGCAAAGAGAACACAGAAGCCTTTCCCCAACTTTGGCTTGTGTTCTGAGCAGAGGAAGGCTGTGGTCTGCCTATGTTTTCACTGTGTGGTTGCTGACTGCAGAGAACCTGGAGTGGAGCGAGGGTCCAGCAGGGGTCCCAAGTGGGGCAGCCTCCATGACCAGAGAGGAACCCTCCAGATGTGGGTGTAACTCTCCAGATGTAGGCTCTGGAGCGACTTCCAGCTAGGGGTTTTCAGGGATTGAGAGTGGTTGCATCCTCCCGGCTATAAAACCCACCCACAGTTAGGACTTGGACATTGCAGAGAAGCTTCACTTCATGTGCCCAGTGGGGTGGGCAGGTCCTTCTCAGCTCCTCCCTCCTCCCCCTCAGCATTGAGGTGCAGGCCCAGTCTAGTGTTGAGCACACCTGCCCCTGAGGAGTTCCCTGAGGGGGCAGGGAGGCACAGCTGGCTGGAGGGTGGGGACAGAAGATTCCAGACAGGCTGAGCAGCAGCGAGGAACATGGGCACCAGGGCACATGCTGGTTTGCCTTTGGTGGTGTTTTAGAACATTGACCCTCAGAGTGAGCACAACTTCTTTTTAACCTTCCTCTGAGGCCCGGTGGACAGGTGTGTGGTGTGGGATGTGTGCTTGATCCTGGGGCTCTGGATCCCCAGCCAGCTGCCAGCCAGAGGGTCAGATTTGTCTCAGATTCAGGGAGCTGTGCGTGGCAGCACCCAGCGCCCCCACCCATGCCCTGGACCTGCCGTAGCCATGAGGGGTCCTCAGGGGTCTGTGCTAAGTTAGAGCTCAGGCTCACAGCTCCACTTTGAGTCCCCTATGGGAACAATTATGTCTCCAGTTGGATTTTATGTCATGTTGGTCTGAAATGAGGTTCCACAGAGGCCTCAGAGGCTGCAGGGAAGCACCCAGGTTTTTCGGAAATGAGATGTGTAAAATATTGGGCTTCATTTATGATGTGATTTCATCCAGTTCAGGTGCTAAGGTAAGATTTTTGGAGCACATTTAAAAAGAGTGACCATTTTACCATACAAGGTCCAGAACACTTTCACACATCGTGTGGGACATCCATTTAAGAGGCGTCCCCCACCCTCCCTGTTCCTCAGACAAAGAAGCTGACACTCCGGAGGTCAGGACAACTAGCCTGGCATCATGCAGCCAGGACAGGACAGAACTGAGGACACAACTAAGTGTCCCGCCCATACCCCAGTGCCTGCCCCAGGACTGAAGTGGCTGTCCCAGGCCCCACCTCAGAGGAGGCCACTGTCCAAAATGGGCTGGAGGGAGAGACTGTCTCTCAGGCAGAAATGTTCCAGCTGCATAGATCGGGCTCCAAAAGGACACGGAGGGGAAATTATTTTTTAATTTTAATTAAAAAATGAAAAGGTGGTGTAAAAATTAAAATCAAAGTAGAAATTTTTAAAAGTGGGGGAAGTAACCCCAAATTATAATAATTACACCAGATGGGGAAAAGGAAAGGAAGAACAAAGAGAGAGACCTTGCAAGCAGGCCCTGGGGTGTCATCCTCCAGCCTAGGGTCAGACTCACCCAATGTGGTATCTGTTTCCCCCCCCACCAGGTACCGCGTGGTGGTCTCTTACCCTCCCCAGAGCGAGGCAGAGATCGAGCTGAAGGAAGGTGACATTGTCTTTGTGCACAAGAAGCGTGAGGACGGCTGGTACAAGGGGACCCTGCAGAGGAATGGCCGCACCGGTCTCTTCCCAGGAAGCTTCGTAGAGAGCTTCTGAGGACACACTCTCCACACCCCACTCCCCAGGCATGAAGGCTCCCTGGGATCCCCAGGGCACAACAAGGGAAGTCAAGGCTGTCCTGAGGGTCCCAGGTCCCTTTCAAGGCTCCTGACATGGCCACCCTGGATGGGGGTGGGAGCCCATAACCCCCAACCAAGAGCACACCCTGGGGTTGTTCTCTGACAAAATGCTTCCCTCTGCGTAAACTGTAAAGAAATATCTTTGAAAAGAGAAGCTGCTGATGCGGGTTGATTTGCTCTGTGACTTACTGCTAAGCTGCAGCATTCTTGTTTGCTGCCTATGCAAGGCCGAAAGCTGCAGAAGGGCTGTGGGGGTTGGGCGGTGGGCATGGTGCCCAGGGCGTTTGAAGATTGTCTTTATGGGTTGCCCTGGGCTTCTTGGGGGGGGGGTCCAGATTGCTCCATCACCTCTCTATATACCTCAGTCACCTGCCACCTGGCCACTCAGCAAGGGTGTTCCTGGCCCAGGGCCTTTGCTGGGTCCCCAGAGTCCCTGGGGAAGCCCAGCATGCAGCTCCTGTTGGAGGCGCAAGATCGCACTTGGCTTTGTTTCCTGCCCATCGTATTATAAGCCACATGTTTCGTTTTGCCGCCACTGTCCCTTTGCATTGCTTCTTTCTTACAACATCTTTTTAAAGTAAAGCTGTTAGACTTTCTATATTTCTAATAGGTCATACATTGCCTATTTTTCATACATCTGGTGCTGCCTTTTTGTAAAACCAATAATGACTTGGTTGAGCTTGAAAGAAAAAATGTCTGAGATGATAATCAAGTGGGCAGAATTTTTATATGTACCATGTGAATTTTGGAAAACTGAAAAGTCCACGCACTCAATATCAGTGTTGGCTACTATTCTGTGGATAAGAGGGAATCCATTTAAGTGGTTGGAGGGAGTTTAGAAAAAGCCAATTTCTTTAAACCTTTACCAAAGCCCCATGCTATGTCTAGACAGTGGTAATTATTATTCAAGAACTGGAAGCATTTCAAGTAAGGGTCACTATAATTGCCTTTTGTGTGGCAGTAAAAAGAACATGAAGGTCAACCCCAGCCTAGGAAGGCAGAATTTTCCTTTTATTGCTTTAGAGAAAATGACTACAATTAGCATTATCAAAGTATGATTTCTCACTACTGAAATGTGTAGTTTTTAACCACAATTCAGATTTCCCACCCTATGATGGGTTTGTCTTTTTTTTTTTTTTAATAAATGTGTCCCTATCAGGCAGTACAAATATTGGTCTAGAGACTGGAAGTACAGTGAGGAGAACAAGGGATTTGAGGCATTGCTGCAGATTTGAAGAATTCAAGGGAGCTGGGAGAAGAGACAGGATGAAGAATACCTTTGATCCTGGGACCTTGGCCTGGGTGGAGTCCATTGAGGCCTCTTCATGAGCCCAGCAGCCCAGACCTGCCATAGAAACAGACTGGAGAAGCCCTGTCATGCAGGCAGTCTTGTTCTCGAGAGATTCACACCTTAAGAATACATTCTTGTCAGTTCAGAGTCACAATTCATAAACTCCCTCTCTCTTTATTTTTATAAAGCGACTCAAGTTTAAATTAGGCTGACTAAATTAGCCTTTGGTAACATAGGATCTCCCTGGTTTTCAAGGATGCAACAAAATCCAGAAACACATTCCCTTGCCTGGTGGAATGCCTTTGAAATACAAAACACTTATTTTCAGAGCTCCTATTTGGGGATGTGACTTGGCTATTTGTTACTGCCAGGTGGCTACCATGACGGTGGGATCACACCTAGACAAAGGCTCTTCTCCTCTCTCCAGATAATCATAGATTTAATAGACTTGAGAAATTTGTTCTGAATCAAAGAAAGATGAAATCCAACTTAAACCCAGGGAGCCCTACATGAGTTAATGACAACCAGAAGGTATCCATTTGCCATTGGTGCCAAATTAGTTGTCTGCCATGCACAAAAATCATGTGCTTGTTTAAAATCATGCCATCACCAAAAATGTGCATGGATTAACACACTGAGGGAGACACGTGTTCCTCAGTGAGACCAGAACTAACTCACATCCCCAGATAATAAGGAAAGCCTTTTTATTTTTTTTTTTAACGAAGGCAGTTACCAAGCAACAGAATAGACTAACTTGGACCTTCTTTCCTCTCTCAGCCACCACCCACACAATGCTCGTGGTAGGTAGGAATTGATAAACAGCCTAGTGACTGTGGGTGAGGCAGCCCCCCACCAGGGCCCAGCACCCCTCACAGCAGAGAGCTGGGCGAGTATCCAGTGCCTTTGCAAGGCATCAACTGGACCTTCTTGTGGCAGAGTTGGGTCAGGTATTGTTATGACTTTGGGAAGGAAGGGATGCCATAGGCCAGCCATCACCAGGACATCCTTTCAGGTGGGGCTCCCAGAGAGCAGGGAAGTACACAACCAGCCCTGGTGCTTTGGGCTGTTTTCAAACGTATTCAGCCAAATCCATCAGCCTTCATTACCATTTGGCCCACAGACAAGGGCAAGAGCAGAATTAGACCCTTTGGGATATCTTGCCCTAATGGACAAACTCATTTTGGCTACTAAGATGAAACCAACACCTTACCTGAACCCTCACTGTCTACCCTGGCCCAGCAACTTACACATCTTGGTTATCAGTGGCATTTGGCAGCCAAGGTGACTTGCTTTGAGGAATGCAGTAGAGTTCATAGGCACCACTGAGCAAGGTCAGTGGATGAGGACAACTGGTCCACCGAAGGGTCACAGAAGCAGAGTGGGGAGACAGTGGGCAGGCACTTCCCTGGCAGCCTCATATTATGAATTCCAGACTCTGGCACCCCAAACAAGCTCAGCTGCCTGGCTGAGAAGTTCTTTGTACTTTGCACAGTTCACACACACACACACACACACACCAATGTTTTTGTTACACACAAATGTCAGCGTGTGATTTTGGATGAATTTGACAGTGATGACAAACTATGATGCCTGTGTTTCTGAGTCTTTAAATAAAAATGAACATGGAGAGGTCTTTTGTCTGGATGATGGGAGCAGTGAGGTTGGGGCAGAAGCTGAGAGTGAGCAGAAATGCCCAAGTGGATAGGAGCATAACAGGGAAGGTGTCACCCTGCATCCCTCTGCTGGCCATTCCATTGGCTTACACCTCCACCACCTCAGAGAGCTTCCATGTGCAGAATGCAGGGCGGTGGGCCATTAAGGAGACCAGGGTTGTCCAGACAGCTATCTGCAACACATGCCGGAGATCCACTGGCTAGACAGTAAGTATTGAGCCACAGGCTGGTGGGTGTGCAGGACCTCTAGCTCCCCTCCAGTGGCTCATTTGCCTGGAAGGTAGAGTGACTTTCTGCAGATGACTCAACTTCCTATCTTGTGGGAAAGCATTTTGTGTTGGTGGTTATGCAAGTCCATCAATTCCAGAAGTGCCTAGAATTGGCCTCCAAGACCAGCATATTCATGGCCCTGCCCTTGTCTGTCTGGCCCTCAGAGTACCCAAGCTGTGGGGAGCTGTTCTCTGAAGCACAAGGAGAAAAGTGCCTGGAATCCACCAGCAGGAGTGGCTTCAGGAGACCACTGACCTCTAGAAAAGTGGGCCTGTCCTAAATCAGCCAGACGGACCAATGCCTGGTAGAAGGCTGCCCCACCAGCCTAAAACATGACAGGGCACTTCCTGAAATAGGCTTTCACTGACTTCTTAGCCAAGACACCCACCCGTATTCTTTGACTATCACATATATACCTGAGCTGGAAGAAAGCTTAGCAAGGAGCCATTTTACTCTTCTATAAAAATTAAATGAATGTATATAAGCACAGGTTATGAGTGGGGTATACAGTGAGAGCCCAGCACTCTAATAAGGAAGTATATACTACACACTCACTTAACCCTCCCAACCCTTTCACTTTCAGTGAAAGATACTTTTATCCTCATTTTCTAGATGAGCAGTCAAGGTTAGAAGAGGTGAAGTAAATTGCTTCAGGTCAGATAGCTTATGAAACACTATGACCCAGACTCAAGACTACTCCAACTCCAGAAGCTGGACCCTAAACCCTGTATACAAATAAAATGTCAAGCATGAGAGCATGAGAAGAAGGGGCCATAGGACATGTAGGCAGTGCCCACCACAATTTGACAGGAAAGGGTGCCTGGCAGCAAAATGTGCAAGTCTTTGGGGCAGGGATGCCCTGACTATAGAGGTGGATATGGCAACCTCACAGAGCCTGGTGCCATTTTACTTGCAAATCATGTAACCTCTTTCCATGCTCTGAATCCGTGCTCACTGAGCAAATAGGACTAACTTCCCTTTGCTGGTTTAATACCCACAGGGAGAATAGTGTTATAATCAAGAAAGCTCAACATTCATCCTGCATAGTGGACATTCATCACCATCCACCAGTGAGCTGAACCTCTGGCTGGGGCCTCAGTCCCTGTGGATTTTATGAGGAGTCACATCTCTGCCTCTAACTTACAAGGTGGCATATCTACACTGGGGGAGCACTGGGTCTTCTTTCCCGGGGAGAAGCTCCATAGGCCAGCATTCATTTAAATGTCTGCATGAACTGGCACAGCCACTCTAGAAAACAGTGTGGAGCTTCCTCAAAAAAATTAAAAATAGATCTACCCTATGACCCAGCAATAGCATTGCTAGGAATTTACCCAAGGGACACAGGAGTGCTGATGCCTAGGGGCACGTGTACCCCAATGTTTATAGCAACACTTTCAACAATAGCCAAATTATGGAAAGAGCCTAAATATCCATCAACTGATGAATGGATAAAGAAGTTGTGGTTATATATATATATACTATATATAGTATATATATATATGGCATATATAATATGCCCACCATACATATTATATATATGTATATAATAAAGATATATTGTATATCTTATATATACAATGGAATACTACTCGGCAATGAGAAAGAATGAAATATGACCTTTTGTAGCAACATGGATGGAACTGGAAAGTGTTATGCAAAGTGAAATAAGTCATACAGAGAAAGACAGATACCATATGTTTTCACTCATATGTGGATCCTGAGAAACTTGACAGAATACCATGGGGGAGGGGAAGGGGGAAAAAAGTTAGAGAGGGAGGGAGGCAAATCATACAAGACTCTTAAAGACTGAGAATAAACTGAGGGTTGATGGGGGGTGGGAAGGAGGGGAAGTGGGTGATGGGCATTGAGGAAGGCACCTGTTGGGATGAGCACTGGGTGTTGTATAGAAACCAATTTGACAATAAATTTCATATAAAAAAATAAAAAATAAATGTCTGCATGAAGAGACATACTGGCTGCTGCAGAGCAAGCGATAGGGACTGAGCAGCCAGCCCTCAGCAGAGCTGCTAGGACAACACACAACTGGCCAGTAACAAGATGGGCTAATCTGGTAGAGGTGCCCAGAGTTGTGTGAAGATTCATGGGAGAGGAAGCCAAGCCCCTTGGAGACCTCTCTGTGAATCTCTCCCTAAACTGTGCTTTTTAGAGGGTAGGGGAGGCCAGGGCCTGGGGGCCTTCCAAACGGAAGGACTGACATACTACTCAAAATCTTTTATTTACAACATCTCATTGAGGTATGATCCTTATTCCCATTTCATAGATGAAGAAATCAAGACTCTAAGAAATTATATTATTAGCTCTGAGTTAAATGAGTGGCAGAGCCAGGACTTCTGACATCCAATACTCTGACTCTTTCTTGAATGCAGCAGAAATTCTAAAAATGATGGTTGTAGCAGCCAACACTTACTCTGCTATCAAGTGAGTGCTGCTATTGTACTATTTATAGATGGAGAATCAGAGGCAACACAAGGCCTGATGCCTGCTGTGAGACCACACACTAGGACATGGGGGAGCCATGGTTGACACTGGCTTGAAAGCTGGGAGAAGTCTGTGCTCTGTCCTATAGGTGTGGGAGTCATTGATGGTTATTGGTTACTCTGTGCCTAAGAAAACACACCTTAGGCCCATACTAGAGACAAGGAAGGACTAGAGCATCTCGAGGTCCCTTCTAATGCTTCTCTCTTGCTTAGACCCAACATGCAGAGGCAGGACACAGCAACCCCTCATAAAGCTTGTGGTGCTCAGAAAAATGCTAAGGCCTGAATCCCTTCTCCTTCAGGCCAGCTTCCACCACTGGCTTGGCCTCACAGACCCTGTCACCATCTTTATGGATCTTGTAATGATCCTTATTGATTTGAACATGTTGGGAGTTTTCATTTTCACTTGATATTGCCCTTCTAAGTGGTTATCTTAATCTCCCAAAGGAGGCCATGTTTGGCTGCCTACAAGGGAGTGCCTCTTGGGCTTGTGAGCTAGAGGTGTCCTGATTCAGGTCAAGATGTTGCCCCAACATCCAAGGCTGGCCCTGATATGCTGTGGTCTATCCCTCAGTGCCATTTTCCAGAACAAGAATTGGGCAATTTTTCATTTGTCCATGTTGCTGGTTGCCTGTGCTAGCCATTGGCTCCTCAGAACTAGTCCTGTGCTCTGACAGGCTACATCAAGATCAAGTGGTATGCTGAGGATTAAATCCCTGACACCCAAAAATGTTGACAGACTGTCAGTCATTATTTGAAAATGTCAGAAAACCCACTGGAATAAATAAAAAGGGGGAAATTCTTGACTCAAGTAACTGAAAAGCCAAGGGCAGCCATCTGGGATAAATGAAAGTAATGGGGGTTGTTCTGGTTGTTTTAATGACTAGGGAAACTTCCTTCATTTTGCTGGTGGGAACTGGGGATGGTGAACATCTTACAATGTGTAGAATTTCATGCCCAAAATACCAATCATATATCCATTAAGAAACTAGTTTAGGTATATTTTACTTCAGGTACAACTGGATCCAGGTTCTCATATGCTGTTCTTGGGTATCTCTTGGCTTTCTTGTCCTCCATGTTTGCTCCCTTCTCAGCAGGCTCTCTCTACACCACCCTCAGGTTTGGGATTACTAATAGCCACTCTTGCAGAAAGAGAGCTTCTTATTCTCAGTGGCCCCAGACAAAATACTGGGCTTGACCCCACAGGTTCATTGTGGGCCCATGCTTATCTCCCTGACTCAGCCATTGTGAACAGAGGGCAGGAATTTGCTAACTGATGGGACCTGAGATAAAGGCTGTCCCTGAACTCTCACCCAGCCAAACCCCATGGAGTAAAGATGGAGGCAAGAAGACACCCCTATAGTGCTGGTGGCAAAATTGAAGGAGATTGTGACTGGCCAACCCAAACCAGCAGGTGCCCACTCCACAGGGCTACATCTCTCCCAACCCCCAGGACACTGGCCCTAGAAACAGCCCAGCAAAATCTAAGAAAATGGACCATCAGAGGGCACCATATTTCTGAAGGTGAGATGTAAATACCAGATCTCAAGAAAGTACAATAGGAAATATCAACAGAGTTGGACATAAGTATGGACTAAAATTCTTAGTTTGGAGGAAGTCACGTCCTTCAGTGCCCTAAAAAGTAGAACCAGATGCATAAAGGAAGTGTCATGGAGGAAGTTCATCCATCTGTGTACCTTTGCTGGTTCCAGTCTTCATCCATCCATTCACTGGGACATGCATGTCAATGGAGCACTCACAGGTGCCAGGCTGCACCTCCAGCCTGAGGAAGGGTATATGAAGGATGGAGTTTACAATCTGAAGAGGAAGGCCAGCATTGAGGGAGTGACTAGAAACATGTAAATCCCTGTGCCTGAGAACAGGCATTGTTAGCACATGTCAGAGGGATCCAGCACACTCAAGGATGAGATTCAAGCTGCTTCCTGTCTGCAGATTCTTGGCAAGAATGAGCAATGCCAAGATAGCCAGGAAGGAGCTCCCTACTGCCTGTAAAGGGGGTAAGCACATTTCTGCCAACAGAAATCTGAGGATGTGGCCCATTTTGTCACAGCCATTTCAGGACATTTGCTCTACATATGTGCCCCTACTCTCCATCCCTCCCACTTGTACTCATTTTTTCAATGGCTGTTTCCTAAGATTCCTTGTGCCAGGCACCAGCATCACAGAGAAGAATGGAGGCAAGACAATCCTGCGCAAGATGCCAAGCATCCCTGGAATTTCTGCCTGGTGGAGCCCTGGTGCGTCAGTCAGAAAATACTGTTTGGTACTATGGAAACAGTGAACAAACCCACGATGCCTGTGTTAATTTGCTAGGGCTGCCATACAGAGTACTGCAGAGTGGGTGGCTTACACATTTATTTCCTTACCATTCTGGAGGCTGGAGGTCTTAGGTGTCAGCAGGGTGGTTTCTCCTGTGACCTCTCTCCTTGGCTTGTAGATGGCCACCTTCTCCCTGTGCCTTCACATGGTCTTCCTCTGTGTGTGTGTATGTCCAAATTTCCTCTTTTTATAAGGACACAGTCATATTGGAGTATGGCCCACCCTCACAAACTCATTTTAACTTAATTACCTCTTTAAGGATTCTCTCTCCCATATGAATTTGGGAGGGGGGACACAACTCAGCCTGTAACAGTGCCTATGCTCATGGAGATCATGTTGTTATGAAATAGTCAAAATTAAACAATTAGGCAATAGACAAAAAATTATAAGTAAGCTCTGTACAAAGTACAGAGGGATCACAAGGAGAAGTGCATCTAGTTGCAGGGGGAGCAGCATGGCAGGTGTCTTTTAGAGAGAGGGAAGACTGTTCAGGTGGATGGCTAGCATATACAAGTACCCAGAGGTGCAGAAAAGAGCTTAGCTAAGCTGTGGGGAGGGGAGGAGAGAGAGAGGAGTGAGGCAGGAGAGAGGAGAGGAGTGGGGGGCAGAGGAGGGACTGAGACGAGAATGGGCAGGCAAGCAGAGGTGAGCCTTCTAGGCCAAAGGCAAGATTACCCCCTTTGAAGAGTTGTAAGGAGTGTGGCACAATCATATCTGTGCTTTAAAGCTCCCTCTGTGGGCAAGGTAGTGAGTGGATCATATGAATGTGGGGAAGGCAGGGAAGAAGCTACAGCAAAGTTCCAGGAAAGAGGTGGTGGTGTCCTTGCGTAGGGTGGAGGCAATGACATAGAAAGAAACGGGCAGGGGCGCCTGGGTGGCGCAGTCGGTTAAGCGTCCGACTTCAGCCAGGTCACGATCTCGCGGTCCGTGAGTTCGAGCCCCGCGTCAGGCTCTGGGCTGATGGCTCAGAGCCTGGAGCCTGTTTCCGATTCTGTGTCTCCCTCTCTCTCTGCCCCTTCCCCGTTCATGCTCTGTCTCTCTCTGTCCCAAAAATAAATAAATGTTGAAAAAAAAAAATTAAAAAAAAAAAAAAAGAAAGAAACGGGCAAACCAGAAGGGCCTCTTGAATAAGCCAAGCCATGGTGGAGGCCGAGGAGGAAGGAGGCTCTCCATATGTTCCTGAAGGAGACCATTCTGAGGTAACTCTTCTATTTGCAGTTATTTCTTTACAAGACTGTGAAGAAAACCAGTGGAGGTGGCAGGGGTGGGGGATGGTGGGGAGAGAAGGGAGGATGCCTGGGAATCTTCCCAACTAATGGGCCTATGTATTAGTCAAAGAAACAAAGCCAGCAGGGTATATATAGACATATAAGGGGAGGGTTATTACAGGAATTGGCTCACACAATTATGGAGGCTGAGAAGTCCTGTGATCTGCTGTCTGCAAGTTGGAAAACCAGGAAAGTCTGTGGTGTAATTCAGCCTGAGTCTGAAGGCCTGAGAACCAGGAGCTCCAGTGTCTGAGGGCAAAAGAAGATAAATGTCCAGGTCAAGAAGAAAGAGAATTCACGCTTTCTTTGCCTCTTTGTTCTCTTCAATCTCAACAGATTGGATGACACCCACCCACACTGGTGAGAGTACATCTACTTTACTCATCTACTGATTCAAATGCTAATCTCTTCCAGAAACACCCTCACAGACACAACCAGAAATAAGATTTTATCAGCTATTTGGGCATCCTTTCACCCGGTCGAGGTGACACATGACATTAATCATCCCAGCTATCATAGTCCATCAGTATCCCCTGGTTAGCAGCCCCAAGGGGCCCAAACACCGGGGAGGGCGTTTGCTGAAATGAGAGGCCAGACTCCATCCTGCAGCCTCTGCCTCTCACCTGCGCCTCATCTGGGTCATGCTTTGGCTCAGATGCCGATGGTGATCCGAGGCTTCATTGCTATTCCTGGCCAGGACAGAGGCTCTGACTTCCCACAGCCCCTTCTGAGCAAAGCAGCTAGCAAAGCATACACAGTGGTCGCACTGCTGCGTGCCATGTGACACCTCTCACCAACCCAACCCCAGCCCGTCTGACCGGGAGCTGGGCCCTTCTGGCAATAGCAGGGGCCAAAGTTCTGTCCACAGACAAGCCAAGCAGGTGCTCAATACTTGCAAACCACCAAGAAGTTTCCCTCCGGGGGACACTGAATGCAAGACAGAGGGAGATGGTGGCCGTCAGGGAAGCACACAAGAACAAAGGTGGAGAAAGATTTGACGCAGCGGTGTGGACACCTGGGTCCTAGAATTCTGTGTCCTCGTCCGTGGTGACAGTGAGTGCATATGAAGTACAAGTGCTTGCTCAGCTGGGCCCACACATAGTGCTTTAGACACATTTTCTCATTTTTGTCCCCACGTCAGCCTTATGTGGCAGGAACTTTTACATGACCGTTTCACAGATGGGAAAACTGAGGCAGAGAGCAAACAACTCTGTTGAGGCTGTGGCAAAGCAGTGCTGCTGTGGTTCAAACCCCGGCAGTCTGGCTCCAAAGACCACATTCTAAACCCAGGGAGACCTGGCTGAGTGGCAGTTGGCAGCCTTCCCATCTGACTTCCCATGTACTGTAACAACACACAAGCATTAACTGGAGACCTTCACATGTGTCTCTTTGCTTTCTGAAGACTGACTCGGGGCTGGAGAATGATGTCCCCCACAGCCACAGTGGGCTTTCAGCTGTCCCTCTGCGGTCTCTGGTGTCAGAGCCCCAAATGACCCATGGGTCATGGGCCCCCACTTGGGTGGCATTGAAAATCCCTCCCCACTGCAGGTGTGCCTCTGTTCAGGCCCACAGGCTGGTGCTTAGTGGCCTGGGAGTGGTATCCTTACAACCAGCCTGAGAGAAACCGTTCCCCATGCCTAAAGAAGTTCAGGCCAGCCACCGCTCTGCTGGGGCTCAGGACTGACACAAGGCTAAGGCACCCACATGGAAGTAGGGCCCTTAGGGGAGAGAAGACAGAAGTGAGGAAGCCTGGGGGTCAGGGGCCCAGTTCTAGACCCACATCTGCCTCCACTGGCTTTGTGACTCTGGATGAGGCTGGGGCCAGGACTCCTCATTGGCTGTTTGTCTTTTGTCGAATTGACCAAACATCCTAATTGCCACTTTGTATGTGGATGCCTGCTTCCCTTTGCCTCAGATAAGGAGAGTGGCCAGAGAGATTCGTATATGCTGGAAGAATGCCCTGCTCACAGCATTTCTGCCCTACTGTCAGGCTAGCGCAAGGCACAGTCATCCCATCATCGCCTTGGAGACCAGAGTGAGGCCCTGGAGGTGAGCAGCTGTCTGCAGAGGTGGGCCCTCCACCCTCCTCCAAGAAGCCCACCCTGCTTTCTTCCGTCAAAGAGCCTGGAGGACTCCCATTGGCTCCTACTTCATACTTGTACCCTGTCACTCCATCAGATGCCCTGAGGGAGCACTGGGCTCCAGCTGCTCTTCAGAGCACACTCTTCAGAGCACACAGCCCACATGGACATTGGCTGTCCATCTGCATGTCAGTACTCTGTCTAGAAAGCAGGACCACATCCCAAGTCAGTCAGCCCAGCTAAGGGGTGGCACGGGAGAGAGAAGCAGAGGTTGAACCCTCATCCCCTTAGGTCTTGGCTTTCCACGCAGAGGTCTTGTGACCACTTGTGCCATAGAACACTAGGTATGAGGTTCCCCGAGGCTTCCAGGGAAGGCCTTGCTGAGGGCATAGGTCAGGTTTTGGGTCTCCAGGTGCCAAGGGCAAAAGAAGAAGCAGGCCTATTCTAGGCAACACAGCCTCATTCTGAGGCTGATTTATGAACTAGTGCCCATGGCCACTTTGGCCTTACTGCTGCCAAGCCCTGCAGAAACAGAGAGGATGCCTTCTGCGCATCCCCACCTCCTGGCTGTGTGAGAGCCCGTGCCCACCCTGTGCCTCCAGAAAGCCCCATCTCCTATGATAATAAAGTGGGGTGATGTGAGTCTCAACATACGGACCGGTTCTAGGTGGAGCTGCCCTGCCTTCCTTCAGTCTGCTCTGCTCATTTGGCTCTGTGAGGTGCCCCCCTTGTTCTGGAAACTCTCTCTCCCTTTGGCTCTGGCTGTGAAACTCTCTGCCAAGGGTCCCTGGGTTCCCCTAGCTCCTCTCTCCCTGTTGTATTCATCATGGCCTTGTGTGCTTTTGCTATCTGAAGGGCTCCTGTGACTAAGGGGCTCTCACACTTGTCCCCTCTTCTGAACCTCACTGCAGGATCTGACTGCTGGTGGGACATGTCCTCTCTCCATGGCACAGGCACCCTGCATAACCCAGTCTCAGGTAGTGGGGTCAAGGCAGGGTCCAGGGGCTGCCCTCCACACATCCTTCCTCCTCTTCCTAAAGTCCAGCCAATCTCCACGTTCTGCTGGCACTTATGCCTTCTAACCCACAGCCACCATTCCCACCAGGCATACACAGCATGATGTGGGGTCAGGGCACTGTGCCTGGTCTCTAAGGATTTTTTGTATCACCCCTGCACAGCCTCTCTCCTGGTCTGTTACAATCACCCTACCAGGTCTCCTTATCCTCTGCTGTGTGCCTCTTTATCTCCATGTCAAGTGTTTTCTGAGAATCCTTGACTGTAGGGCTGTGCTGAGGTGAGGCAGGAGTAGGTGTGCTGGGCCATGTGTGAGTATGCAGAGGTCGATTGAGAGATATTGAGGAGCCAGCCCTGCAGGAAGTGGTGAGCAAGGTGGACACCTAGGGATCCTTCAGGCCCACACTCTCTGACTCTCCAGCTCCCAAGGTGTGCCTCTCTCTGAGGACATGTACCCATGGATGCCCCTGAGACCCACCTATTGACAAGACCCCTGCCCGTCCCACCCTTGTCTCTTTTCCTCAGCAACCAGGGTGGCTGTCTGCTTCTTGAAAGCTAAATAGTCCTCTGGGCCTCACCTTGCATCCTCTAGGTCTACCACTTACTGCAGCCATTGCCATGGCAACCAGCTTTGGTGATGCCACCAGGCTGTGCCTCCCATTGGCTGCACCTCTGTGTCCAGAAGTTTTTCTGTCACCCCAGTAAGGGAGCCTAGAGGCCACTTAATGCACAGAAAACTAGAGGTGGAAGGGGACATTTGGACAGATGTCCCATGGAAACTCCCTTTCTGGGAGACGCTTCTGAGACATCCCTGGCCGGCTGTCCGTGTCTTCCACTCTTTTTCCCTTGAGTTACTGCCCAAAAGAAAGCAGTAACTTTCTTACACCATTGCCCCATCTCAGAACGAAGCCTTATTTTGTTTACATCTGCCCAACACACACACACACACACACACACAGCCCTATCTCCTTTCACCACTCCTATATTAGATGAAGATTAGCAGAAAGAGGATCATGTAGTAGGAGGAGAGGCAGGGCAACCATGGAGGTTGTAGTCTGTGCCCCTCCCCTGCCCAGGGCCAGCCCAGAGCTGCAAAGGATGTGGTTGGAGGTATAGGGAAGGAGGCATTGTTAGCAGATCAAGCCTGCACTCACAGCCCATCCTGTGGTCACTTCCTCCCCACCCTGGGTGCCCAAGGATGCCTGGATGCTGGCAGTCCATCTGAGGCCCTGGCAGCCTCAGGGCTGGTGGGCCTGCCTATCCCAGGATATCTTTGTCCCCCCGTCAGAGTTCTCAGCTCTACCTGGAAAAAGAACAAGAAAAGGGCCTTCAAATAGACGTGTCCCCATGTCCCTCAGGAAGGCAGCCAGCCCAGTTTCTGTCTCCTCCATCAAATACTTTCAGGGCTCTGAGATTTGGTTTGAAACTTAAACTCTGCATCAAGCTCCCTGGGCTAGATTCTGAGCTTATGTAACTCCCTGGGAATTCCCATGTATTGGGCTGGCTCTTCCTAGAATCTTATTATGATTCATAACTTGGTTCCAGATGCAGAGCCTCAATGCAGCTCTGAGCTGGTAAGTACGGAGCATCTGCCTTGGACTCAGAGAGTCATGTTATAAAGCACCAACCAGAGCTATTAACAAGAGGTAGCTCTGGGGGTGTCAGCTACCCACAGCCGCCCATCCATCCCTGCCACCCCCAATTTCAGTAAATTAAGACTTGAAAACAGCTCTGACCTCCTTGGTGAAAGGCCAACACTCAGGGAACTATAATGATTACGTTCAGGACAAATGCCTATGTCTGGAGACCAGCCTGTATCCAGGCCAGCCAGGTAGCTGGGGGGGAAGGTGCAGGTCACAGGACGTGTCCTTCAAGGTGGGCCTTTCCCCATGATGTACAGCTCCTTCTACCCACAGGACTTGGACATTGAACATACTTCATACTTCCCATCCAGGCCCAGAATCTGCACTCCCAGCCAGAGTGGACAAGCATGGGCATCCCACAGTGGACTTGTGCGTGGTCACAGCAGGACTGGCACTTTCTTCCCCACACTTTCCACTTCTGGTCACCGTGGGACCAATTGGCATCCAGAAGTCCTCTTGCAGTTTTGCTGCATTGTGTGAAGTTGCAATGCAGGCCACGGGCCTGTGGGAGGAGGAGGTCTACTCCCACCCTGAGCCCTAGGCAGCCTGAACCCGGCTGCTTGCAGAAATGCTGCTGTAACCTCCTCAGCTGACCTCCTCCTCTCCAGTCTTGTGACAAGGCACCACCTTTCCTCCCCAGTTCCCACTCCCCCTCCCTCTTACATACACCTTCTCCCAGAGAGACCCAGGATGTAGATCTGACCACTTCTGGGCAGCTCCCGCACCCAGTGCTCTGCCTGGTGGCAGAATGTGAGTCCAAGGATGACGTGCACCCTGTAAATCACCTGTAGCCTCCAGGACTGAATGCCTGTGCCCCTGGGCTAGGATCTGTGCTCAGCCTTGGCATTTGGCTCAGTGTGGTGGCTTGAGGCAGGAGATGTTCTCTAAGTTTAGGAAGCAGCCTTAATGGAAACTCGGCAGCATCTACCAGCCAGTGACTGTGAGCTTGGCACAAACTGTGACCGCATACTGTATGCCTCAGACCATTTAAATGTAGAATTAAAGATTTGGAGGCAGCGGCTGAGAGAAGGGGGCTGATGCAGTCAGCAGGCACAGGGACAATGCTGGGGCCTCCTCCGTGGGTGTGGAGTGGGGATTCACACTGCCCACTGCTAACTGCCTGCACTTGGTGAGCTGCCACGCCCTCGCCAGCAAGCCCAAGTGGAGATGACCACTCCCGGGATGACAGGAGCAACTAGCAGCATGGCACAGCCTTCCCATCCTCTCCCGCAGTGCTGATCTCATGCCCACATCCTCACTGTGGGACTTGGGAAGGCTGGAGTCCCCCAAGAGGCCCACATTCCCAGCACCTCCATGTGGCCATTGGCAGCAGAGACATCCCTACTCAGGGCAAGGTATACTTTGGTTAATCCACCTGTTCATGCTCCACACCCTCAGCTCCAAGATCTCTAGCTGAATGGAATAATTCTGATTTACAGACCTCCCCTAAGGCTCACAGACGTGGGAGCAATCATCTGAGCCAGGCTGCAGGTGGCCTCCCTGCTTCCCACTGGACACCTCCACTTCCCACTGGACACCTGCAGAGGGTGACAAGCATCTTGGGATGCAGACTCTGGGCCACAGGCTGCTGATCCCACTTGGCCTCCCAGCATCCCTATCATGCAGGGGCTCCCAGCCTGCATGGTCTGGCCTTCAGAGCTCACTTCACAGGTGTTTCCTAGGTTAGAGTGAGGTTCAAGTGCTGAGTCCCTACTGACAATGAGATCTCAGGTCATAGGTTGTTCATCTAGAAAACATGGATACGGCAGATACGGCAGACCTATTCTTAGGTTTAAGGATGAAGTGGAACAATCTTTGCAAAGTGCCTCATGCAGGAGAGGCCTCCCAGGCCCTTCTGATTCTTCTCAGAACAAGGACCATGGAACCCCCAGTTGGGGCTGAACAGAAATTCAGGCCTAGAACAGAAACTCATCAGATGTGAAGAATTAGGCTCACAGGTTCTGGCCGCTGTGTGCACAGAGACCCTGGCCCCTCCTTAGGAGAGAAGATGCCTGATCTCTGCATCTGGGGGTGGCAGCCTGCAGCTTGTATCTACTGCTTGGTCGCCCCAGGGCCCACCCCCAAGACAGCTCAGGGATAAGGCTTTCATTACCACATCAAGGCAGCAGAAATGAGGCGAAGCTGTCCTGCAAGTGAAAACCATGGCTGGCCCCTACAGGAGCCCCCAAGCTTCGAAAGAGGGCAGGGAGTATGAGGCACAGCTAACAGCAGCGCAAGAGCTGGCTCACAGCTCACCAGTAAATAATGCAAATTTCCTTGTCTCCTGCCTTCAGATGAAGATCTCCTCAACAATGGTTGCATTTTCGAAAACAGACAGTCCAATTATTTTCCCATAACTTTTTGCAGTGCAAAAAATAGTTCACCATTTCTCCTCTTCAGTCAAAATGGATGCTGGTTGCTATGGGTGGTGTGGGCAGCATGCCCACCCCCCACCTCCAAGTGTTTGGCCTCGACTTAATGAGTGGAAGCCTGGCCCCTGACATTCATGATTCAGTGAATAGTGGTGGCAGACACCACTGAGCTGACTTCCCCAGCAAGGACCTTCCAGGAATGCCAGCCCTACCCCTGGCCTCTCAGGCCCAGATCCAGCCAGAATCACTTTGCTTTGCTTTGGAAAGGGTGACTGACCCTCATATGCAAAGAGCTGCAGAGGCCCCAATGATCCCACCCTTCCTCTGGAAGCTCGTGCCCCTGCAGCCCACCTCCCCTGCCCAGGCTTACCCAGTCCACCCTGCCCCAGAAGTTATCTGTGTCCCCTTTTGTTTCTCTGCCTGCCACCCTCTTCAGCAGGGGAACACCCAGTTCCTGGAATGTAGTTCATGCTTAGTAAAAGCTTGATAGGCTCACTGATTATCAATAGGTTGATCTGAGGCCTTGTAGGGACCTCTGCTGGAATATTTTTCCTCACATCTTCAGTGTTACCTCAACAAGGAAGGCCAGACAGGTCAATGGAAACTGAAAACCCACAGGTTTGGTGCCCACAATGTGGAGGTTCTGGCCATTTGCTCTTTTGAAGTGCATTAGAGGGTTTGGAGGAGGCAGGCTTCGACAGGTCTGTGGCTCTACTCCTTCTCCAGCCCCACCTGTGGGCTGTAAGAGAGGTGTGATCCACAGTACCCTTGGGACCTGGGACCTGTCTGCTCACTCACTGATTTTGCACCGTGCCATACACTGGAATCACATGGAAGCTTCCCAAGGTCCCAACACTGGGTCCTTGCCTGAGCTTCTAAAACAAGGGGTCTGAGGTGGAAGCATCCCAGATGACCTAATGTGCAACTCAGGTTGACACTCACTGCATACATACAGCAGCTCCAGGGACAGATTCACAAATGCTCCACACAAATTGTGCCGTGTCTGGAGTGAACTCATGGGGCAGGTCTCAGATTCTTTTGGGCAGTTGCATGGTTGTAGCTCCACAATCTGTGAATGCTGGCTGAGCATTCCTTCTCCTAAGGGAATGCTTCCCTTCTCCTAAGGGAAGTTGAGGAAGACTGGATCAAAGGACACTGGCACTGGGTCTCATGCTATAACTTCAGAGAGGCAAATGCAGTTAAAAATGGAGTGGACTGATGCACTGAGGTCCTGCTGCCAAGGGGCTGCTCCACTGAGCTGTGCCTGGTCTATGACCATGTTCTCAACCTAACAGTTTGTGTCTCTAATTGGCCTCAACAGAGTCCCTAACAAATAATCCTCAGGATAGAAAAAAATGTGGCAGTGTGGAGGTTCCTCAAAAAATTAAAAATAGACCTACCCTATGACCCAGCAATAGCACTGCTAGGAATTTACCCAAGAAATACAGGAGTACTGATGCATAGGGGCACTTGTACCCCAATGTTTATAGCAGCACTCTCAACAATAGCCAAATTATGGAAAGAGCCTAAATGTCCATCAACTGATGAATGGATAAAGAAATTGTGGGTTCTTGCTCGACAGGAAGATGGTGGCGTAGGAGGACGCTGGGCTCACCGCGCGTCCTGCTGATCACTTAGATTCCACCTACACCTGCCTAAATAACCCAGAAAACCGCCAGAGGATTAGCAGAACGGAGTCACCAGACCCAAGTGCAGACGAGAGGCCCACGGAAGAGGGTAGGAAGGGCGGCGAGGCGGTGCGCGCTCCACGGACTGGCGGGAGGGAGCCGGGGCGGAGGGGCGGCTCGCCAGCCAAGCAGAGCCCCCGAGTCCGGCTTGCAAAAGCGGAGGGGCCTGACAGACTGTGTTCCGACAGCAAGCGCGACTTAGCGTCTGGGAGGTCATAAGTTAACAGCTCTGCTCGGAAAGCGGGAAGGCTGGAGGACAAAGGGAGGGTGAGCTGTGGAGCCCCCGGACGACAGAGCTCAGTTTGGCGGGGAACAAAGGCGCTCGCCAGCGCCATCTCCCCCGCCCATCCCCCAGCCAAAATCCCAAAGGGAACAGGTTCTGGCCAGGGAAATTGCTCGCCCCGCGCAAACACCCAACTCTGTGCTTCTGCGGAGCCAAACCTCCGGCAGCAGATCTGACTCCCTCCGGCTGCCACAGGGGCCCTCCTGAAGTGGATCACTTAAGGAGAAGCGAGCTAAGCCTGCCCCCCCTGCCGCCGTGCACCTTGCCTTCCCACCCCAGCTAATACGCCAGATCCCCAGCATCACAAGCCTGGCAGTGTGCAAGTAGCCCAGATGGGCCACGCCACCCCACAGTGAATCCCGCCCCTAGGAGAGGGGAAGAGAAGGCACACACCAGTCTGACTGTGGCCCCAGTGGTGGGCTGGGGGCAGACATCAGGACTGACTGCGGCCCCGCCCACCAACTCCAGTTATACACCACAGCACAGGGGAAGCGCCCTGCAGGTCCTCACCACACCAGGGACTATCCAAAATGACCAAGCGGAAGAATTCCCCTCAGAAGATTCTCCAGGAAATAACAACAGCTAATGAGCTGATCAAAAAGGATTTAAATAATATAACAGAAAGTGAATTTAGAATAATAGTCATAAAATTAATCGCTGGGCTGGAAAACAGTATACAGGACAGCAGAGAATCTCTTGCTACAGAGATCAAGGGACTAAGGAACAGTCACGAGGAGCTGAAAAACGCTTTAAATGAAATGCAAAACAAAATGCAAACCACCACGGCTCGGATGGAAGAGGCAGAGGAGAGAATAGGTGAACTAGAAGATAAAGTTATGGAAAAAGAGGAAGCTGAGAAAAAGAGAGATAAAAAAATCCAGGAGTATGAGGGGAAAATTAGAGAACTAAGTGATACACTAAAAAGAAATAATATACGCATAATTGGTATCCCAGAGGAGGAAGAGAGAGGGAAAGGTGCTGAAGGGGTACTTGAAGAAATAATAGCTGAGAACTTCCCTGAACTGGGGAAGGAAAAAGGCATTGAAATCCAAGAGGCACAGAGAACTCCCTTCAGACGTAACTTGAATCGATCTTCTGCACGACATATCATAGTGAAACTGGCAAAATACAAGGATAAAGAGAAAATTCTGAAAGCAGCAAGGGGTAAACGTGCCCTCACATATAAAGGGAGACCTATAAGACTCGTGACTGATCTCTCTTTTAAAACTTGGCAGGCCAGAAAGAATTGGCACGAGATTTTCAGTGTGCTAGACAGAAAAAATATGCAGCCGAGAATCCTTTATCCAGCAAGTCTGTCATTTAGAATAGAAGGAGAGATAAAGGTCTTCCCAAACAAACAAAAACTGAAGGAATTTGTCACCACTAAACCAGCCCTACAAGAGATCCTAAGGGGGACCCTGTGAGACAAAGTACCAGAGACATCACTACAAGCATAAAACATACAGACATCACAATGACTCTAAACCTGTATCTTTCTATAATAACACTGAATGTAAATGGATTAAATGCGCCCACCAAAAGACATAGGGTATCAGAATGGATAAAAAAACAAGACCCATCTATTTGCTGTCTACAAGAGACTCATGTTAGACCTGAGGACACCTTTAGATTCAGAGTGAGGGGATGGAGAACTATTTATCATGCTACTGGAAGCCAAAAGAAAGCTGGAGTAGCCATACTTATATCAGACAAACTAGACTTTCAATTAAAGGCTGTAACAAGAGATGAAGAAGGACATTATATAATAGTTACAGGGTCTATCCATCAGGAAGAGCTAACAATTATAAATGTCTATGCACCGAATACCGGAGCCCCCAAATATATAAAACAATTACTCATAAACAGAAGCAACCTTATTGATAAGAATGTGGTAATTGCAGGGGACTTTAACACCCCACTTACAGAAATGGATAGATCATCTAGACACACGGTCAATAAAGAAACAAGGGCCCTGAATGAGACATTGGATCAGATGGACTTGACAGATATATTTAGAACTCTGCATCCCAAAGCAACAGAATATACTTTCTTCTCGAGTGCACATGATACATTCTCCAAGATAGATCATATACTGGGTCACAAAACAGCCCTTCATAAGTTTACAAGAATTGAAATTATACCATGCATACTTTCAGACCACAATGCTATGAAGCTTGAAATCAACCACAGGAAAAAGTCTGGAAAACCTCCAAAAGCATGGAGGTTAAAGAACACCCTACTAACGAATGAGTGGGTCAACCAGGCAATTAGAGAAGAAATCAAAAAATATATGGAAACAAACGAAAATGAAAATACAACAATCCAAACGCTTTGGGACGCAGCGAAGGCAGTCCTGAGAGGAAAATACATTGCAATCCAGGCCTATCTCAAGAAACAAGAAAAATCCCCAATACAAAATCTAACAGCACACCTAAAGGAAATAGAAGCAGAACAACAAAGGCAGCCTAAACCCAGCAGAAGAAGAGAAATAATAAAGATCAGAGCAGAAATAAAAAATATAGAATCTAAAAAAACTGTAGAGCAGATCAACGAAACCAAGAGTTGGTTTTTTGAAAAAATAAACAAAATTGACAAACCTCTAGCCAGGCTTCTCAAAAAGAAAAGGGAGATGACCCAAATAGATAAAATCATGAATGAAAATGGAATTATTACAACCAATCCCTCAGAGATACAAACAATTATCAGGGAATACTATGAAAAATTATATGCCAACAAATTGGACAACCTGGAAGAAATGGACAAATTCCTGAACACCCACACTCTTCCAAAACTCAATCAGGAGGAAATAGAAAGCTTGAACAGACCCATAACCAGCGAAGAAATTGAATCGGTTATCAAAAATCTCCCAACAAATAAGAGTCCAGGACCAGATGGCTTCCCAGGGGAGTTCTACCAGACATTTAAAGCAGAGATAATACCTATCCTTCTCAAGCTATTCCAAGAAATAGAAAGGGAAGGAAAACTTCCAGACTCATTCTATGAAGCCAGTATTACTTTGATTCCTAAACCAGACAGAGACCCAGTCAAAAAAGAGAACTACAGGCCAATATCCCTGATGAATATGGATGCAAAAATTCTCAATAAGATACTAGCAAATCGAATTCAACAGCATATAAAAAGAATTATTCACCATGATCAAGTGGGATTCATTCCTGGGATGCAGGGCTGGTTCAACATTCACAAATCAATCAACGTGATACATCACGTTAACAAAAAAAAAAGAGAAGAACC
The DNA here is from genome assembly GCF_007474595.2 of Lynx canadensis. Classification (NCBI taxonomy): domain Eukaryota; kingdom Metazoa; phylum Chordata; class Mammalia; order Carnivora; family Felidae; genus Lynx; species Lynx canadensis. The sequence continues at coordinate 50,578,233 of NC_044305.1, read as the reverse complement.
ATATGATCCTGTCAATCGATGCAGAAAAGGCCTTTGACAAAATCCAGCACCCTTTCTTAATAAAAACCCTTGAGAAAGTCGGGATAGAAGGAACATACTTAAAGATCATAAAAGCCATTTATGAAAAGCCCACAGCTCACATCATCCTCAACGGGGAAAAACTGAGAGCTTTTTCCCTGAGATCAGGAACACGACAGGGATGCCCACTCTCACCTCTGTTGTTTAACATAGTGCTGGAAGTTCTAGCATCAGCAATCAGACAACAAAAGGAAATCAAAGCCATCAAAATTGGCAAAGATGAAGTCAAGCTTTCGCTTTTTGCAGATGACATGATATTATACATGGAAAATCCGATAGACTCCACCAAAAGTCTGCTAGAACTGATACATGAATTCAGCAAAGTTGCAGGATACAAAATCAATGTCCAGAAATCAGTTGCATTCTTATACACTAACAATGAAGCAACAGAAAGACAAATAAAGAAAATGATCCCATTCACAATTGCACCAAGAAGCATAAAATACCTAGGAATAAATCTAACCAAAGATGTAAAGGATCTGTATGCTGAAAACTATAGAAAGCTTATGAAGGTAATTGAAGAAGATTTAAAGAATTGGAAAGACATTCCCTGCTCATGGATTGGAAAAATAAATATTGTCAAAATGTCAATACTACCCAAAGCTATCTACACATTCAATGCAATCCCAATCAAAATTGCACCAGCATTCTTCTCGAAATTAGAACAAGCAATCCTAAAATTCATATGGAACCACAAAAGGCCCCGAATAGCCAAAAGAATTTTGAAGAAGAAGACCAAAGCAGGAGGCATCACAATCCCAGACTTTAGCCTCTACTACAAAGCTGTCATCATCAAGACAGCATGGTATTGGCACAAAAACAGACACACAGACCAATGGAATAGAATAGAAACCCCAGAACTAGACCCACAAACGTATGGCCAACTCATCTTTGACAAAGCAGGAAAGAACATCCAATGGAAAAAAGACAGCCTCTTTAACAAATGGTGCTGGGAGAACTGGACACCAACATGCAGAAGGTTGAAACTAGACCACTTTCTCACACCATTTACAAAAATAAACTCAAAATGGATAAAGGACCTAAATGTGAGCCAGGAAACCATCAAAACCTTAGAGGAGAAAGCAGGAAAAGACCTCTCTGACCTCATCCGTAGCAATCTCTTACTCGACACATCCCCAAAGGCAAGGGAATTAAAAGCAAAAGTGAATTACTGGGACCTTATGAAGATAAAAAGCTTCTGCACAGCAAAGGAAACAACCAACAAAACTAAAAGGCAACCAACAGAATGGGAAAAGATATTTGCAAATGACATATCGGACAAAGGGCTAGTATCCAAAATCTATAAAGAGCTCACCAAACTCCACACCCGAAAAACAAATAACCCAGTGAAGAAATGGGCAGAAAACATGAATAGACACTTCTCTAAAGAAGACATCCAGATGGCCAACAGGCACATGAAAAGATGTTCAGCGTCGCTCCTTATCAGGGAAATACAAATCAAAACCACACTCAGATATCACCTCACGCCAGTCAGAGTGGCCAAAATGAACAAATCAGGAGACTATAGATGCTGGAGAGGATGTGGAGAAACGGGAACCCTCTTGCACTGTTGGTGGGAATGCAAATTGGTGCAGCCGCTCTGGAAAGCAGTGTGGAGGTTCCTCAGAAAATTAAAAATAGACCTACCCTATGACCCAGCAATAGCACTGCTAGGTATTTATCCAAGGGATACAGGAGTACTGATGCATAGGGGCACTTGTACCCCAATGTTCATAGCAGCACTCTCAACAATAGCCAAATCATGGAAAGAGCCTAAATGTCCATCAACTGATGAATGGATAAAGAAATTGTGGTATATATACACAATGGAATACTATGTGGCAATGAGAAAAAATGAAATATGGCCTTTTGTAGCAACGTGGATGGAACTGGAGAGTGTAATGCTAAGTGAAATAAGCCATACAGAGAAAGACAGACACCATATGGTTTCACTCTTATGTGGATCCTGAGAAACTTAGCAGGAACCCATGGGGGAGGGGAAGGAAAAAAAAAAAAAGAGGTTAGAGTGGGAGAGAGCCAAAGCATAAGAGACTGTTAAAAACTGAGAACAAACTGAGGGTTGATGGGGGGTGGGAAGGAGGGGAGGGTGGGTGATGGGTATTGAGGAGGGCACCTTTTGGGATGAGCACTTGGTGTTGTATGGAAACCAATTTGTCAATAAATTTCATATATATATAAAAAAAAAGAAATTGTGGTTTATATACACAATGGAGTACTATGTGACAATGAGAAAGAATGAAATATGGCCCTTTGTAGCAACATGGATGGAACTGGAGAATGTTATGCTAAGTGAAATAAGCCATACAGAGAAAGATACCATATGTGTTCACTCTTATGTGGATCCTGAGAAACTTAACAGAAACCCATGGGGGAAGGTAAGGAAAAAAAAAAGAGGTTAGAGTGGGAGAGAGCCAAGGCATAAGAGACTCTTAAAAACTGAGGGTTGATGGGGGGTGGGAGGGAGGGGAGGGTGGGTGATGGGTATTGAGGAGGGCACATTTTGGAATGAGCACTGGGTGTTGTATGGAAACCAATTTGACAATAAACTTCACATATTGAAAAAAAAAGAAAAAATATGGCAATTGTGTTATTTTTCTAGTTTCAATCTATCTAGTACATATCTGTTTCTAACCCTGATACAAGAACTGCATACAAAGCTATTTCTCCTGATAAATAATATAACCCTAGAGGGAGGCAAGCATTTACTATCCTCCCCTTTTTAGCATTACACATGATCTTAGCTGTCAATGACTGAGCACTGAGCATATTACCAGTGATCTCATTTAATTTTATTAGCTCCCTGCACACAAGCACTCTTGTACTGTTTTACTGATGGGAAAGTGGAGGAACAGGGAGGCCAGGCACCTTCTCAGATGCCTCACAATCAATGGTCAGCTGAGCTGAGAATCAGACCCTCTGTGTGGCCTCCGGAACCCATGCATTCAGACCCACAAACCTACAGAATGCATCTGTAGTTTGTCCACTCTGAGAGGAAAGGCATCTGCTTTAAGAGTCATCACTGTATGATTTCTGATGAGCATTCTCATGATTAACATTAGTAAGTGAAATTGTATGTCAAGCAAATACACTGAATTTAAATTTTCCTCTGAACTTTGCTTACATTTAAAAAATGCATTCTTAGGATGTCTGGGTGTCTCGGTTAAGCATCCAACTTCCTCTCAAGTCTCATGATCTCACGGTTCACAAGTTTGAGCCCAAACCCGGCTCTCTGCTGTCAGCACAGAGTCCGCTTCGGATCCTCTGTCTCCCTCTTTCTCTGCCCTTCCCCTGTGCTCTCCCTCTCTCTATCTCTCAAAAATAAAAATAAAACATTAAAGGGGTCCCTGTGTGGCTCAGTCTGCTGAATGTCTGACTTTGGCTCAAGTCATGATCTCGCAGTTCGTGAGTATGAGTCCCGCGTCAGGCTCTGTGCTGACAGCTCAGAGCCTGGAGCCTACTTCGGATTCTGTGTCTCCCTCTCTCTCTCTGCCCCTCCCCTGCTCATGCTCTGTCTCTCCCTCTCTCTCAAAAATAAATAAACATTAAAAAAGTAAAAAAGTGGGGCGCCTGGGTGGCGCAGTCGGTTAAGCGTCCGACTTCAGCCAGGTCACAATCTCGCGGTCCGTGAGTTCGAGCCCCGCGTCAGGCTCTGGACTGATGGCTCAGAGCCTGGAGCCTGTTTCTGATTCTGTGTCTCCCTCTCTCTCTGCCCCTCCCCCGTTCATGCTCTGTCTCTCTCTGTCCCAAAAATAAATAAACGTTGAAAAAAATAAATAAATAAAAAATAAAAAAATAAAAAAGTAAAAAAGTAACAATAAACATAAAAAATGAAAAAATAAAAATAAAACATTAAAAAAATTAAAAATGACTCTCACAGAGAGTGTTTTGTGTTCCAGTACATATATGTTACTCCACAATTCACCCAAACTTTTATTTGATCACTGACACATGCATTATTCCTACTGTTAAAAGAACAATCTAGGCACAAGGGAGGGCCCAGGACAGGAGACACCTCCCTAGTTCCTCCACAGCTCAGCACCAAATGAGGCCCTCCAGTGGTTGGGGAGATTGCACTGGACTCCAAGATCACTTTTGATCCCAAAATGCTATATTTGCACCCCTTTCTAAAAAAGAACAGATATGCCTTTCTCCTCCAGCCATTCAAGATGCTGAAAGAAAAGAAGGCTAAGGGGAAGAAGGTGGCCATGGGCCCTGCTGTCATGAAGAAGCAGGAGGCCAAAAAGGTGGTTGGTTAACCCCCTGTCTGACAAAAGACCCAAGAATTTTGGCATCGATGGGGGACCTCCAGCCTAAAAGGGACCTGACCTGCCTTGTCACATGGCCCACTACATTCGACTGTACGGCAAAGGGCTATTCTGTATAAATGTCTAAAAGTGCCTCTCACGATTAACCAGTTCATCCAGGCCCTGAACCTCCAAACAGTTACTCAACTGCTTCAGCTGGCCGATAGATACAGACCAGAGAAAAAGCAAGGGAAGAAGCAGAGATTGTTGGCCCAGGCTGAGAAGAAAGCTGATGGCAAAGAGGATGTCCCCACTAAGAAAACACCTGTCCTTCAAGCAAGGGTTAATATTGTCACCACTTTGATGGAAAATAGAAAGGCTCAGCTTCCTAGGTAGTGATTAAACATGATGTGGATCCCACTGAGCTGGCTGTCTTCCTGCATGCCCTCTGTGGTAATATAGGGGTCCCTACTGCATTATCAAAAGGAAGGCCAGTCTGTGCATCTGGTCCACAGGAAGACCTACACCACTGTCACCTTCACACAGGGTAACTCAGAAGACAAGGGAGTTCTGGCTAAGCTGGTGGAAGCTTAGAACCAATTACAAGGACACACATGATGAGATCTGCCATTACTGGGGAGGCAACGTCCTGGGTCCAAATTGGTGGCTCACATCACCAAGTTAGAAAAGGCATGGGCTAAAGAACTGGCCACCAAACTGGGCTAAGTGGAAGCTGTTGAATTTTCTATACATAAAAGTAATATAAAGTTCTCCTACAGCTAGTGCCAAATATAAAACAACGGACATGTATTAAAAATGTATTTATCACATTTTCATGGATGTCACCCAGTGAGTTATTTCATTGACGGTTGTCCCAGAACCCTGACAGGCAGAAAGCAACCAGGTGTTCTGCACATTTTTGTTGAAGGTACAAGGGTGTTGCTCTCTTACTGCTGTCTGCTTCAGTAGCCCAGGCCAGGGCACTAATTGTGCAACTTAATTCTAATAGATGGTCCAAGTCTGCAGGTGAGAGGAGGGGATGGGCCTGTCTCCAAGCCCAGCAAGACCAGGCGTGGGAAATTGGATGGTACGGAGTATCCAGGGAAGCTCCGTCCCTCTGTCCTTCATCTAGAGGCCCCTTTTGAAAACCAGTTTCCACTGACCTGAAGGGGAAAGGGAAGTAGTCTAGTGTAGGAGCTGAATTCCTCCACATGCTGGGGTTTCAAAGTAACATTGAAATACTTGAGTGAGGACATGGGAAATTTGGATTCCAGGACCCCTGGGCTTAGGAAGAGCCCTACATTTAGGTTCTCTGTGTTGGGTGGCTTGGAGTTGGGGCCTTGAGACTCAAGGTACCATTTCAGGCCAGCAGGTGGTGGCTGGTGGCTGTCCCATGGGGAGAGAGGGGATGGCTGGCAGCAGCCTGGGACAGAGCCAATCTGTGGCACAGGAGGGAGAAGAGAGCAGGATGGGACAGTTCCCCCTCGAGGGCATCATTTGCTTCTCACAGAAGAGTCTCTAAATGTCTTCTTTCCCAAGACAAGTCAAACATTGTCACATTATTATAATATTAGTTATAGTTAGTTATGAAATTAGACATCAGTTAGTCAAGGAACACATCTCTCTGCTTTCTGACTGCTCATAAGGACAAAATCTTTCTGAATGAGATGGGAGAAGCACATTTGAAAGCAAGTCAGAGACAATGCCTTCTGCAGCTGTGGGCGCATGAGAACCCACAGCCCATGGAGAAGCGGAGCTGGGAAGGGACTCCAGCCCTGCACTTGCGTCAGCCTCCTGGGTCAGCAGTCCTCATTGGGAACGTTTGTGGGACCTGTCTGCTGCTGCTGTCAGGCCATCGGGCAGGCCAGAGGTGGATGACTCACTTGCACCTGGCTAATGTGGCAGGTGTTCTCTCTGCCTCCAGTTCCAAGAAGAGAGGGTGTGTCAGAGCACCCATGGTCCTATCTCCCATTGTCTCACACTGATGAGGGAAGACATTCCTGCTCCAGCTTCCTGTGGGGTCTTTCCCCAGTTCAATCTGTCACCAGCAAGATCTGCCCTGGGTGAGCCGCTGGGGGAGGCAGGCCCACGGACCCTGAAACCAGACCCATGCCTACATGGATGGACCTACAAGGACAGCTATGACAGGGCACCTGGCACCTGTCCTGGGGGCCTTTGCAGTCCTGGTGGGAAACTGTGGGAGGTGAAGGTCATGTGGCATGGTGTCCCTTCTTTCAGGGAGGATGGAGATGGCATAAGAAGGGCAACACGAGGGGTACCTGGGTTGAGCATCTGACTTTGGCTCAGGTCACGATCTCATGTTTTGTGGGTTCAAGCCCCATGGCAGGCTCTGTGCTGACAGCTCAGAGCCTGGAGCCTGCTTCGGATTCTGTCTCCCTTTCCACCTCTCCCCCACGAGTGCTCTGTCTCTCTCTCTCTTTCTCTCTCTCCCTCTGTCAAAAATAAATAAAGAAAAAAGAAGAGCAATATGAGTGACAAGCTGGCCATGTGGGGCTCAGAGAGTGGAGTGTGCTGCTCTGGACACACTGAGTGAAGAAGGCTGGCCAAGGAGAACGAGCCCATCAGGTGTCTTAGCAGCCCTGTGTGCAAATCTGGCCCCTATGCCTTTCACCAGGGCAGTTCCCTCAGTGCTGAGTCTGTCTCTTCTCATCTATAGAATGAAGACAGAAACAATGTGTGTGCTGTGCCCAGCACAGGGTGGATGGCACCAAATATCACCATCCATGGAGTTTCCCTGTGAACACTTATCAAGAGCTGCCAGTGCCACAGGCACAAGCCACTGAGGCTTTCCAGCTGAGGAGAGACATGATCAGGCCAGAATGGACAGGACTCCTTTGAATTTGTAACTGAGGAGGCTGCCAAGGTATCCAGGGATGAGGAAGAGGTTCCTGTCCCCCCAGCAGGATGTCTCCACCACCCCAGGGTTCCCAGCCTCATTTAACCACCCAGACGGTCCCCCTGTGCATCCATGCCTGGGTCCGTGGTCCCACAATGTTCCTGGGGGTAGAGACACATTTATTAATCTTTCTCAGCCCTGCCTCAGTGCCGTCACAGAGTAGGCTCAGTAACCCTGCACTGCTCTAGGAAGGCCAGCCCGGCAGGCAGATGAAAAGGTGCTACAATGGGCCCGCCCCTGGGGATGGGCAGCCTCACAGGCAGAAAACCCATTCAGGTGAAAACAAGGTTTTCTAGAGGAGAGGACACCCATGGGAATCAGGGAGGAGGTGTTCTCCAGACCTCAGAGGTGGCCTACAGTTCCAGTGTCCCAGTGCACATCCTTGTTTTAGGGACCCTGAGAGCCAGGCACCTACAAGACAGCCCTGAGCAGAACCAAGAAATCAGACGGGGACCCTTCGGAAGTGCCAAATGGGGCTCACATCTGGGGAAGGAAGCAAAGGCTGGCTTGCTGCATAACTGGGGGTGGAGCTCCTGCCACAGTTTCAGTCCTCTCAGCAAGGCTATGGGAAAAAAGGGGTAAGGGACAGGCTGGCTCAGCCATTGGGACCACCATGGGCTCACAGCCTGGCTGGAACTCTGGTGTCATCCTGACTCTGGTATGGATTGTGACACAGGGCTGGGTGGGGCAGGCTAAAGAGGCTGGGAAGAGGTAGGGTCTGATCCTGCAGGTGGAGGAAATGAGCATAGCATGGGAGCCACTGCAAAGGGCAACTGGCAGCAGGGAAGGTGGAGACAGACAAAAGCCTCAAGCAAAGCAAAGTTAAGGAAGCTCATTAAGAATCACTTTGTTGGTGTTGTGGTGGTGGTGGTTGGTGGTTTTGTGTGTGTTTAAAATTTTTTTTATGTTTGTTTATTTTTGAGAGAGAGACAGAGTGTGAACAGGGGCGGGGCAGAGAGAGGGAGACTCAGAATCCAAAGCACGCTCCAGGCTCTGAGCTGTCAGCACAGAGCCAGACTCTGGGCTCAAGCCAAAGTCCAATGCTCAATCTAGTGAGCCACCCAGGCACCCCTGTTTTTTGTTTGTTTGTTTGTTTGTTTGTTTGTTTGTTTAAGGAGGAGAAGAGAGATAGCCAGCAAAGGAGTTATATCTCAAATACATAAATCTCAACACTCAAGAATGAGAAACAAAAAATTCAATTAGAAAATGGTCAAAAGGATAGGTATTAACTCTTCTTTAAATGTCTAATAGAATTCCCCAGGGAAGCCATCTGATCTAGGACTGTTATTAGGAAATTTTTGATAACTGATTCAATTTCTTCACTAGTTATGGGTCTGTTCAAATTTTCTATTTCTTCTCACTTGAGTTTTGGTAGGGCATGGGTGTTTAACAATTTGTTCATTTCTTCCAGGTTGTCCAGTTTGTTGGCATTTAGGAATTTGTTCATTTCTTCCACGTTGTCCAGTTTGTTGGCATATAATTTTTCATAGTATTCCCTGATAATTGCTTGTATTTCTAAGGGATTGGTTGTAATAAAGCCATTTTCATTCATGATTTTATCTATTTGGGTCCTCTCTCTTTTCTTTTTGAGAAGCCTGGCTAGAGGTTTATCAATTTTATTTTTTCAAAAAACCAAATCTTAGTTTCATTGATCTGTTTTACTGTTCTTTTTTGTTTTTGTTTTTGTTTTTTGTTTTAGATCCTGTATTGTTTATTTCTGCTCTGATCTTTATTTCTCTTCTGCTGGGTTTGGGGTTTCTTTGCTATTCTGCTTCTAGTTCCTTTAGGTGTGCTATTAGATTTTGTATTTGGGATTTTTCTTGTTTCTTGAGATAGGCCTGGATGACAATGTATTTTCCTCTTAGGGCTGTCTTTGCTGCATCCCAAAGGGTTTGTATTGTTGTGTTTTAATTTTCATTTGTTTCCATATATTTTTAAATTTCTTCTTTAATTGCCTGGTAGATGCTGGTGAGGATGTGGAAAAAAGGGAACCCTCTTGCACTGGTGGTGGGAATGCAAACTGGTGCAGCCACTCTGGAAAACAGTGTGGAGCTTCCTCAAAAAATTAAAAATAGAACTACCCTATGACCCAGCAATAGCACTACTAGGAATTTACCAAAGGGATACAGGAGTTCTGATGCATAGGGGCACATGTACCCCAATGTTTATAGCAATGATTTCAACAATAGCCACATTATGGAAAGAGCCTAAATGTCCATCAACTGATTAATGGATAAAGAACATGTGGCTTATATATACAATGGAATACTACTTGGCAATGAGAAATAATGAAATCTTGCCATTTGCAGCAATGTGGATGGAACTGAAGGGTATTATACTAAGTGAAATAAGTTAGAGAAAGATAGATACCATATGATTTCACTCATATGTGGATCTTGAGAAACGTAACAGAAGATCATGGGGGAGGTGAAGGGGGAAAAAGTTCCAAACAGAGAGGGAGGGAGGCAAACCATAAGAGACTCTTAAATACAGAGAAGAAACTGAGGGTTGATATGGTGTGGGGGAGAGGGACACGTGGGTGATAGGCATTGAGGACAGCACTTGTTGGGATGAGCACTTGGTGTTGTATGGAAGCCAATTTGACAATAAATTATATTTAAAAAAAGAGACAATGGTCAAAAGGCATGAAGAGATATTTCACCAAGGAGGATATATGAATGGCACATAAGCACACGAAAAGATGTTCAGTATCATTAGCCATGGGGAAATGCAAATTAAAACCACAAGATACCACTACATAGCTAATAAATACCTGGCTAAAAGAAAAACTAGTAACAACAGCAAATGCTGGTGAGGATGTGGGGAAACTAAGACTGAGTCTTTCATACATTGCTGGTGGGAATGGAAAATGGTATGACCGCTCTAATAAACAGTTGGTAGTTTCTTAAAACATTAAACATGCAACTGCCATATGACCTACACGTTACACATTCTTGTGCGTGTATCCTGGGAAAATACAAACTTATGTTCACACACACAAACCTGACACTAATGTTCATAGAAGCTTCATTCATAATAGCCCCAAACTGCAAAAGACCCAAATGTCCTTCAATGGGTAAGTGGTAACCAGACTGTGATATATCTATTCTATGGAATATCAGTCAACTGTAAAAAGCAAACTATGGATTGATATAGGCAACAACCTGAATGGATCTCAAGGCATTATGCTGATTGAAAAAAAAAGGTAAATTCAAAAGGTCATATAATGTATGATTCCATTTATATAACAGTTACAAAATCATAAAATTATAGAGATGCATAACAGATTGGTGGCTGCAAGGGGGTGGGGGAGCGGGAGAGAGAGTGGAGTGGCTATAAATGGTAGGGGTGATCCTCATGGGGATGGGTTGGTCTGTATCTTGATGATGGTCATGAGTGTACACATGAGATAAGGTTGCATAGAATTAACTGCACGTGTACACATACACACACACACACACACACACCAGCGCCAATAAAAAGCATGAAATCTGAATAATAGGTTGTACCAATATCAAGTTCCTGACTGTGATATGGTAGTACAGTGTTACAAGATGCCACGACCAGGGGAAGTTTGGTGAGGGGTATATGGAATCTGTCTATATTATTCCTCAAAATTGTATGTGAATCCACAGTTATCTCAAACTAAAAAGTGTTTTAAAAGCTGGGGAGGAGTTGGAACTGAGTTTAGAGTAAAAAGGTGAGGAAAGTGGGTGGAGGATAAGAGCCCTGCTGAAAAATTGTGATGTTAAAGATCACACATTATGGGGCACCTGGGTAGCTCAGTTGGTTAAGCATCGGACTCTTGATTTCTGCTCAGGTCATGATCTTACAGCTGTTTTGTGAGTTTGGGCCCCGTATCAGGCTCTGTGCTGACAGTGTGGAGCCTGCTTGGGATTCTGTCTCCCTCTGCCCTGCTTGCTCTCTATATCACTCTCAAAATTAAATAAAATTCTTTTAAAAGGATGACACATTAAATGTAGGCTGGGGCTCTCAACACCCGCATCCCAACTTCACGCTGTCCTCTCCTTCAAGGAGAATGAACATCAGATGAGGAGAGGGGGACAATGGAGGAAGGTACCACCCAAGGGGCTAGCTGTGCAGCACTGTGCTGGGCGTGATGATGGTTAGGTCCACCATGCTTGCCTGCTCACCAGCTGTCCTACAAGTCTGCTACACTGGCTCAGTCTCCCCAGTGTGGCTGAGAACATGCTCGGGAAAGTCCAGGATTTCCGAAGCCTCTTTGTCAGTGTGATCCAACCAGAGTATGGCTGCTGGGTGGTCAGGATGCTCCTCATGCTTAGAAGTGTCCGAGCAGAGCTAGATATGCTGCATGCTGGAATTAATGACAATGACAGTGCTGAGTCAGCCTTCAGGGCATGCATACTACCAGTTTAGCTCTCAAGTCTCCTCTATTCTGTTCCATGCGTTCCCACCCCTTTATTTGAGTCCTGATGTTTTTGACAATCAAAAGAAATTGCAGACTGGGTCACCTGGAACAGCCCTTCTAACAGAAAGGAGGCTTGCATCCACAGTAACAGGTAGTTCCCTTTAGTGGACCTGGCTGCTAGCTTAGCTCCTTGGGGGCTCCTGCTGTTAGCACTTTTAATACTGATTAAATTGACTCATTACCTAAGAACTGTTATCGTAGGTGTTAACTGAGGGTGACTTTTCTGCAGGGACAGGGCAGTGTTCATAGTTGTTGCTCTGCCTGTTGATGAACCAGGCTCCAGATCTACAGTCCCAGCACCGCTGACTCAGTTCTGCTCAGCTGGCCATCCATCACTCCAAGATGGCAGCATTCTACTCATAATGTTCAACGTTTTAACAGAAATTTTCTTCAAAATTTAATTTTAAAAAATAAACTGCTTGGGTGCCTGGGTGGCTTAGTCAGTTAAGTATCCAACTCTTGGTTTTGGCTCAGGTCATGATCTCATGGTTTGTGAGTTGAAGCCCCACATCAGGCTCCATGCCTACGGCATTGAGCCTGCTTAGGATTCTGTCTCCCTCTTTCTCTGCCCCTCCCCTGTTTCTTCTCTACCTCTCTCTCTCAAGAATAAATTAAAAAAAAAAAACTGCTAAATGAGACATGCTTAGTATAAACTGAGTTTTCTACCAGTTGAGATCAGTAAAAAGTTAGCAAAGTCAGTTTTCAGGGGGCATCTTTGTTTCTCCGAGTGTCTGTATCTGTGGTCCTTGGCACCAGCTGCATATGAGCATCCCTGGGAAAAAGTACCAGTGTTCAGCTCCACTCTACCAATTATGGTCCAGTGGGCCTGGAGTCAGTCCAGGTGCCAGCATCTTCTACAAGCTTCCAGGGATGTTAACATGCTGCCAAGATTAAAAACCCAGAAGACACTGCCTTCATTTCAGGGAACAACTTGGCCATCAGTGGTACCTGCACCTGAGTTGCTAACATACAACAGTCAGGCTCATGAGAATGATGGAGAGGAGTGTGTTCAAATAGATGTGTATTAGACAGAGCTGCAGCAATTCCACTTCCATTTATGAGTTATAGATTGCCCAAACTAGAATAAGTACTAAAAGGACCAAATACACATGGATATATAAATAAGCTGTCACTAAATTTCTTGTTGTAATGGATCTACACCCCTCAGACATTTGCTTGTTTAACGCCCTCGCCCTCCCACTGACAGGTTGCTTGGGTCATTTTCATGATTGCTGATTCCTTCTCCCTCAGTCTCTATTTTTTACAAAGTTTTATTGAGCACCTTTTCTGGACACAGCTCTGGGGACACACAATATGTAAAATGCTATCTGTCCCCTAAAGCATGTGGACTGGGTCCTCTCTCTGGCTCTGAGTGCTGACCCTCTTGTCATCTGGAGTGTCAGGCCATGCAGTTCCTGAACATCTCACTGGACCCTGTCTTGAAAGGGACAGGCCCTTGCTGTCTGAGACCACTGGGGGAGGCCTGTCTTTTGAAGGACTCCCATGTACCATGCAGGATTCTAGCTAGGGTCTCCGAGACACCTGAGACAGGTGGCTTGAGCCAACAAAGATGGCTCTGTGACAGGCAGGAGCTCCCCAAAAGGCTGGCCAGGGACTCAGAAATTTCACCTTTTAAGGAGTGGCTTTAGAGTGCAGCAAAATGTACAAAAAAATCTTGAGATGTTCATACTTTTTGGCCTGTGGGGAAATCTAACAAAAGAAATAATCAGAGATGTGCACAAAAAAAACTATGTCAAAGAATATTTGCTGAAGCATTATCCATAATAATGAAAACATGATAAAGAACTTAAATGCTCAACCACAGGAAATTGTTTGACTCATCTGTGGTACACAAGAGTATCAGGCAGCTGCCAAACACTGTGTCTGTGTGGCCAGGTTCAAGATATAATAATAGATGAACAGGTAGGTAAACTCTGTGACAGGCTGATAGAAAAAAACACACTTAGAATAAACTAAATGGAAGACAAACATCAAAATACCCTCAGCTTGGGGGTCACTTGTGGTTTTCATTTTCCTCTTGATTCTTTTTCCTTATTCTCCATATCTGATTTAGAAACCCTTAATAATTTTAAAAGTAAAAGGCATCTTCACCTACTATAACAGTGATATGTGTGGCCACTAGCCATGCCTGCTCAGGCTAGCATGGTTAGCTAGCGAGGAAGTTTGCACGTGGATAATCTTCAGGCAACCACAGGCAAGTCAGAAATGTTATTTTATTTCGTGCTATAAGGAGTGTTGTCCATCCTCACAGTAGCGGCCAGTCACTCAGCCCCCAGGACCCACCCAGGAGGGTGCAGTCCCTCCCACCCAGCTTGGGGCTTGCCTAAGAAAACTACAACCAATGTCATGCAGGCAGAGATTGAAAAAATCTTGCTTCTTAAGGTTTACCTTCTCTTTCTGCTGGCACCTCTTCTGCCCCCTGGTGAAAACCCTGCTAGGGCCACACTGCCCAGCTGACAACTGGGGAATAGACCTGCACAAGGAACCCCAGGAGCCACCAGGATAATTACCCTGCTGAGTCCAGCCCAAACTGCAGCTTCGAGGGCAGATAAGCCGTGCATGTTTGTAGCCATTGCTAAACTAAAATAGTTGATACTACTACTACTTCTGTCTCCCACAACTAAAGTAGTCGATCAAATCCTGCCACTTTCTAGGATGGGTGTGAGGCTTCACTAGCTGAACCCATGCACAGTGTAGGGGTACAGAAGCCCAGGAGATGGGGCAGGTGCACATGGAACAGCCCCGGCTCTTGTCTCACTGCAAAGGCAGGAGCCAGCCCACATCCCTGGAGGGTGGAGATCTATGTTGTTCCCCTCTCCTCCATGCAGGTCAGCAGCTGTGATGAAAACAGCAGCCCTTGGGAGGGCTGTGTGCCGCAGCTATTTACAGGCACTGGCTCAGTAAAAACTGCTGCAATTAGAGTAGAAAAGCAAGGCCGTGAGGCACAAATAGAAAAGTCTGAAATAGGACAAATCTCCAGCTGAATGGTAACCATGTCCCGGTCCCTGAGGCATTACCCACAATGGTGCCATCAGTACTTGCTGGGAACATGCTCAGGCAGCTCAGGGAGGCTGGGAGGCAGCTTCCCAAGGCTTCCAGGCCCCTGGGTCAGGATAGGTGCTGGGGAGGACAGGAGGCTACATGGAAGAGGCAGCTGTGGTTTCCACCATACAGGTCATTCTAAAGAGTGAATATGCTGACAATTGTAAGGTACCTGCCATGGAGTAAGCACTGAATAAGAGAAGTCAACAGAACAGCTTGCATCTACATGGCACATCTCCCGAGGAGACCACCTGTGCATGGCCTGGTTGGTGTGGTCTTGTCCTTGAAGTTGGGGCAGTGGGTGCCACTCTGTGGACCAGGTTCCCTGCTAAGACAGGCTCTGCACCCACTGGTCCCACAGGACCCATCAAGCTATACAAGGGCCACATTGTGGGGCTAGGGTGCCCTCGTTCCCATCCACATTCCCTCTGGGACGTGATCCTTGGCACTTTACCTCAGAGCTCTGCTGTGCTGCCTGCTTCCCTTGTTCCTACTTACCCCCAGCACCTCTCAGAAGGCCTTTTCTGACCAGGATGTATAGAAGTGCCCACCTCCTGGTGCTGAGTGCAGCATCTCAGTAGCCCCAGGCCATGTCCCAGCCAGAGGGAGGGGGACCTCCAGGCCACACTGGATAGATCCACCTGTGGCATCCTCACACCTACATCAGGATTGTCTGCTCAGTCTCTCCCACCTTCCTATGCTGGCTCTACAAGATCCCTGGTGTCCTCACAAATAGTCAATGGCAACTCCTGGCCATTTGGATCCTCCAGCCTGGACATTTCCTCCAGGGCTTTCCTGAGACCCACAAGTGGGATACCAAAATCTTTCTGTACCAGTTGGTCACCTCCATCTACATGTTGGCCTCATTTACTGAATTTGCAGCCCTTCCACTCCCAGTTCTGGGTCGTCTGGGGCCACCTTTGGCCAGTCCTGAGAAATGCCCTTTTAAGAAAAAGGCAGAGTGACATCAACCAATGACCCCATTTTCTCCTGCCAGGATAGTCACACGCTGCAAGAAAATACACTATCAGTGGTCTTGGAGGGGAGGCAGCCTGTGCACATTTGAAGGCCCTCAATTCTAGGGGTTCTCTGGCAGGTATCTTCTCTGACCACCACCTAACTAAGCTCTCTGGGTAAGTAAGGGAGTGTCTTCAGCTCCCCTCAGCTGATTCTCTCCACTTATCCTCATGCCACCCATCCCGGCCCTACACAAACATGTGAAACTAACCGTCTTCAATGCTCAATTGTCTTCTGGAAGCAGCGTATGTGAGTCAGGTCTTGCGAGAGCAACAGGTGTACACTGGTGGAATGGTTGCTGGACCAGTGACATGGGCCCCCCAACATGCCAGGTTCCCAAAGAGGCACAGTGTTCTTGGCATTCAGGGCACATCATCTCCTGTAGTCAGAAGGATAGAAAGTCCCTTGGTGGCTCCTAGGTGACCTGTCAGAGTAGCTCAGGACAGCCTGTTTAAGGGCCCATTTGTCATAAAATGCCAGGGAGAAAGGTCACATGACTGACCATTGCTCTTATAAAAATTGGGATCCATTTCTAAGAATGCTTTTCCTCCTCCACCATCTTGCCTGCTTGATGCATGTCTGAGTGCTCAGGACCACAGCTGCATGTCTGGGTTACTGCCTCCACTTTCCCTTCTCGACTCAGTTATCTGGGGTCTCACTTGTCTTACTATTTGTCATCTGAAGCGGATGCTGCCATTGCTAATTCTCCCAGTTCAATCAGATGCCTTGGTGTAATCTCTAAAACAACAATGTGGGGCACCTAAGTGTGCAGGGAGGAGGCCATGCCAGGCGCATGCTTCTCCCTGTGTCCACACCCTGGTCACAGGGCATAGGTCTTGGTTACAGGGCCATGAGTATCTAGCAGTGAGGACCTGCCACACACAGCCTCTGAACCCCCACCGCCAATTAAGATCGAGCTTCAGGCTCGAGTCAGGAAACTGGAGGAAGTGAGTACAAAATTAAGATTTATTATACATTTTTACAGATTAGATATCCCTTCTTTCACTTCTCATGAAGGCTTCATCTGCCATCTTCTGAGACCTCAAATTCAAAGCAAAGGCTTCCTTCTGTTGAATTTAGACCTCAGAGCTCCCTCCTGCTGGCGTTGTGGACTGGGACAGGTCACCTCTCTATTATTTTTGTATTATTTTTGCAGCTTTTTTGTAAGTCTAAAATGATCTCAAAATAAAAGATTTGTTTGTTTAAAGAAAATAAAAAGATGTGGCTAGCAGGTTGCTAATCTTAAGTTTGCTTTGTAATTAATTCCTTTTTAAGGACTTCAAGCTGTCGTCAGAGTCACCTGGGACTGAAGCCACGTTCCAGAACAGCTCCATAGAGAGAACTGAGTGGACATAAATGACTGAGGCACCCTTGGAGAGGGCAGAAAGCCAGGGAAAATTGGGGGTGGAAGCTGAGAGCAGGAGAGAAGACTGGGAGATGTCCCAAGTGGACTAGTGGATGGTCTGTTGGTCTGGGCTGATGGTCAATTTGATGAGAAGGGCTCAGAGAGTTTGGACCCCTCTGGGCTCTGAGCATCACCATCTTTAAGGATGACTCTAGCTAACTAAAGGATGCACATGGCATAAGGGTTCTAAGAAGGGCAGGAATTTCCAGAAACTGGAATGTAGGGAGGGGAAGATGAGTCAGTGAGAAAGGCTATGCTGAGAGAGACAAACTTGAGATGGAAGAAAAAGATTTGACAGTTGTGAGAAGTAAGTGATGGGTCTGGGTGAACAGGAATTCTCTGGGTTGCTGGAGATCCAGGCAGAAGCTGAGGTCATGGGAGCAGAACAAGAAAGTCCATCAGCACTGACAGGCTCTGAACGCTTTCTTCTGGAGAAATCCTAGAGGATGTACCAAGGTGGCAACCTGACCACAGAACAGGGAAGTTCATCAGCTGTAGAGTGCACAGCTGGGGAGGTTGAGGCTGGAGCTGGGTCTGCTGCAGCTAGGTACAGGTTGAGCCCAACAGGGCTTCTGTGAGGGCATAGTTGTTGACAGCATGTCACCAGCAAAAATTTTAGCTGTTCAGTGGTGTGCAAAATAGATGTCCTGCCCTCCCTCCAGTCTCATCCTGCTCCATCCAGCATGCATATGCCATCCCAAATGCTGTACTGTCTCCCTCTGGGAGGGAGCAAGCACTACTCTAGGAATTACCCATAAAAACACAGAGCAAGCACTACTCTAGGAATTACCCCAAAAAACATACATGCTGAGTGGGTGAAAGTTTGCCATTTTAGGCTATGTCAGTCCGCAGAACTGAAGCCAGATTTCCAAGAGCCTAGCAAGACTGACCAGTCACAGGGTTCAGCCTGGAAGAGACAGGGGAGGATATATGGTTTAGAAAAGGAGATTATGGATAACAAAATATGAGAATAGATCCAGGAGGGCTGGTGGTGAAGCTCCTGCAATGCACAGGGCAGAAGGAACAGGAAGCAAAAGCGGTGACTGGGAGGGTAGCAAGGAGGGGCCAGTGCCAAACATCCTTTAGATGAAGCAGAACCATCACTCCCAAGGCGTCCTAATCCCAGGAACCTGTGAATATGTTATATTCTATGACAGAGGATTTAAGATTGGTAACCAGCTGACCTTCAGAGGGGAAAATCCTCTTGGTTTATCTAGGCGGGCCCAGTGTAACCACAAGTACCCTTGAAGGTGGACAAGGGAGGCAGAAGAGTGAGTGTCAGAGAAATGCCATGGAAGAAGGACTCGACCTGCCATTGCTGGTTTTGAAGATGGAGGAAGGGGCCATGAGCCAGCAAATGCAAGGGGACTTCTACCAGCTGGAAGAGGCAAGGAAACAGATTGCCCCTAGAGCTTCTGGAAGGAACAGAGACCTGCTGACACCTTGATTTTAGTCCAGTGAGACCTATTTTGGACTTCTGACTGCAAGAACTGCAGAACAATAAATTCGTGTTACCACCACTAAATTTGTGATGATTTACTACTGCAGTCACAGGAAACAGAGGCAGTGGCCATCACTGTGTTCATTCACAGGTTCAGCCAGTGCCCCTGGAGTTAACTGCAGGCTGATGAGCACCACTCCTCCAACTCATGCCACGTCCCGTTTGACCTCAGAGAATCTTGGAGTCCCTGAAGGGCCTGGAGGGCTGTGTGGCTTGGCCTGCCTCTTGGGATGGATGGAAGTGGGCTTGTTTGAACACGGTCAGGATGAGGGGTCAGCCAGGCAAAGGCAGATGGCCAGCCAAATCTGGTGCCAAGCATGCAGAGGCAGAGGGCTCCTACCTGGACTCTGGCAGCATCCCTGGAGGCATGGAGAAAGCTGCTGAGAAGTTTCCAGGGAGACGGGCAGGTGGGGCTGGGGAGACAGAAGACAGAACGGAGCCACGGTCCCCACAGGAGGTGACCACTGTGTGTGGGTTGAGAAGAGACAGCCACAAGGAGTTTTGGTTTTGGACAGGGTGTAAGAGACCCTGGCCAGTGAGGAGTGGGATGTGGATACGGCATGTAGATGGCATGTGGGGAAATTCCGCAGTGGCCAGAGTTGAATATGGGCAATAGCTGCAGAGGGCCACAGGGACTGGGTTGTGTTTGCTTTGTTTTTGTGGGACAGGGTAAAACTGTGTGTGCTCAGAAACAAGGAGGTGTTGAAGGTGTCATGGAGGGCCGTTCACGGATGGGTAAGCAGCAGGAGGAGGGATGGACCCTGGATGTTTTACTCTGTCACCACACCCATCACACCCCTAGGGCTTTACCTCAGGAGCAGGATTGGACAGGTTCCTTTCAGGGACCCACCAGCCCCCAGGCTGTGGTCCCCACCTTCCAGTCCCCACTTCCCCCAACCAGGTGAAACTTCTTGCCCTTTGGGGCATGGAAACTTCTCTTAAATCATCACACATTCTTCCCCACTCTACTGTTTATGGAATAAATCTCATGTTCTCTCTCCTTCCAGTCCTCAGCCTTCTGGCAATAAAAATGACTCTTTTCTTTAAAAAAAAAAAAAAAGAAAAGAAAAGAAAAATAAACACCCCTTGCCTTGACGTTCGAGACTGATGTTTCTGCTTTGGGTCTGAAAAGTGCAATGAACAGAGAGTTTCCAGAAAATAAATACAAATGGCCTTCACCATATGAAAAGATGCTCAGCCTCACTTATAATCAGAGAAATGAAAATTCAAAAACCACAGTGAGACAGCACTGCCCATCAGACTGGTGGACATCCACAGATGCCCCACACACTACACTAGCGATCTGCAGGGAGCTGGCACCCTCCTACCTGCTAGTGTGCAGGCAGACAGCAAGCACCAGGGCGGGGAATGAGCTACATGGACACTCTCATGCACCAACAATGACATATGGAACAGGGCATTCATTGCAGCCTTGTGACATCAAACAACACAAAGCAGCCAAGGATGTACCAGCCAGGGACTAGGTGAACACACATGGCACAATCCTGCCAGGGAGCTCAAGTGGCTGCAAATCAGACAAAGATGTGAGCAAACCTTGGCAAATGTATCCGCACGGTTTGTTAAATGAAGGAAGTGAGATGTAGAACAATAAACAACGTGTATCTTTTTGTAGAAATGTACATTTTAAAGTAGAAGTGTATATATAAAATGTATATATATGTACGTATATGTATATATACATATACATATATATTCTTTGTATTTGGTTGTTTTTGCATAAGAAATACTAATAATACTGATGATAAACACAAATCTAATAAAAATGGTGAAGGAATAGAAGGAAATGGGACTGAGACAGCAGAGGTGGGCACAAGATAGTTCTAGGTATACTTTTTTATATGGTGTTTACTTTTACCATATAAATATCTTAGGTCCTCAAAACAATTTTCAATTTAATTGGGAGTCTGAGCTGAACACTGACTGCCTGTTTCTCTGGCTAGTTGATGGGGTTCACTGTGCTCCAGTGTTCACCCCAGCCCAAGACATGTGGGAGGAATGACATGGCTTGTCAGAAAATGAAGAAAGATTTTGCAAGAAAGAATTTAGAGCCCTCCCCAACCAAGGCTAGTGCCTCCATGTCCTTTCCCATTCCACACCCCAGGCACAGTTGAACCTCTTCCAATCCAGGGAACATGCAAATAGAGGGAGCAAGCAGGACACACAGGGATCTTTGAGGATTTGGCACATGTACTTCTATCTTTGGTCTCAGAGTTTGTCCCTTGGATATCAATGCTGTCAGAAGGTTTTTCTCCCTCACCTCTTCTTTTTATGTTCAAAGCTCCAATCCTGACACTTGGTTTCTGATGTGAAAACATCCTACTCTCTAGACTGGTTCCGTGTTTGATGTCGGCCCTTTCAAATGTTCAAGACGTGCTTTGCAGAAATGCAGACTCTGCCAGCTTCCCTCTTGTCCATTTCTCTCTGTTCAGTTCTCAGCTGCTGTGGGACTGAGCACTTATAAAAGTAAGGAGGGGGCTCACCCTACACCGTTGCTGAGTTATTAAAGTCATGGCAAATCCAACACATTAACCTGAACTCAGACCTTTAATGTGACTCTTAAATATGCATCACAGCCCTAATAAATGTAAATCAGTCTGGTAATGACTTCTCAGCTGTTTATCTGGAGCATCACTGATTTATATTTTTTTCAATTAACTCATCAAAGGGCCTAGATTTTAATCAAAGACTTCAGAATCTTCTGTGGGGCCAAGTCATATCACTGTCAATGTGAAGGGAAGTCTCCAGTGGCATACCACAGGGCTCTACCCAGTAGAGCATTCCATAATTTAGATGAAGGCATCAAGAAATAAATATCACATCTATCAATTACCCAAAGTCCAGTGGGATAGGTAGATATAACAGATGGCAGAATCAAGGTCACAGTTACCTTACGAGAAGAAATTAATGCACCAACCTGAATAATTATAAAACCTTGTGTATAGAAACCAGCAACTCATTGTACTTGATCAAAGATCATTTACAGAGTGACTGAAGTTTCTCCAAAAGGATAATATGACATAAGTAAATGCAAAACTGCCTGTATGGGTGGATGCAGAGGGCCGTCCCACTGCACTCTGGAGTAGCCATCTGCCCCACTGAGAATCCACCAAGGTGGCTGGCATGCTGTAGGGGCATGTGGGGAACCACCAAAGATGTGCAGCTGTAGAGCCTGGAGAAGGGCTAGTGGTAACACAGCACTGCTCTGAAAGCTCAGGGGTTGTAATGGCCTCTGATTGTTGTGAGGTACTCCCAGGATGAACAGGCAGAATTTGCAAGGGAGGTAAGTTCCTCTTCAATCATAGACACATTTTCCAGGTATTGGGATGATCTATTAATACAAATCTTCAAATTGCATCAAGCAAGCAAATTATAAATGAACTACTCTATATTTTAAAAATCTTAGAAACTTTTGTTTAAATGAAATCTCACCTGGAAGCCTAACATTACACGCCAGATGAAAGTGGGTTTATTCTTCTTAAAACAGAGGTGGAGCCCATAACCCCATTTTTATGGATGTCCCCCACAATCCAGAACACTTGTAAAGGTCTTCTGTAGAAAATCCCCAAATCCCGGTGATAAAGAGGCCACGAACCATGTGTGCTCTTGACTCCTTTTATTTCTCCCTGGCAAATATAACATTTCTGTAATCTAACATTTTGGTTACAACTGACAAGCTGTCAGTTGTGTTGGGGCGTGATGTTCTAACATACTGCTAGAGGAGCTTGTAAGGATGTTTAGACTTAAAAATATGATCTGGAATTGATATCACAAAGTTAAGTTAAACAGTTCAGCTATCAAATTTTATATTCAGTATACACTATATTCCCAGAGTCCCCCAGGATTTGGTTTGGCGCCAGATCTCTCAGGTTTGCTTATTCCTCATCTCTTCTTAGTATCAGGCACGAGACTATTGTCAAAGAACATCTCTGTATAGCCTCTTCCCAGCCACTAGTCAAGTTCAAATGCAAAATCCCAAATAAACCATCACCGGTCACTTCCTGAAATGCCCAGATATGTTGATACTGCCTGGTGTACAGGGTTTTGTGAGGGTAAGTTCACTCTTTCATCTCATTTAGAAAGCTTCTTCTCATCTCTTATCAAATACAAAAGTCTCACTGGTATGGCATAGACTTCTACCATCCTCCCTTTCTTCCATAGAAATATAAATTTTATCTGAGTACAAGATAGCCTCCCTAAATGCTTTCCCAGACTGCCATGCAAAAAGGCCTGGCCATGAGCATGGTAGATATGGAAAGCTGTACACATGCCTTGTTTCTCTCCCTTTTTCGGGAACAGGAGCATGGATATGTAGAAAGACATCTGTGGCCATGAGGACAGGATCAAAATCCACAGGCAGCAGAAAAGCAAGAAGCAGAGATCTCTGACTCCATCAAGCTGCCATGGATGGCCTGCTCAAGGTATTGAGTGAGAGAGAAATAAATTTTATCTATTTAAGCCCCTTTAACTTTGAGTTTCTTATTTTAATAGTCTAGACTTTTTTCCTCTTACAGCTATGTTTTAAAGTCTCTGCTAGTAGGGGCGCCTGGGTGGCGCAGTCGGTTAGGCGTCCGACTTCAGCCAGGTCACGATCTCGCGGTCCGTGAGTTCGAGCCCCGCGTCAGGCTCTGGGCTGATGGCTCAGAGCCTGGAGCCTGTTTCCGATTCTGTGTCTCCCTCTCTCTCTGCCCCTCCCCCGTTCATGCTCTGTCTCTCTCTGTCCCAAAAATAAATAAAACGTTGAAAAAAAAATTTTTTTTAAAGTCTCTGCTAGTCTTCTTTCTAATCTGACATTCTATGAATTGTCATTTCTTCTTGGATCACAACTAAAGCTGGAGCAGATGTTACTGAGTGACTAAAGCTAGTTCTGACTTCTGCTTATGGACATGACAGAAAGACAGGAATTGGATTTACTTTCCAGCTTACATACCTAGAAAATCAAACAGAATATAGAACTTTATAACACAAACATAGAACAGTGATTGTTGAGAGAAGGGAACAAGATGAAGTGCATTAGTTTGCTGAGGCTGCCATAGCAAAGTACCACAGGCTGGGGGGTGGGACTCACCCAACAGAAATTTATTTTCTCACAGTTCTGGAGCATAGAAGTCTGACATCAAAGTGTGAGCAGCATTAGTTTCTTTTGAGGCCTCTCTCTTTGGCTTGATAAGGCCGTTCTCTCCTTGGGTCCTCACATGGCCTCCCTCTGTGAGTCTGTATCTTAACCTCCTCTTCATATCAGGACACCAATGATACTGTATTACGGCCTACCCTCATGACTTCATTCAACCTTACTTACGTCTTTAAAGGTCCTACACCTAATGCAGTCACATTCTGAGGTACTGGGGGTTTAGGACTTCAACATATGTATGGGAAGTGGGGAGACAACTCAGCCCATAACACAGAGTGTGCCTAATGAATGCCTAGGTCTATCCTAGAGAGTTTCTAGGCTTAGGTACAAGGAAAGGTAACACAAAGAGAGCCAGCTGAGTTGTAGAGACAGAGGCCAAAGTAAGCAGAATTTGTGGGAGAGAGTACCAAAAAGGAGGGGCTGTACAGAGTGAGCAAGCTCTTGAGGTCTACAAAGGAACCCCTCAAGTCTTTACTTGAGTACCAATCCACGTGAAGGAATTATGCAAGCTGGGGAATGAACCACCATGAGGGAGTAGACAAAGCAATCCCCAGAACTGACTCGGGACCAGTGGCTTGTGCTCCCACCAGTAGTGAGCAGGAAGAAACCTCCTCATACAAGAAGCCATGAGATCACTCAGAAGTGTGTAGTCTCAGTAATGTGACCAAATTCGTTCCAGAATAAAGCTGTTTGGATAAAGTGCAAACACGAGCCTCATACAGATTAAACTGATTCCAAGGAATTTAACCACTTCTAGGACAAAGCCAAAACGATATGAAGGAATACAACAAACTCCAGCACTCCAGCACTAATGTAAATTTCACAATATCTGGCATCCAATAAAGAATCACCAATCATACAAAGAAAAGTAGTAAAATACGATTCTCAATGTTTTTAAAAAAGTCATCAGTAGAAATAGACACAGAAAAGTCACAGCTTATAGATTTAGTAGACAAAAACGTACCCCAATGTTCATAGCAGCACTCTCAACAATAGCCAAATTATGGAAAGAGCCTAAATGTCCATCAACTGATGAATGGATAAAGAAATTGTGGTATATATACACAATGGAGTACTATGTGGCAATGAGAAAAAATGAAATATGGCCCTTTGTAGCAACGTGGATGGAACTGGAGAGTGTAATGCTAAGTGAAATAAGCCATACAGAGAAAGACAGATACCATATGGTTTCACTCTTATGTGGATCCTGAGAAACTTAACAGGAACCCATGGGGGAGGGGAAGGAAAAAAAAAAAAAGAGGTTAGAGTGGGAGAGAGCCAAAGCATAAGAGACTGTTAAAAACTGAGAACAAACTGAGGGTTGATGGGGGGTGGGAGGGAGGGGAGGGTGGGTGATGGGTATTGAGGAGGGCACCTTTTGGGATGAGCACTGGGTGTTGTATGGAAACCAATTTGTCAATAAATTTCATAAAAAAAAAAAAACGTAAAAACTCTTATTATAACTATAGTCCATAAGTTTAAAAAGGTAAAGGAAAGCATAAAAATGATGGAAAGAGAAATGATAGATTTATAAAAGACATAAATTTAATATATAGAGATGAAAAATACAATATCTGGGATGAAAAATATACTTAATCTCCTAACAGATTAGATGATTCATGAGAAATATCAATGAACTTGAAGACCCAGCAGTTGAAATGATCGAAAATGAACATAGAGATAAGACAGAATACTAAGAGAACATCAGTGAACTGTGGGACAATATCAGTTGGCTTAACACACATGTAATTGAAACCCTAAAATATAAGGAAGGTGGGCAAAAAAGACTTTGAAGACCCTATGAACAAAAACTTTCCAATTTGACAAAAACTGTAAATGCACAGATAAAAGAGGCCCAGTGAGCCCTAAGTAGAAAGAATATGAAAACACACATGCCACCCTCACACACCACACATACATAAATCATAATCAAACTCCAGAAAACCAGTGACAGAGAGAAAAGCTAAAAGCAGTTAGAGGAAAAAAGCACATTACATAGAGACGAACTAAGTTAAGAATGAGGGAGACATCTCATCAAAAACAATACAAGCCATAATATGACAACTTTTAAATACTGAATGAAAAAAAATGTCAACCTAGAATTCCACGTTGGAGGAAGTATCTTTCAAAAACAAAAGCAAAAGAGAACACCCACACTCTTCCAAAACTCAATCAGGAGGAAATAGAAAGCTTGAACAGACCCATAACCAGCGAAGAAATTGAATCGGTTATCAAAAATCTCCCAACAAATAAGAGTCCAGGACCAGATGGCTTCCCAGGGGAGTTCTACCAGACATTTAAAGCAGAGATAATACCTATCCTTCTCAAGCTATTCCAAGAAATAGAAAGGGAAGGAAAACTTCCAGACTCATTCTATGAAGCCAGTATTACTTTGATTCCTAAACCAGACAGAGACCCAGTCAAAAAAGAGAACTACAGGCCAATATCCCTGATGAATATGGATGCAAAAATTCTCAATAAGATACTAGCAAATCGAATTCAACAGCATATAAAAAGAATTATTCACCATGATCAAGTGGGATTCATTCCTGGGATGCAGGGCTGGTTCAACATTCGCAAATCAATCAACGTGATACATCACATTAACAAAAAAAAAGAGAAGAACCATATGATCCTGTCAATCGATGCAGAAAAGGCCTTTGACAAAATCCAGCACCCTTTCTTAATAAAAACCCTTGAGAAAGTCGGGATAGAAGGAACATACTTAAAGATCATAAAAGCCATTTATGAAAAGCCCACAGCTCACATCATCCTCAACGGGGAAAAACTGAGAGCTTTTTCCCCTGAGATCAGGAACACGACAGGGATGCCCACTCTCACCGCTGTTGTTTAACATAGTGCTGGAAGTTCTAGCATCAGCAATCAGACAACAAAAGGAAATCAAAGCCATCAAAATTGGCAAAGATGAAGTCAAGCTTTCGCTTTTTGCAGATGACATGATATTATACATGGAAAATCCGATAGACTCCACCAAAAGTCTGCTAGAACTGATACATGAATTCAGCAAAGTTGCAGGATACAAAATCAATGTCCAGAAATCAGTTGCATTCTTATACACTAACAATGAAGCAACAGAAAGACAAATAAAGAAAATGATCCCATTCACAATTGCACCAAGAAGCATAAAATACCTAGGAATAAATCTAACCAAAGATGTAAAGGATCTGTATGCTGAAAACTATAGAAAGCTTATGAAGGTAATTGAAGAAGACTTAAAGAAATGGAAAGACATTCCCTGCTCATGGATTGGAAAAATAAATATTGTCAAAATGTCAATACTACCCAAAGCTATCTACACATTCAATGCAATCCCAATCAAAATTGCACCAGCATTCTTCTCGAAATTAGAACAAGCAATCCTAAAATTCATATGGAACCACAAAAGGCCCCGAATAGCCAAAGGAATTTTGAAGAAGAAGACCAAAGCAGGAGGCATCACAATCCCAGACTTTAGCCTCTACTACAAAGCTGTCATCATCAAGACAGCATGGTATTGGCACAAAAACAGACACACAGACCAATGGAATAGAATAGAAACCCCAGAACTAGACCCACAAACGTATGGCCAACTCATCTTTGACAAAGCAGGAAAGAACATCCAATGGAAAAAAGACAGCCTCTTTAACAAATGGTGCTGGGAGAACTGGACAGCAACATGCAGAAAGTTGAAACTAGACCACTTTCTCACACCATTTACAAAAATAAACTCAAAATGGATAAAGGACCTAAATGTGAGCCAGGAAACCATCAAAACCTTAGAGGAGAAAGCAGGAAAAGACCTCTCTGACCTCAGCCATAGCAATCTCTTACTCGACACATCCCCAAAGGCAAGGGAATTAAAAGCAAAAGTGAATTACTGGGACCTCATGAAGATAAAAAGCTTCCGCACAGCAAAGGAAACAACCAACAAAACTAAAAGGCAACCAACGGAATGGGAAAAGATATTTGCAAATGACATATCGGACAAAGGGCTAGTATCTAAAATCTATAAAGAGCTCACCAAACTCCACACCCGAAAAACAAATAACCCAGTGAAGAAATGGGCAGAAAACATGAATAGACACTTCTCTAAAGAAGACATCCAGATGGCCAACAGGCACATGAAAAGATGTTCAGCGTCGCTCCTTATCAGGGAAATACAAATCAAAACCACACTCAGGTATCACCTCACGCCAGTCAGAGTGGCCAAAATGAACAAATCAGGAGACTATAGATGCTGGAGAGGATGTGGAGAAACGGGAACCCTCTTGCACTGTTGGTGGGAATGCAAATTGGTGCAGCCGCTCTGGAAAGCAGTGTGGAGGTTCCTCAGAAAATTAAAAATAGACCTACCCTATGACCCAGCAATAGCACTGCTAGGTATTTATCCAAGGGATACAGGAGTACTGATGCATAGGGGCACTTGTACCCCAATGTTCATAGCAGCACTCTCAACAATAGCCAAATTATGGAAAGAGCCTAAATGTCCATCAACTGATGAATGGATAAAGAAATTGTGGTTTATATACACAATGGAATACTACGTGGCAATGAGAAAAAATGAAATATGGCCCTTTGTAGCAACGTGGATGGAACTGGAGAGTGTAATGCTAAGTGAAATAAGCCATACAGAGAAAGACAGACACCATATGGTTTCACTCTTATGTGGATCCTGAGAAACTTAACAGGAACCCATGGGCGAGGGGAAGGAAAAAAAAAAAAAGAGGTTAGAGTGGGAGAGAGCCAAAGCATAAGAGACTGTTAAAAACTGAGAACAAACTGAGGGTTGATGGGGGGTGGGAGGGAGGGGAGGGTGGGTGATGGGTATTGAGGAGGGCACCTTTTGGGATGAGCACTTGGTGTTGTATGGAAACCAATTTGTCAATAAATTTCATAAAAAAAAAACAAACAAAAAAAAAACAAAAACAAAAGCAAAAGAAAGACATTGAGACAAACAAATGCTTAAAAAATGTATTGCTGGCATTCTTGGATTACAAGAAATGTTGAAGTTTTTCTGGCAGAAGGAAAACAATACCTGAAGGAAATTCAGATCTAGACAATGGTAATTCAAATTTGGAAATGATAAATATGTAACATAAAAAACTGTTTTTCTCTTGTTAAAAAACATTTTATAAGATAATCAATTGTTAAAAAAAAAACGTCAAATGTATTGTGGACTTTATAACATATATGGAAGTAAAATACATGAAAACAATAACACAATGGCTGAGATGGGTAAAATGGAAGCACACTGTAATAAAATGCTTAGAAAATGTGTGAAGTGGTATATTGTGAAATGGAAGCGTATTACGACAAGGTGCTAACAAAATATGTGAATTGGTACAATATTTATGTTTCATATCATGATAATTTAATAATTAGTGATAATTAAAGATGTATATTGTAAACTCTAAAGAAATTACAAGATATTAAAACAAAGAAATATGCCTCTTAAGCCAAAAAAAAAAAAAAAAGAAAAGAAAATGGCAACATAAAAAATACTAAATTAATCCAAAGGAGTCAGGAAGAAAAGGAGAAAAAAGAAACAATGAATGGATGAAACAAAAAGAAAATTGCAAGATTGTATAATTAAATTCAATTACATTATTGTAAATGGCCTAAAACACTCCAATATTAACATGCAGAGGTCATCAGATTGGATTGAAAAGTAAGATTCAATTATATGCCATCTAATAAAACACGATTTTAAAAACATAGATATAGCTACATTAAAAGTAAAAGGGAAAAAGATATATTGTGAAAACATGAATGAAAAGAAAGCTGAAGTGGCTATATTAATGTAAAACAAAGCAGGTTCAGAATAAATAATTTTATCAGAGATGAATGGGGTCATTTCTTAATAATAAAGGGGCCAATTCATGAAAACTTATTGATCTTAAGTGTGTATGCACCTAATGACTGAGTTCCAAAGTATATGAACCAAAAAACTGATGGAACAAAAAAGAGACCTACAGGTCCCCTAGTCAGTAAAAGGGCAAATCTACTGTAATTTCAAAATGTTCTTTCAGCAATTGATAGAACAAGTAAGCCAAACTCTATAAAGATACAGAAGAATGTGGTTCATATATACAATGAAATACTACTTGTCAATGAGAAAGAATGAAGTCATGCCATTTGCAGCAACGTGGATGGAACTGGAAGGTATTATGCTGAGTGAGATAAGTCAGTCAGAGGACACGTATCATGATTTCACTCATATGTGGACCTTGAGGAACTTAACAGAAGACCATGGGGGGAGGGAAGGGGAAAGAAACAGTTACAAACAGAGAGGGAGGGAGGCAAACCACAAGAGACTCTGAAATACAGAGAACAAACTGGGGTGGATTGGGGGGGGGGAAGGGGAGAGGGAAAATGGGTGATGGGCATTTAGGAGGGCACTTGTTGGGATGAGCACTGGATGTTGTATGGAAGCCAATTTGACAATAAATTATATTTTAAAAAAAGATACAGAAGACTTGAACAACACTATCAGGTTGCTCTAACTGACATATGTATACTCCACCCAACAACAGCAGAATACATATTCTTTTCAAGTGCACACAGAACATTCACCAACATGGACCATATTTTTGACCTTAGTAAATGTAAGGGGGTTGAAATCATATAAAGTATTTTCTCTAACCACAATGGAATTAAACTATCAATCAATAATGGAAAGATACTTGGAAAATCCCCAAATATTCATAAATTAAACAACACACTTCTAAAACACTCATGGCTCAAAAGAAGTTTTCAACAGATTTACAAAATATTTTGAACTTAAAAACATAAAAACACGTGAAAAATTGTGAGATGCAACTGAAGCACTGGTTAGAGGGAAAT